>NC_080594.1:20206526-20522955 GCF_027887145.1 Ammospiza caudacuta | reverse complement strand
GAAGTGGCGGAAGGAAGGAAGTGGCGGAAGGAAGTGGCGGAAGGAAGTGGCGGAAGGAAGGAAGTGGCGGAAGGAAGGAAGTGGCGGAAGGAAGGAAGGAAGGAAGGAAGGAAGGAAGGAAGGAAGGAAGGAAGGA
Source organism: Ammospiza caudacuta (assembly GCF_027887145.1). Lineage (NCBI taxonomy): Eukaryota > Metazoa > Chordata > Aves > Passeriformes > Passerellidae > Ammospiza > Ammospiza caudacuta. The sequence continues at coordinate 20,522,819 of NC_080594.1, read as the reverse complement.
AGGAAGGAAGGAAGGAAGGAAGGAAGGAAGGAAGGGAAGGAAGGAAGTGGCGAGAAGGAAGGAAGGAAGTGGCGGAAGGAAGGAAGTGGCGGAAGGGAAGTGGCGGAAGGAAGTGGCGGAAGGAAGTGGCGGAAGGAAGGAAGTGGCGGAAGGAAGTGGCGGAAGGAGAAGTGGCGGAAGGAAGGAAGGAAGGAAGGAAGGAAGGAAGGAAGGAGAAAGAAGGAAGGAAGGAAGGAAGGAAGGAAGGAAGGAAGTGGTGGAAGGAAGGAAGTGGCGGAAGGAAGTGGCGGAAGGAAGTGGCGGAAGGAAGTGGCGGAAGGAAGTGGCGGAAGGAAGTGGCGGAAGGAAGGAAGGAAGGAAGGAAGGAAGGAAGGAAGGGAAGGAAGGAAGGAAGGAAGGAAGGAAGGAAGGAAGGAAGGAAGGAAGGAAGGAAGGAAGGATGGAAGGAAGGAAGGAAGGAAGGAAGGAAGGAAGGAAATGGCGGAAGGAAGGAAGGAAGTGGCGGAAGGAAGGAAGGAAGTGGCGGAAGGAAGTGGCGGAAGGAAGTGGCGGAAGGAAGTGACGGAAGGAAGGAAGTGGCGGAAGGAAGGAAGGAAGTGGCGGAAGGAAGGAAGGAAGTGGCGGAAGGAAGTGGCGGAAGGAAGTGGCGGAAGGAAGTGGCGGAAGGAAGTGGCGGAAGGAAGTGGCGGAAGGAAGTGGCGGAAGGAAGTGGCGGAAGGAAGTGGCGGAAGGAAGTGGCGGAAGGAAGGAAGGAAGGAAGGAAGGAAGGAAGGAAGGAAGGAAGGAAGGAAAGAAGGAAGGAAGGAAGTGGCGGAAGGAAGGAAGTGGCGGAAGGAAGGAAGTGGCGGAAGGAAGTGGCGGAAGGAAGTGGCGGAAGGAAGTGGCGGAAGGAAGGAAGGAAGGAAGGAAGGAAGGAAGTGGCGGAAGGAAGTGGCGGAAGGAAGTGGCGGAAGGAAGTGGCGGAAGGAAGTGGCGGAAGGAAGTGGCGGAAGGAAGTGGCGGAAAGAAGGAAGGAAGGAAGGAAGGAAGGAAGGAAGGAAGGAAGGAAGGAAGGAAGGAAGGAAGGAAGGAAGGAAGGAAGGAAGGAAGGAAGGAAGGAAGGAAGGAAGGAAGGAAGGAAGGAAGTGGCGGAAGGAAGTGGCGGAAGGAAGTGGCGGAAGGAAGTGGCGGAAGGAAGGAAGGAAGGAAGGAAGGAAGGAAGGAAGGAAGGAAGGAAGGAAGTGGCGGAAGGAAGGAAGTGGCGGAAGGAAGGAAGTGGCGGAAAGAAGTGGCGGAAGGAAGGAAGTGGCGGAAGGAAGTGGCGGAAGGAAGTGGCGGAAGGAAGGAAGGAAGTGGCGGAAGGAAGTGGCGGAAGGAAGGAAGTGGCGGAAGGAAGGAAGGAAGTGGCGGAAGGAAGGAAGGGGCGGAAGGAAGGAAGGAAGTGGCGGAAGGAAGGAAGGAAGTGGCGGAAGGAAGGAAGTGGCGGAGGGAAGGAAGGAAGTGGCGGAAGGAAGGAAGGAAGGAAGTGGCGGAAGGAAGTGGCGGAAGGAAGTGGCGGAAGGAAGTGGCGGAAGTGGCGGAAGTGGCGGAAGTGGCGGAAGGAAGGAAGGAAGGAAGGAAGGAAGGAAGGAAGGAAGGAAGTGGCGGAAGGAAGTGGCGGAAGGAAGGAAGGAAGGAAGGAAGTGGCGGAAGGAAGGAAGGAAGGAAGGAAGGAAGGAAGGAAGGAAGGAAGGAAGGAAGGAAGGAAGGAAGGAAGGAAGTGGCGGAAGGAAGGAAGGAAGGAAGGAAGGAAGGAAGGAAGGAAGGAAGGAAGGAAGGAAGTGGCGGAAGGAAGGAAGGAAGTGGCGGAAGGAAGTGGCGGAAGGAAAGTGGCGGAAGGAAGTGACGGAAGGAAGGAAGTGGCGGGAAGGAAGGAAGTGGCGGAAGTGGCGGAAGGAAGTGGCGGAAGGAAGTGGTGGAAGGGAAGTGGCGGAAGGAAGGAAGGAAGTGGGGGAAGGAAGGAAGGAAGTGGCGGAAGGAAGTGGCGGAAGGAAGTGGCGGAAGGAAGTGGCGGAAGGAAGTGGCGGAAGGAAGTGGCGGAAGGAAGGAAGTGGCGGAAGGAAGTGGCGGAAGGAAGTGGCGGAAGGAAGGAAGAGGGCGGAAGGAAGGAAGTGGTGGAAGGAAGGAAGGAAGGAAGTGGCGGAAGGAAGGAAGTGGCGGAAGGAAGGAAGTGGCGGAAGGAAAGAAGTGGCGGAAGGAAGTGGCGGAAGGAAGTGGCGGAAGGAAGTGGCGGAAGGAAGGAAGGAAGGAAGGAAGGAAGGAAGGAAGGAAGGAAGTGGCGGGAAGGAAGTGGCGGAAGGAAGGAAGTGGCGGAAGGAAGGAAGTGGCGGAAGGAAGTGGCGGAAGGAAGTGGCGGAAGGAAGGAAGTGGCGGAAGGAAGGAAGGAAGGAAGGAAGGAAGGAAGGAAGGAAGGAAGGAAGGAAGGAAGTGGCGGAAGGAAGGAAGTGGCGGAAGGAAGGAAGTGGCGGAAGGAAAGAAGTGGCGGAAGGAAGTGGCGGAAGGAAGTGGCGGAAGGAAGGAAGTGGCGGAAGGAAGGAAGTGGCGGAAGGAAGGAAGTGGCGGAAGGAAGTGGCGGAAGGAAGTGGCGGAAGGAAGGAAGGAAGGAAGGAAGGAAGGAAGGAAGGAAGGAAGGAAGGAAGGAAGGAAGGAAGTGGTGGAAGGATGGAAGGAAGGAAGGAAGGAAGGAAGGAAGGAAGGAAGGAAGGAAGGAAGGAAGGAAGGAAGGAAGGAAGGAAGGAAGGAAGGAAGGAAGGAAGGAAGGAAGGAAGGAAGTGGCGGAAGGAAGGAAGTGGCAGAAGGAAGGAAGGAAGGAAGTGGCGGAAGGAAGGAAGGAAGGAAGTGGCGGAAGGAAGGAAGGAAGTGGCGGAAGGAAGTGGCGGAAGGAAGGAAGGAAGTGGCGGAAGGAAGGAAGTGGCGGAAGGAAGGAAGGAAGTGGCGGAAGGAAGGAAGGAAGTGGCGGAAGGAAGGAAGTGGCGGAAGGAAGGAAGGAAGTGGCGGAAGGAAGGAAGGAAGGAAGGAAAGAAGGAAGGAAGTGGCGGAAGGAAGGAAGTGGCGGAAGGAAGGAAGTGGCGGAAGGAAGGAAGTGGCGGAAGGAAGTGGCGGAAGGAAGGAAGGAAGGAAGTGGCGGAAGGAAGGAAGGAAGGAAGTGGCGGAAGGAAGGAAGTGGCGGAAGGAAGGAAGGAAGGAAGGAAGGAAGGAAGGAAGGAAGGAAGGAAGGAAGGAAGGAAGGAAGGAAGGAAGGAAGGAAGGAAGGAAGGAAGTGGCGGAAGGAAGGAAGGAAGGAAGGAAGGAAGGAAGGAAGGGAGGAAGGAAGGAAGGAAGGAAGGAAGGAAGGAAGGAAGGAAGGAAGGAAGGAAGGAAGGAAGGAAGGAAGGAAGGAAGGAAGGAAGGAAGGAAGGAAGGAAGGAAGGAAGGAAGGAAGGAAGGAAGGAAGGAAGGAAGGAAGGAAGTGGCGGAAGGATGTGGCGGAAGGACGTGGCGGAAGGAAGGAAGTGGCGGAAGGAAGGAAGTGGCGGATGGAAGTGGCGGAAGGAAGGAAAGAAATGGCGGAAGTAAGTGGCGGAAGTAAGTGGCGGAATGAAGTGGCGGAAGGAAGTGGCGGAAGGAAGGAAGGAAGTGGCGGAAGGAAGGAAGGAAGGAAGGAAGGAAGGAAGGAAGGAAGGAAGGAAGGAAGGAAGGAAGGAAGGAAGTGGCGGAAGGAAGTGGCGGAAGGAAGTGGCGGAAGGAAGTGGCGGAAGGAAGTGGCGGAAGGAAGTGGCGGAAGGAAGGAAGGAAGGAAGGAAGGAAGGAAGGAAGGAAGGAAGGAAGGATGTGGCGGAAGGAAGTGGCGGAAGGAAGTGGCGGAAGGAAGGAAGGAAGGAAGGAAGGAAGGAAGGAAGGAAGGAAGGAAGGAAGTGGCGGAAGGAAGTGGCGGAAGGAAGTGGCGGAAGGAAGGAAGTGGCGGAAGGAAGGAAGTGGCGGAAGGAAGGAAGGAAGTGGCGGAAGGAAGTGGCGGAAGGAAGTGGCGGAAGGAAGGAAGTGGCGGAAGGAAGGAAGTGGCGGAAGGAAGGAAGTGGCGGAAGGAAGTGGCGGAAGGAAGTGGCGGAAGGAAGTGGCGGAAGGAAGGAAGGAAGGAAGGAAGGAAGGAAGGAAGGAAGGAAGGAAGTGGCGGAAGGAAGTGGCGGAAGGAAGTGGCGGAAGGAAGTGGCGGAAGGAAGTGGCGGAAGGAAGGAAGGAAGGAAGGAAGGAAGGAAGGAAGGAAGTGGCGGAAGGAAGTGGCGGAAGGAAGTGGCGGAAGGAAGGAAGTGGCGGAAGGAAGGAAGTGGCGGAAGGAAGTGGCGGAAGGAAGTGGCGGAAGGAAGGAAGTGGCGGAAGGAAGGAAGTGGCGGAAGGAAGGAAGGAAGGAAGGAAGGAAGGAAGGAAGGAAGGAAGGAAGGAAGGAAGGAAGGAAGGAAGGAAGGAAGGAAGTGGCGGAAGGAAGGAAGTGGCGGAAGGAAGGAAGTGGCGGAAGGAAAGAAGTGGCGGAAGGAAGTGGCGGAAGGAAGTGGCGGAAGGAAGGAAGTGGCGGAAGGAAGTGGCGGAAGGAAGTGGCGGAAGGAAGTGGCGGAAGGAAGGAAGGAAGGAAGGAAGGAAGGAAGGAAGGAAGGAAAGAAGGAAGGAAGGAAGGAAGGAAGGAAGGAAGTGGTGGAAGGAAGGAAGTGGCGGAAGGAAGTGGCGGAAGGAAGTGGCGGAAGGAAGTGGCGGAAGGAAGTGGCGGAAGGAAGGAAGGAAGGAAGGAAGGAAGGAAGGAAGGAAGGAAGGAAGGAAGGAAGGAAGGAAGGAAGTGGCAGAAGGAAGGAAGGAAGGAAGTGGCGGAAGTGGCGGAAGGAAGGAAGTGGCGGAAGGAAGGAAGTGGCGGAAGGAAGTGGCGGAAGGAAGGAAGGAAGTGGCGGAAGGAAGGAAGTGGCGGAAGGAAGGAAGTGGCGGAAGGAAGTGGCGGAAGGAAGGAAGGAAGGAAGGAAGGAGGAAGGAAGGAAGGAAGGAAGGAAGGAAGGAAGGAAGGAAGGAAGGAAGTGGCGGAAGGAAGGAAGTGGCGGAAGGAAGGAAGGAAGTGGCGGAAGGAAGGAAGGAAGGAAGGAAGGAAGGAAGGAAGGAAGGAAGGAAGTGGCGGAAGGAAGGAAGGAAGTGGCGGAAGGAAGGAAGGAAGGAAGGAAGGAAGGAAGGAAGGAAGGAAGGATGTGGCGGAAGGAAGTGGCGGAAGGAAGGAAGTGGCGGAAGGAAGGAAGTGGCGGATGGAAGTGGCGGAAGGAAGGAAGGAAATGGCGGAAGTAAGTGGCGGAAGTAAGTGGCGGAATGAAGTGGCGGAAGGAAGTGGCGGAAGGAAGGAAGGAAGTGGCGGAAGTGGCGGAAGGAAGTGGCGGAAGGAAGGAAGGAAGGAAGTGGCGGAAGGAAGGAAGGAAGGAAGGAAGGAAGTGGCGGAAGGAAGTGGCGGAAGGAAGTGGCGGAAGGAAGTGGCGGAAGGAAGGAAGGAAGGAAGGAAGGAAGGAAGGGAAGGAAGGAAGGAAGGAAGGAAGTGGCGGAAGGAAGGAAGTGGCGGAAGGAAGTGGCGGAAGGAAGTGGCGGAAGGAAGTGGCGGAAGGAAGGAAGGAAGGAAGGAAGGAAGGAAGGAAGGAAGGAAGGAAGGAAGGAAGTGGCGGAAGGAAGTGGCGGAAGGAAGTGGCGGAAGGAAGGAAGTGGCGGAAGGAAGGAAGTGGCGGAAGGAAGGAAGGAAGTGGCGGAAGGAAGTGGCGGAAGGAAGTGGCGGAAGGAAGGAAGGAAGTGGCGGAAGGAAGGAAGTGGCGGAAGGAAGTGGCGGAAGGAAGTGGCGGAAGGAAGGAAGTGGCGGAAGGAAGTGGCGGAAGGAAGTGGCGGAAGGAAGTGGCGGAAGGAAGTGGCGGAAGGAAGGAAGGAAGGAAGGAAGGAAGGAAGGAAGTGGCGGAAGGAAGTGGCGGAAGGAAGTGGCGGAAGGAAGGAAGTGGCGGAAGGAAGGAAGTGGCGGAAGGAAGTGGCGGAAGGAAGTGGCGGAAGGAAGGAAGTGGCGGAAGGAAGGAAGGAAGGAAGGAAGGAAGGAAGGAAGGAAGGAAGGAAGGAAGGAAGGAAGGAAGGAAGGAAGGAAGGAAGTGGCGGAAGGAAGGAAGTGGCGGAAGGAAGGAAGTGGCGGAAGGAAAGAAGTGGCGGAAGGAAGTGGCGGAAGGAAGTGGCGGAAGGAAGGAAGTGGCGGAAGGAAGTGGCGGAAGGAAGTGGCGGAAGGAAGTGGCGGAAGGAAGGAAGGAAGGAAGGAAGGAAGGAAGGAAGGAAGGAAGGAAGGAAGGAAAGAAGGAAGGAAGGAAGGAAGGAAGGAAGGAAGGAAGTGGTGGAAGGAAGGAAGTGGCGGAAGGAAGTGGCGGAAGGAAGTGGCGGAAGGAAGTGGCGGAAGGAAGTGGCGGAAGGAAGTGGCGGAAGGAAGGAAGGAAGGAAGGAAGGAAGGAAGGAAGGAAGGAAGGAAGGAAGTGGCAGAAGAAGGAAGGAAGGAAGGAAGTGGCGGAAGTGGCGGAAGGAAGGAAGTGGCGGAAGGAAGGAAGTGGCGGAAGGAAGTGGCGGAAGGAAGGAAGGAAGTGGCGGAAGGAAGGAAGTGGCGGAAGGAAGGAAGTGGCGGAAGGAAGTGGCGGAAGGAAGTGGCGGAAGAAGGAAGGAAGGAAGGAAGGAAGGAAGGAAGGAAGGAAGGAAGGAAGGATAGGGAAGGAAGGAAGGAAGGAAGGAAGTGGCGGAAGGAAGGAAGTGGCGGAAGGAAGGAAGGAAGTGGCGGAAGGAAGGAAGGAAGGAAGGAAGGAAGGAAGGAAGGAAGGAAGGAAGGAAGTGGCGGAAGGAAGGAAGGAAGTGGCGGAAGGAAGGAAGGAAGGAAGGAAGGAAGGAAGGAAGGAAGGAAGGAAGGAAGGAAGGAAGGAAGGAAGGAAGGAAGGATGTGGCGGAAGGAAGTGGCGGAAGGAAGGAAGTGGCGGAAGGAAGGAAGTGGCGGATGGAAGTGGCGGAAGGAAGGAAGGAAATGGCGGAAGTAAGTGGCGGAAGTAAGTGGCGGAATGAAGTGGCGGAAGGAAGTGGCGGAAGGAAGGAAGGAAGTGGCGGAAGTGGCGGAAGGAAGTGGCGGAAGGAAGGAAGGAAGGAAGTGGCGGAAGGAAGGAAGGAAGGAAGTGGCGGAAGGAAGTGGCGGAAGGAAGTGGCGGAAGGAAGTGGCGGAAGGAAGTGGCGGAAGGAAGGAAGGAAGGAAGGAAGGAAGGAAGGAAGGAAGGAAGGAAGGAAGGAAGGAAGGAAGGAAGTGGCGGAAGGAAGGAAGTGGCGGAAGGAAGTGGCGGAAGGAAGTGGCGGAAGGAAGTGGCGGAAGGAAGTGGCGGAAGGAAGGAAGGAAGGAAGGAAGGAAAGGAAGGAAGGAAGGAAGGAAGGAAGGAAGGAAGGAAGTGGCGGAAGGAAGTGGCGGAAGGAAGGAAGTGGCGGAAGGAAGGAAGTGGCGGAAGGAAGGAAGTGGCGGAAGGAAGGAAGGAAGTGGCGGAAGGAAGTGGCGGAAGGAAGTGGCGGAAGGAAGGAAGGAAGTGGCGGAAGGAAGGAAGTGGCGGAAGGAAGTGGCGGAAGGAAGTGGCGGAAGGAAGTGGCGGAAGGAAGTGGCGGAAGGAAGTGGCGGAAGGAAGGAAGTGGCGGAAGGAAGGAAGTGGCGGAAGGAAGGAAGTGGCGGAAGGAAGGAAGTGGCGGAAGGAAGGAAGTGGCGGAAGTGGCGGAAGTGGCGGAAGTGGCGGAAGGAGCGGAAGGAGGGAAGGAGGGAAGGAGGGAAGGAAGGAAGGAAGGAAGGAAGGAAGGAAGGAAGGAAGGAAGGAAGGAAGTGGTGGAAGGAAGTGGCGGAAGGAAGGAAGTGGCGGAAGGAAGGAAGTGGCGGAAGGAAGTGGCGGAAGGAAGTGGCGGAAGGAAGGAAGGAAGGAAGGAAGGAAGGAAGGAAGGAAGGAAGGAAGGAAGGAAGGAAGGAAGGAAGGAAGGAAGGAAGGAAGGAAGGAAGGAAGGAAGGAAGTGGCGGAAGGAAGTGGCGGAAGGAAGTGGCGGAAGGAAGGAAGGGAGGGAGGGAGGGAGGGAGGGAGGGAGAAAGTTAAGATGTTCCAGCAAGCCAGCATTGAGGCAGCTTTGAGCAGCAGAGCTGTCTGGGAGAATGATGAGCTTTACCTCATTGATGGCAATGAGTAACCTTAAGAGCCACAGATGATTTTTTGTCTGACCCACAAAAATTGTCTACCATCTGTTTATAGACAGTTTTTTCCCATCCTTCTGATGGTTCAGATCAGTGCCCCATAAGGGACACATTTCTGTTTTTTCTATCCTTCTCTACATTCACAGCTTCTGAAATAATAGTTAAATACTCATCTAGACAATGGCACAGCATTTCCAGAGCTCCCATGGCACTTCTGATATGGGGATCCAGTGATGAAATTATTCAAATTTGTATAAAAAGAAATAATGACCTTCAATTGTCTTACAAAACTGTACACGATTACTTCATTAGGCTCTGCTGTGGCTGTTTTGGACTCTGACTTTCTCTGATGCACACAACAAATGAAACAACAGAGTAACCTGACAGTCTCTGATATAACTGCTGATTTATAAATGCAAGACAAAAACCTAGCTTTAAATTATGTAAATGACTAACCTGACAGAACCAAGAAAATCTCTTTATTGTGAGATGCTTGCTGGCTTTGACTGAAATTGAGAGTTCAAGTGTGTGTGTCTGTGTATGTGTGTATGTGTATGTGTGCATTAAAAAGATGTAGTTTTAGGGCACTCTAAAAACTGAGATTTTTGGATGTTAATTCAGTTCTTTTCTACTTGCTTATTAGGTGTTTGATTTTAAGTGAATTGGTATGACACATCTCACATATGTAAAATGCATAGCATTTTACAAAGTTATACACAAAATAAAAGGATATACACTTAGAAATGCGATAGGACTGTGCAGTATACATCACATTGATGAGCATTATTTATTCCTATTTACATAATGGCTTATGTTAGAGCATCCCAGACCACAATGATAATGGTAATCACTGTTGTAGGAGCCCAGGGGCCCCGGGAGGGCACAGGGATTCATGTGTATGCCTCAGCACACTTACTGGTACCTGTGTGCTCTGAAACTGCCCTCAATTACAGCTGCTGGACCAAGGACCCTTCAAGGCCATTATCTCTTAGCTGGTGTTCAGGCAGGCACAGGTGTAGGGAAGCAGTGGTGGGGATGTGGGGATGAGTGGAGCAACACACAGTATCCCCTGCAAATAGTAGAGTAATTCAGCATGCTTTTAGAAAAAATTGCAACCAGCAAGCTGTGCAAGAGCAGAATTGTGGAGCATTAGAAGCTGTCACAAGGTTGTGGTATAACTGCATGGTTGTGGGTGCTACTAAAAATGCATTCACAAAATGGAAAGCAGCTGCTACATTTGTGCCTCAGCCAAAAGACAACTCCCATGGAAATGCAAAAGCACATTGACAAGTCCTGCTTTTTCCAAAACCACAAATGCAAACCAAGATGTTAAAAAAGGAAGTAACTTTGGGCTTTATACTGCAGAGATTTTCTGAAGGGAAAGACTAGTGAAAAAATGTCCACCCTTTGGGTTTTTTTATTGATTTATTGATCTTTAATGAGGCTGTCTTTCAATGTTCTATTAGCCAGCCTTTATTACTTCACATTATCTCATTATTTCCCTGCTGCTCTGCGATTTTATTTAGTTTCTCTGGCAATTTATTTCATCTATAAACTACCTTCAGCACTCACTACATTTGCCTAGCAACTATCTCAATTGTAATATTATGAAAATAAATATGTCTAATGAAACCAGGATTCTCAAATGTTTTTTCATTCCTCTTTTGCCACTGCAAATCCTCGACAGCTTGGAAACCCAAGCCTTTATCTTCTAACTCAGTGGAACTCAACAGGGAAATTGCTTCTGTGAAGTATTGAAAATCTGGTACACGTTACTCCACATGACTTTGGCCTCTGCTCAGACACAAGTTTTCCATGCTTAGTAATAATTTTTGCATGGCAATGTGGTGACTCTCAACTAGCAGCTGAAAATAAGCACCACAGAACTAGTGCTCTGAGAGAAGGCATCACAAATTGAGCCCCTGAGGACCTTCTGCTGTGGTTTTTACAAGATGCTCCAGAATACTGTAGGTTTGCAACCCAACATTCACTAAGCTGGTGCCACATTGACACTTTGGCTTCAGAACTCCTTTGCTGCAGTCCTGTGAAGCAAAGGAGATGTGTTGTCTACTCACATGCTGTTGTCAAAGCCTCGCTGAATGCCGTGGCACGGGTGTAGCCTTTTGCCTCTGTGGTAGAAGTTAGCACTCCTGCTGAAAAGCACAAAGCCTTGTAAAATTGCTGTAGGGAACCATATCACTTGTTTTTCATTTCCCCCCCTCTTTCTTCCCTGCTTTCTGACTAACAAGGTCAAATAGGTGTAGCCCGTTACTTGAGATGCTGGCTTTCCTCACACAGGCATTACACAAAGCTGTGTCAGGTTTGAACGCTTATCACAAGTTAGAAACTCAAGAGGAGTTTTACTGAGATAGGTAAATAAACTTAGAAAAACCATTTGAAGCATTTTCATATTTCATCTTATTTTCATGTGAACCTCAGGAGCTTGAGTGTACTGGCTGGTTTTGACCTGAAACCAGTAGAGCAATGAACAAACCTACATAAATCAGAATTTAGACAGGATGTCACCGGCTCCAGTGAAATAGAACTGTTTTCCCAACTAGCAAAAGGAAGTTTGGAAAAAGTTATAGTACAAGAGTCACATCTGTAATGTCTGATACCAAATACCAACTTATTTGACATTTTCCTTTAAGCATTTTTTAATTGCTAAGGTGTCTAGAGCTCAGCTAGGTATTTATCTGATATTCAAACACAGACAGATGGTAGCTAGCACGTAGACCTTCATTTTCCCAAGAGAATTATTTCACATTTACTAAAAAGAATCCATATTTCTTAACAACTGTCTCATTTTGGAAAAATATCAAGCCATCTGAACAAACCTGCAAAGGTGAACTGCAGCTTTAACTGATCATTCAAAGCCTAAGCATCTCTGGCTCAGTGATGGAGCAGTTGTGGCAACTAAGCAAAATCAGGCTACAGTTTTAGCAGCCTTGGTTTTGCTCCCCCTCTTCCTCCTCTTGCCTATATATGTGCATTCTTCTCTCATATGCATTTTCAGCTGTCTCTTAGATTTTCACTTGCAAATAACAGAAATGAACCAAACCAGTAGACTAAAACAGAAGGTTTGAGCTTGGTGCCCTGTGTTGACTGCAGCCCAGAGGATTTGCTCAAGAAGCTGATCTTAAGCACACTGGTGTCACCAGTGTGAGGGCCAGCAGTGAGTCAGACCTGAGAAGTTCTAACCCAGGGCTGTCGTACCGTAACTGGCACATGTTGGGACCACTGGTTAAAAGGCAATTGCTTCTCAGGCTACTTGCAGAAGAAAAATGGCTCATATCCATCTTACATTGCAAGTTTGACCTTGCACCACCTCAACCAGGGAAAATGTATAATTCAGCAAGGAGAACCCTCTCTCTTCACATTGTATATTTATAGCCTTTGTTATGAATTATTTTTGTTGAGATGGAAGGGCTTCCAGTCCACTTGGACAAGCAGCTTTGGTGTTCTGCTGTCAGCCAGGCAAATGTCTCTCTTTTGGGGATGGGGAAGGCAGTTTGAGAAGCAGCAAATTTTCGTTTCAGCTGCAATCTGTGTTCCTGCCTTGGCATATCTCAGTCAAGCCTCTGCAAGCCCCTGGACTTTATGTTGAGGGATTCAGCTCCCAAAGAGCACTCTTTTGGGGCAGGCCAAAGCCTTGTGTTTAGTATCTTTCTCCAGTGTTCTATTTAGGTATGATATTTAACTAAAAACAGTAGGTATTCTTCATAAACACCATAATAACACTAATTAACTTTTTTGTAAACACTAATAACACTCGATGTCTGTTCAGTTGCCAAAATTAATGAATGTATCCTAAAGAGAGCATTAAAAAAGATAAAATCAAGACAGTATTTTCTCATATATTTATTCCTGAACTGTGGTTACACTGACAGGGGTTAGTGTAACCACTGGTTAGTGGTTAGTGTACAAAGCACTAGGAAAAGAACTTCAACGGACATTAAATGTATTGCTTCCAAAAAAGTAAGATAGTTATTGTGTTTATGTGTCTTCCTTCTACATTGTTGAAGCAATAGAGAAAACAGTTTGATTCAATTGATTACCTTGTGTTGTGGAAGCAGGAGTGAAATTTGCTGGACTTGTGAAATCCAGAGAGGCCACAGATGTCGACTGGTGCTCTAAAGACAGTTAACACGGTATCACATTTAGTCAATAGATTCTTCAGAAAATAATGTTTATAAATTACAAAACAACCTAGATCGACGACCTTGCAGTAGCTATTGGGTAAATGCAGACTGAGCAGCAGAAATCCTGCTGTGGGAGTTAAGGCTAAATGCTCAAAGCACATTTCACAACTCCAGTGGGCACTTGCAAGGCAGCTGATGTTATCAATGCTGACCCTTTCCTGCTGGCTGGCTGCTGGCATTGCTTATTTGTGTTTCTGCACACAGAGTTTGGTTTGACTGCTGTGGTTTGATTGTGCACTTAAATGTGGTGCTCCCCAGCTATACCAGGGCCTTGCCAGAAACCATCCATGACAGCAGGCCACAGCCACATCAGCCCAGGAGATCACCTGCTCTAGTGAGTTTTCCTCTCAATTGCTGAAGGTAGTTCTATGTAATTATCCATTTCCATGCTCTGGTAAAACAGAGTTAATTATATAATTGATGAATAGGAATGATGCCCTGCTGTTGGGTCAAAGAAAAGTGATGGCTTTAACTTTTCTATCACATGCACCTCTCTGTCCCAATAGGACAAATTTATTTACAGTTTTATAGGCCAATTATTCAATTTTATAAGAATATGTAAGAATTATATATAACATTCAGCATGCCATTTAACGTTCTGTCCTAACATGGCAGTTTTAGCAAGATTTCTTTCACATCTCTGCTTGGCTAACCTCACAGCTCACAACTTCCCAAGCAGCAGCACATTGGTGCTGTCAGCACCCGAACATACTGACCTTTGCCCGCCACACCTCTGACTCTGTGTGCATGACATTTAGGCAGTGGTAAAGTAGAGATCCTACATATATTGAATAAGTAATATTTTGCCCCTTACCTGAGGCTGTCATAACAGCTGATGTAAGTGTCGAATTACTGAAGTCTATAACAAATCAAAGCAAGCATTCAGCATGAGAAAGGTCTTTATTCTGCTTTAGGAAAGTGGGTGATTGAAAGGTTCAGGAGCAAGAAAGTGTATCACACCTAAATTCCAAATAATCTTTCCATGCACAACTCAGCCAAGTAGTCCAGAAAGAAACAGGAAATACCTGAAGTAACTGTGCTGAGAAATCCCTGGAGAAACAAAGGTTTTGGGGAAAAAACTTTGGAGCCCCTGGCACCTCAGCTTAAAAACCAGAAATGAATCAGGAATGGATTTATTCCATAAAAAGAGGTGCACTGTATTAGCACAGATGCTGAAACAACATTTATGACCTGGTGGTACCTGAACAGTTTCATCCGTGAGGCACTTCAGAGGCTGCAACTCCGAGAGGAAATTTCAGGCACACTCTGCACTGAAAAGTGCTCACTGAGTCCTCAGAGAAGAGGAGGGAGAATTATTCCTTCTAATTAAAAACTGTTAACCACACAGGCAAGCTCAGCAGAGACACCATCCTGCCCAAGCAGCATATATGTCCTAGATGTCTGTTTTCTTTCCTATTTTTTCCAAGCAGGAGAGGTGAAGTACTTCCCCAGTAAGCCAGAAGGATGGATAATGTCCCCCCAAAAAGGTCCGTGAAGGAAGTGACTTATTAAAGTTCACACACTTCATTAGAAAAATATATCTGGGAAGGCAGCCAGAAAATACCTCTGTCTGGTCAGGCATGTGTGGAGGGCATTGGATGGTGTTGCAAAGGTGGGACTGGATCTTAGCATAGGCAGGTGACCATCCAGTCTCCAGCTGCTTTTTTGTGCTAATACTTGTACCTCCTGTGACTGCTGCTCTTTCGTTTGCATTTCAGCTGAGCCTTGCCTGCACTGACAGGGATTTCACAGTAGCTGGCTGACATCAAGTATTCCTTACCAAAGATGCAACAGGCCTAAAAACCAGAGCAGTGAGGGTCTTTGAGATGTGCCTGGTTCCCAGAGGGTTCTGCAGAGTGTACAAGGCAAAGAAGGGTGGTGGTCTGATGCGAGCTGCTAGGCTTCCTTTGAGAGTTCACCTTGCAGAAGCCAGCAGAGGAAAAAGTCTCCCTCTCTCAGGGTCCCCCAGTATCTGGGATGGTTTTCTGGCACCCAGTGGGGTATTGGCTGAGCCCCCAGGGCCTACTACAACCAGCACTTGCCAAAGTTTTTCACAAAACCCATATTTATTTCTTGCCATCTACTTACAGCATTTCTCTGGCAAACTCATGTAACCCCCTGCTATATGCTGACTCCCATGCAGAGCAGAGCAAAGCAAACTGCTCCAGGAGAGATGTTTCCAAAGGGCTTCACCTGAGGTGTGGACTGAACATTTATCTGTCTGCAGTAAGATGATAATAAGACAAACTTGCAGGGGAAGAGCAAGGATTTATGAAATTTACACAAATTAAGAAACATTATGTCAGTTCTTTAACATGGCAAAAATGTTGAGGATCTTTGCTGTGTGCTTAAACAGAAGGTAGAGCCATTAGGAGGGCTGTTATTTTTACTTATTATGAAAGAGCTATATTCAAAGGCCAGCTGAAGCATCAGAAATAACATTAAGTACCTCTCAAGGCTGGAGTTTAATTACGCTTGGTCTTAATTATAACAGATTACATCACCAGAATATTGGTTTGTAGTATTTTCTCTGAAGTCAAAGCTGCAGAAAGGGGTTCCTTACTACCCATTTAGAGTAGTAAATGCTACAACAGCTTTAGGACTTTATAAACAGACCTCAAACACAACCCAAGTTATTTTATTCTCTAATTTATCCTACCATCTGAAACCGTGGTAGTAAAAACTTCAGCTGAGGCTTCACTAGACTTATTGCCTGTGACGGGAGAAAAAAGAGAAAGATTAAAGCAGTTCTTAAAAGTAGTTATAAAGGCTGAAAATTTAGTTTGGGCTTGTTTCATATTGTGCACCGTCACAGAAGGGATAGCTGAGAATGAAAGTAATACTTTCTTTTCTATCACATCTAAATACTTTAACATTTTTATACAGAGTGGATCTATCTTAGCATTAGCATAGCCTCCTGGCAAGAACACAGCTTTAACTGACAGCTCTTCGATAGGAATACATTTATAGAAAACTACAAATTGGAAGAAATGAGTAATTTTTGAGAAAAATTTATGATTTATCTCTCTCTTCTCTGAAGCTGTGTTTACAGAGGAGTAAGCTGTGGCTTTTGCTACAGTCTTACTTTGTGGAAAAACATATCAATAGGAATATACACAGCCACAAGAGAACCCAGCTGAGCTGAAATAGTTGCCCTGAGAGGTGATCTGCCCCTAGATGCTGCTAAGGGGTCAGCAGCTCAGCTGTATTGTCTGTGCAGCAGAGAGCACACATAATAAAAAAAAAAAAAAGGCATAAATATGCATTTGCACGTAAGAGGAGACATGCACAAGAGGGTGCTAAAGGAAATCTGTCTGCCCTTCTCACCAGTCACCCTGCATCCTCAGAGGTGCTGAAAACTGTGCCACCGAGAATCCTGCTTTTACCAAAGAAACAGGACAGTATTTCTCCCCACTTCCCTAATCATGTAGCTAATTCTTACAGTACAGATTATAAGGGAGTTTCTCCACTATCCACAGAGGTGCAGCCTTTTGCATGTTTTACTGAAGGTGTATAACTGAAGGTGTATAATCCCTGAGTCTGAGGATTTGTTTTCCCAGGGAGCCATGAGTGGTCCATGAGAAACACATCATTATAATAGCTCACTAGTGCCATGTGGCTATATTAGAGTATTTTTGGGTATGGGAAGTACAGCAATATTCTGCCTAAACAAAAAAGTGTCTTCTGTTTGTGCAGAAGTTTCTTAGTTCATTCAGAGGCTTGAGCAAATATTTGAGCCAAAAAACCTGCCAGAGAGTCCAAACTGCGTGATGAACTTGTACAATAAAGCTTTTATACTGTTGGCATTTCTTCAGTATTTTAAATAACAAGCGAATACATGTGTTTGGTGTTCTTAACATTTTAGTTGTGTCCTATCGAAGAAAAACGTACCAAAGGAAACAAATATTTCCTTTGATGAAATAATCTTCATTTCATTTCCCAGGAAGGGAAACAGACACACACATGAGAATGTCTTATGTGTCTTATGGGTCCCTTGGAACATCAGTGTCGATCTCAACTCATAGAAATCTTCACTGTCCTGCAAGTCTTCTTGTACTACAGAAATAAGAAATTACCCTCTTGTTACACTCCAAACTCTAAGTCAGAGATGTGCAAAATATTGGTACTGGAAAGCAGGATCATATAGCCGCAGGTTTCTTTGCTGAGACACTGAAAATATTTGGCAAGAATGGTGTGGTCGTGCTAAACCATAGTTCCCATCCCTGGCAGGGGCTCTGGTCACAGCCTTTTGTCAGATGTTTCCTTTGAGAGCTGTTTCCTTTGTGCTCTCCCCTTCAGACACATAGACACCTACAGGCTCCCTGGGGCAGAAGTGGGGAAGAGTCAGCTTTCCCTGGGAACCACTCCTGTAGCTGTGCTGTTTCTCTGTGGACAGGTTGTTTTACCTCCAGACTGTTCTGTCAGGTTTGCTCTGTCCATGTACTGCAGGAGGCTTGACTTGGGAAGTGCCTTCCACATGACACATTAGGCTGTGGGGCAGCACAAGGCAGTTGTTAGGTTAAATACACACACACACACACACACACACACACACACACACACACGTAGGTATGTTAGGTGAGCCTCTGACATTTCCCTCCTGGCTGCCAGCTTCCAAACACCTGTATGGACAATGCTCTGGAAGGAAGCACTTGCTTTCTCTTTATTGTGTTTCTTGCCCACTTCCCTCATTTTTCTGATTGCAGACAGGCATTGTTGAATGAGAGCCCAGGGACAACCCTGTTGCCCTGAGTGTCAGGACTCCAACCCCCTCCAGTCCTATTCTGTGGCTGGAGAGATATAGAGTGACCCCCACCCTCCTGCTCCCAGAGACAAACACTCACATGGAAAAACACTGGAACTAGTAATGGGTGCAGTGTGTGTGATGAGAATAAGACACTTTCTCATTGCCATGAAAATCCTCTCTTCATTCGGCAGATAAAGAAAGAGACAATTCCCATGAAAAAGACTGCCTAGCCTGATATGCTGAATATAAAAAAGTGGATACCTTTGTAGCAGACAGAATATGTATAACATTTCCAGAAGTCACAAGGAATTGGATACTTTAGATGCGGTAGTCCTGGTTCTATGCCAATTGTTCCAAAGATCTGCATTTGTGCTCTGTTTAATTTCTCAGCAAACAATAGATGGGCATAACCTCAAAGTCAAGGCTAGATGAAGGCTTGGGCACTAGCAGGGTGAGAGGTCTCATCCTCATGCTGCCTGGAGATTCCCAAGTATATTTATTTAGCAGGTTATGACACTGTTAAGTACTAAACACTGTTATAAGAGAAATGGCCTTGTTCTTTTCAACAGAAGAAAAGAGCATGTGTTACTCATGCAGCACAAACCTCTCTTGTTCCCTCATTCAAAGAAAGTGGTTCCCACATTAAGTTGGAAGCAAGCTTGATGTTATGAAGCCAGCAGAAGTCAATCATTCAGTACAAAGACTGAAACAATCCAGCTGAAACTCTTTCCTTGCCATGGTAAACAGCACCTGGGCTTGTAGTATAATGGCTTTCTCCTATTTTCCTCTTCATTATTCCCTTATTTTTCAGGCACTTATAGGTCATAATATTTTTTTCAATTCTTTCTATGAATAAATAGAATTTTGATATCCTCACTAGATTTAAGCCCTGCAAAAAAAGGCAGAAAAGAGAAGTAAAGAAGTCAGTGTGTGTTTGGAGGTGAAGAACAGACAGAGGCTCTTGGGGGAGTTTCTATTGCCCAGTCTTGTGATAGCAGGCACCCCTTGCTCTGTTCAACAGGACAGTGCAGACAAAAGCCTACAATGTCCAACACCACACCCAGAAATAGGTCACCAGGAAAATTATACCAGTTTTCAGAATCAACTGATACATGGATTGTGTGAAGTGGGTGGTTATGGATAGTACAAGGTTCTGGCTGCCCACAGGCTCTGTTTCCAAGGAAAACCTTCTTGATTTGAGATACTTGCCAATCAAAGGTTTTAACTTTTAGGGATGGAACAGGAAGCAAAGCACCATAGCTAATAGCCAGAGAGGCTTACTAGTCAGTCATATGAGCCATAAATATGTTTTATACCAAGCATGGCCAGTGCAATTCAGTAGGCTTTTATGTTTTGCCATTACCAAAACTGAAACAGAGGCCCACACCGCAGAGAAGTCCTTAGAAGTCCCTGGTTTGTGCTCACTGCTGTGGGGGAGGCAGTTGCTCAGAGGAAAGGGCGTGAGCACCTTGTGTTAACTCAATGTCTTCCTTGCTGCCCTGTGAGCTCAGTCAGTTTGGTGGATGCCTCCTATGCCTGATTCAGCTCAGCTTGCCTGGCCTTGCTCGGGTGGCATGGTGGCAGTCACAGGCATCACTCTTTGTCCAAAATTGCTCACCTTCTGCGTGGCGCTGGCTGAGCTCTCCTCCAAGCTAATGGAGATCTCAGGGTAAGCTGGAAAGCAAACATAAATGTATTAGTGAAATGGACACTGCAGATAACAATAACAGCTTCTAATAACACTTAACAGTGTTGTATCATAAGAAGGGTGGGAATTAAATCCTACCTCCAGCCACACATCAAGCAAGATAAAAGTATTACAGCTGCAATTTGAGGTCAACGAAGTGGTTTACAAGACTGTATTAGCAACTATTGCCACAGCATCTGGGATGCATTTCACTGTCTACCTCAACTAGGCTTGGGTGGCTTTGCTGGGGAAACAAACTGAAACCATCCTGCAGTCACAGCTCTGGCAGTAGAGCCACCCTTACTGGGCCCCATGGAATCACATATACCCCAGTTCCTGGTTCCTCTGTGTGCTTGCCAAAGGTATCTCCAAAGGCTTTAGCCATTCCCCAAATGTTTGATTTTGGATGCCAGCTATCCAGATGCTGTTGCCTGGACAGACGTGTGACAGTGTCCCCACAGATCCTTCCTGCCTAGCCAGGAAGCCCAGAGGAAGCCTCACAGCAGAGCAGCAGGGCACTGATGACCACATCCACATGAAACAAAAAAACTTTTTTTTCTGTTTTTGAAGCATTTTGATTCTGGGCACAGCTGATTGTTTATATATATACCTGTATATATATATATATATAATATACAATATTGTGTATATTGATTGTATATATACAGCCGGAAAGCTATCAGGTACCCTAAGCCTCCCTATACTACATTCCCAAATTAGCCATTGGGATGTCTGGTTTGGAACAATATTGACTGACTTGACTGACTTGTTAAGTAAGGACTATTGAAACTGTGTTAGTGTATAACAAATCTCAGAAGTCTCGGTAAATTGGGCTTCTGGCCCTGAAACTGGACCGGATTACTTAGGAGGTCCAAAATTCTTTATCTTTCCAACCTAAACCTCACTTTAATATCTACCATTAAAATAATTTTCTCTTTTTCTTACCCTGTTAATTGATATAGAACCACCTCAGTTAATTACAATCTCCCCTGAGGTGAACTATCCAGGTTTCCCTGTTTTATACAACTAATCCACCAAGGACCCTCCTGACTTTATTTTTAATTTCCATTTTTCTGCCTGATGTTACTGATGGACTCTGCCTGGGCATGACTTACATTTAGTTGTCATGGCCTTATGGTTTTCTGGACTTACAGGGCTTTTTTTGGGTGGAATTTCCTGTTTTTTTAAAATCTCTTCTGGGTTTTGAGTTTTTCTGCTTTTTTGGAGGGTGGGGTGGGGCAGGGGTTTTAGATTCTTCCTATCAGGAAATGAGTGTCCTAAGATTTCATTCTTTCTTCTTTGCCAAAACTGTACAGATGGTAGTGGAGCTGGCAGAAGACAGACAGACTTTTTCAGATACAGGGAAAAGTCTCGTAAACTGGATCCTCTAATCGCTGCAGAAGTTGCCCAAGTTATTTTATTGAGGCTAGATGATGTCTGGTCTAGTGCATGCTTTTCCTTTTGGCTTTTTTTTCCTTTTGGCTTTTTTGCCACACCTGTATTGAGCACTATCCTCTGCTTTCTCAGATGTGCTTATGGGGTAGCTGTTCTGGCAGGCAGCTCTCACACATAGCTCTGAATGGTCTAATAGATCTTTTCCAATTAACATATCAGCCCCTGTTAACACTTTGACATTCATTTGTCTTGCTAGGATATTTACCAATGTTTTGGATCTAGGAGAAATTCAATATTTAGTTCAGTAGTTTCTGCTGCTGAACTTTTACAAAAAGGAAAAATCAATATTTGGCAAAGTTACACATGAAAACGCCATACCTTTTCACAGCAACTTGTATCTAAAAGAACTCTATTCTAGAAGAGAAATATTTTAAAGTATTTTGATCCAAAAGCACCCTCTTAAAAAAAGCTATCTTGATTGAATGACCATTTTTTCCCAACATACCAAGACTCTCAACTTCCTTGAGAGATCTTTTCATACCTTCTCCATCCTCTCCAGTCCAATTCTCAGCCTCATTGGGCCACCTCAAGCAGCTGTGAGGGAAAACTATTTGGCACTCCTCTGACTTGGCCTGCCTCTGCTGTGTTTAGCTCTGCCTGAAGTATTTTTCAGAGGGATCCTGCATGAGGAGTTTCCCACAGGCACCCTCTCCTCCTCCTGTCCCTTTCAGCTCTGTGCTGCAATAGCTGCCTGCCCTTCCTGCCCTACTTTTAAGCCACCCAACCTGAGGGATTCAATTGCATGAGTATTCGGGTGATAAGGGAGATGCTGGCTTGCCAAGATGGGAAAACCTCCCCAGGTTTCCACTGGCCTTTTTCCCTAGCCGTGCCCTTGCTAATGGCCAGAATGACAGATATAACTAACATAAGGTGCTGTTGACTTTGTCTGCATATACTATCTTTAGTTTCTGTCCCACCCATTTGAGGCTGGATCTAACTGCCAGAACACAAATATTAATTTCTTTACTTTCTAGTCAGCACAAGGAACAAGAGAGGTGCTGCCATCTGAAAGGGCTCTTTGTCCCCAGATGTCACCTAGGGAATGCTGGATTATCCTGGGCAGTGTCTCTGCCAGTGCTGTGCAGGGATGTGGGCTGGCTCAGGGCACAAGAGAGTACATGGAGAAAAGTTGGGATGGTGCAATCATAAGTGGCACAACTTCAGCAAATGGTAACAGGAAAGAGTGAGACAAGATGCAAAATAGTTATTTCACTTGCAAAATTCAGATGCGAAAGGGTTAGGAGCAAAAAGCACACTTCCTCCAAGTGGTGGACTTTACTCAGCTGAGATCTGAGAGACTTTCCTCAGCACCCACTGCAAACCTCAAGGCTCTCAGGGAGCCAGTTCTGCCCTTGGGACCCCTCTGAGAGAGGCTGGAGGCACAGCACCCTGGTCCAAAGCCAGCCAGCACTTACTGGGAAATGCAGACTGTTCACCACCAAGGGTTGCAGCTGTTTCCTCTAGTTTGCCTCTCTACACTGCTGAACTGATATTTTGATGTGGGGTCATGCACAGCTAAGCACATATTTCTCAGTAATACAAAGAAAAAGGTAAATAAAGCAACCTCTTAGTAAGAGACACACAAATCTAGGCAAGAGCATCAGCAGCGATGGAAGAGAGAGAGTTCAAGTATATTAGTGTCCTTGAATGATTACCCAGGTAACACTGTTCCTATATGAGAAATGTTGATTTTAAAAAGCGTCTGAATCATGCAAACGAAAGAGGAGGTTTCAGATCATTAACTTCTATTTTTATTCCTTTTACATCAGTGATCAACAACCCTCAGACACATTTGCTTTTTTCAGCTGCTCCCTGTTGAACTTTCCTTTGACTTCAGAGCATCAGCCTTAAATGGCCATGCCATCCTCAAGCTGTGGACTTTCTCGGACCATCAGCTTCAGTCAAGGGACTGTTGACAGGCCCAGTGTTTAATACTCATTTACTTTCAAAGCTTTGGAAATATGTTTTCCTGACCAACTGATCTCTAAAGAGAAAATAAAGCCTGGTTTTCAAGTGGGTAGCAATTTTCTGATTCAGTTGTACCTTAGTGATAGTAGAGCAGTTCCTAAGCAATTTGAAATGGGACAGGGCAAGTAACTAAAGATGGGGAAGGCTTACAAAAAATGAAATGCCAGCCCACATGTCTGCAGTACACAGGCTCTGCCACTCCTGGCCATTTTGAGACCCCCCCACCAGGATCCTCATTTCCAGACACTCATTTCCTCATTTTGGCAGCAGTTGAATGTCACATGTATTTGAGGATGTGATTTTGCTACAACTGTTGTTCCAAACTGCTTACTAAATTACAGCTATGATTTCCTGACCACAGACAGCATGGTCATTGGGACACGGAGATCTTGATGACCAGTGTGCTTCCCTGTAACACACAGAATCCCAACATAAGCCTACATATCAAGGTAAGAGTCTTGCCATATGCATGACAGGGAGATTGATATATATGCAATGAACCTGCTATTTTTTCTTGCCAGAAATTGAAGGAAGGGACTCAAATTCTTCTAAGAATTGAGTAAACTCCACCATTTGCTAGCTTTTTATGTCATTGCAGCTGAAAAAAATGACAAGGTGAATATGTTTACATTTAAAAAACCAGAGTGTCTGTCAAAAGTTATTGGCTTCAGAACCAGGCAGGAGTGTCACCTTTCCAAGTGCAAGGCAGCAGGCAGTTGGCATAATACTTACCAAATACTCTCACAATGGTGCTGCTCTTCTGGACTCTCTCTGGGTGGTACAGCACGTGGCAGGAAAAGACTCTGCCATCATCAGTGATTTTGGTGAGGAAAACCTTTAGGGTGTTGTTCAAACCCAGGAGGACTTTTTGCCCGTACAGCATGCTGCTCTTCCTGTACACAGAAGGACAGGAGGGCTCCTTGGTCACAAGTTCCTCTTTCCACCCATTTTCATCCTGTGTACAGAAAAACCAACAAAATTGTGAAGTTCAGACACACACAGTGAAATGTTTTTGTAAGCCAGCTCTATTCCCACTATGAAAAGCTTCCCTTGCACACTGTGTAGCAGTAAGGGGACATTTGCAACATCTGGTGGTTTTTTTCCAAATATATTCTCTCTCAGAACTTCAATACCAAGAGCAGTCATCACCTTGACAATAAAATACGGAGTAAATAGCTCTGTCCTGTGAGTTCTGCTCTCTGTAGCCTGCAGAGAGAGCAACAGAGGTGCTTTCTCACTGCACCAGTCTTTAAGTTATGCTGAACATCCCAGACATGTTAAATGTGACTGAAATTTCAAGGAAAACTTTGCTGTTTTAGAATTTTAAGTAGAAAACCTTGATAATAATAACTAAAATTTATCTCTCTAATTGTCTGTGTGGCAGCCAGGTTATAAGTACAACCAGCATGTCCTGGATGTCTGTGCCTCAGTACATATTTGCAAGCTTTACTCTGTACAATGCGTGGCAACCCACATATATCATATATTTGGTTTTTTTTTTTTTCCCTCTTTCCTCTGGTACTTTGTAGAGGGAACTGGCAGAACTGACATTGTAAAGGTAAGGGTGTTTTCTACAAAATGATTTAAATTTTAATATTAAGAATGACCTTCGGAAGGGAGATCTAAGTAGATAATTAACCAGGACAGAAGGTTAAAAAAACTGAAACTATTTAAAAATCACCTTTAAGGAAATCCTCAACAGTTACAGCTTCTCAGTGACAGTATATTTAAATGGACAGGAAAACTCAAGGACACTGATCACTGATACGTATCTCCACACACACACTGATACGAATGCTAAAAGGTTGCATTAAAACATGCATATAAATATATATCCAGAAAGTGAGATAAAGTACAAAAATACAGCAAGCTTCGTATCTGACAGAAAATTGCTTAAAAACAGTTTTTCATGTGGTTAGCTTGATAACTGGGTTTGCATGTCTTCAGTGGCCTCTGTGACACAGAGGTTCACAAAACCAAAAACATTAGCCAGTACCTTTCTTTTCTATGTCAGAGCAGCCTATCTCACTATCCTACACAGTAATCATGTATTTTTCAGATACTAAAGCTTCACTACAAAAAAAAACTTGCTGGAAATCCAATACAAGAAAACTTTTTGTTTTGTTATATTAGCCACTTTCCCTAAACCTGCTATGTGCTCCTGAAAAATTCAAAGCAATAAAGCAATTAAGATGGAGTTTTTCCTCTTTGCTTCTTTAACAGTTATTATTTGCAGTGTATATTTTGCAATTCTATGGTTATACTTTTCCCCTTTATTATCACAGTCCAATATGACTGATAAGTTTTTTAGCAGATTCTGCAAGCAGGACACAGTGGAGTAGAACATTTTCATTTCAATCTGCAAAAATACCCTGCAGTCCTTTCTGAACTTTATATCTCAGATGAAAAATACTTACCACTAGCCATTTCAAAGGATAAGTGGACAAATTTTCTGAGGTCTCATCCTCAAGGCATGGAATTTCTAAAGTCTGCTTTAACCACACTTTCTTCAGGTAGTGCCTCTTCTCTTTTATCATTGGAACAACAACAACAAAACCCAAGGAGGAAAATCAGAAACATGATGTTCATTGTGCTTTGAAAACCAATGCTGACTAGTCTTCTATTCAAGGAACAGGCACTTCTTGATTTAGAAGGGAACTGTAATTTTCAACCATTATCCCTAGACACATTTTTCAAGTGAAAACCCTACATCTGATTCTAGTTGCAGTTTCATGACTCAATTCACAGCATTACCAGAACTTCTTGGCAATTCTTAAAAAAGCTTTTCTTAACTGCAGGATCACGATGTCTCTTTTCAGAGCTGAGAATAATCGGAAGCTACAATTTTTATGTTACAATTCTTTTTTTTCTGTGGCAATAAACCTTCACATCAATTTTGTGCACCTCTATTTCCTTTTCTCTGAAGATATCTGCAGATATCCTTTTTTCACTAAGCAAGCTATTCAGCATGTCAGTTAGGTTAAGACTAGCCCTGTTTTTCCTTTTGTTATTCTCCAACCTGCCCACTACCACCAAACTTGTCACTCTTTCCTTTCTTATCCATTTCAAAAGCCATTTCTCCACCTCCTACCCTACCTATCCTCAATCCAGGGCTCCATCCAGCTGTGGAGGCTGACCAGAGTGGTGCAGTGAACAGTGCATTGCTGTGATCCAGATGTTGGGTCTGTGAATGTGCATGTGTGTATTTAAGCAGGAAGAGCAGTGGTGCTGGGTGGGAGATGCTGTGAGGGCCACGGTCAGCACAGACCTCTCTGACCCTTGGCCATGGGGCAGGCAGGGATGTGGCACATCCTGCCATCCTCCCTTGCCACTCAACACAGGAAAACTCCTCAGCTCTGCTGTCCTGGTAGCTCTGGCTTGCATGTTGAGATAGAAGAGGTATGTATTTAATTTATTTTTTATCTTGAGGGGAGTGAAAATATCCAGCTGTCCCAGACTGCCATGTTATTTGTCAGTGGGGACTTTCTGGTGACTGAAATTTCCTTTGTACCTGGCACCCAAGCACAGAGCAATGGTGCCAGCATGTAGCCTGTGCCATAGATATGTGAAGAAAGGTAGTGCCCTGAGCTGTGCCTGGGAGAGCCAGCAGCAGAAGCAGCTTCCCTCCACTGTCCCTGAGACTGAAGGACCTGGGGAGCCAGCTTTTGCAGCAGGACAGAGAGCACAGAAGCCCTAACAGGGCTGGGTAGTGCAGAGAGGATAATGAAAGGACAAAGCAAGCAAATCTATAGTTTCTCCAGGAACAAAACTGTACAGAAGATTTTGCTGGGACAAGCCACCATGCAAAAGTGCCATGCAGAGTACAAGTGTGGAGATGAGCAGTCATCCCAGAGTTCAGTCTGGAAACAGCTTCTGCCTACTCTCACAGTCACATGTCCCAGCTACTTGCTTCCCCCTCCTATCTCTGACTCCCATCTCCATTAACAGCCTGTTGGCTAAAGTCCTCTGTGTCTGTCTGTCCTACAAAGGCCTGCTGCTCTGTGAGCTTTTTACAAGTTGAGTGCATCTGGATTCACTTCTCTTTGATGTAAATGAAAACTGTACTTCATCATAGACTGTCACCTTTATTCATCCCATTCACTCATAGGCTGGTTTAAGGTTTTTTGCCTTATTTTGAGTCAGAGTGGTTTATTGCAAAAGATCTGGTTACCTTAAAACACAAACCTGCAAAAGGTGGCAAACTCAATTTTTTAGTTCTTTCTGGCAAGCAGTCATCAGTAGTACAGCTTGCTACATCTTGTAGTTACTGAAAAAAAGTCACAGTGATGCTGATATGAACAAGGGCTGCCAAAACTGTAGACAGCAATAACAGCATTGAGCTTGTCTGTATCAACCAAGGGCAGGAGAAGAAAAGCGATACCTGATTAGCTCAATTGCTGTACTAGAAAGTGAGAAACTTTGCATGAAGAACAGAAGAAGCATGGGAGGGTTTCACTGGGCTACCAGCACAGTTTGTACCTCCCTGCGCTCCCTTTGATCTTGTTGTTGTTTATTTGGATTTCAGCAAGGCCTTTGACACTGTCTCCCACAGCACACCCCTGGACAAGCTGGCAGCCCGTGGCTTGGACAGGAGCACTCTGTGCTGGGTTAGGAACTGGCTGGGTGGCCAGGCCCAGAGAGTGGTGGTGAATGGTGCTGCATGCAGCTGGGGGCAGCCACAAGGGGTGTCCCCCAGGGGTCTGGGCTGGGGCCAGTTCTGTTCAATATTTTTATTGATGACATGGATGAGGGTTTAGAGTCCTTTATTAGCAAATTTGCAGATGACACTAAGCTGGGAACACGTGTTGATCTGTTAGAGGGACAGAGGGCTTTGCAGAGGGACTTGGAACAGTTGGATGGATGGGCAGAATCTAATGGGATGAAGTTCAATAAGTCCAAGTGCCGAGTCCTGCACTTTGGCCACAATAACCCCCTCCAATGTTATAAGCTAGGAACGGTGTGGCTGGACAGTGCTCAGGTGGAAAGGGACCTGGGGGTGCTGGTTGACAGTCGGCTGAACATGAGCCAGCAGTGTGCCCAGGGGGCCAAGAAGCCCAAAGCATCCTGGTTAGTATCAGGAATGGTGTGGCCAGCAGGAGCAGGGAGGTCATTCTGCCCCTGTACTCAGCACTGGTGAGGCCACACCTTGAGTGCTGTGTCCAGTTCTGGCCCCTCAGTTTGGGAAGGATGTTGAGATGCTTGAGAGTGTCCAAAGGAGAGCAACGAGGCTGGTGAGGGGCTTGGAACATAAGCCATATGAAGAATGACTGAGGGAACTGGGGTTGTTCAGCCTGGAGAAAAGGAGACTAAGGGGTGACCTTATCACTCTCTACAACTTCCTGAAGGGTGGCTGTGGTGAGCTGGGGGTCAGTCTCTTTCTCCGGGCAACAACAGACAGAACAAGAGGACACAGTCTCAAGCTGCACCAAGGGAGATACAGGCTAGAATTAAGGAGGTAGTTTTTCACAGAAAGAGTGGTCAAATACTGGAATCATCTACCCAGGGAGGTGGTGGAGTCACCATCCCTCGATGTGTTTAAAAAAAGACTGGATGTGGCACTTGGTGCCATGACCCAGTTGATGTATTAGAACATGGGTTGGACTCGATGATCTTAAAGGTCTCTTCCAACCTAGAAATTCTGTGATTCTGTGATTCTGTGATCCCTCTGCCCTGTGGAGCACAAGGAAATTCCAAAAGGGTAGCCTACCACAACACACCCCCATACAGCAGGCAGAGTGGCAGCTTCAGCTTTGGCACAATTATTCAGCATGTACTGTTTAAACACACCCATCCTCTGTGAGCTGGGCAGAGGTATTGACTCTTTGCCTCTGTGTGTTCATCAGGGCAGGCAGGTGCCACAGGGTTGCTCCAGATATGTCTCCAGGACAACAGCACCAAAATTCTTGGAGTCACTGCCATGCAGGTTCCATCAGTGTCAAACATCCCTGAGTATGAGTCTTGCACAGGACCTCCTCTTGCTACAGGAGTAACATAGTCCAGAGTGGGGACTACCAGTCTGGCCTTGTGATGTAGGTAAAAGGAGAGTGGGAGCACACCAAAATGCCCCTAAAATGACCTGCACCCACCCTGCTCCTAACTCTTGAATGTCTGCTGTGTCTATAGCCTTGGGCCCATGCAGAGTGAGCACATTGGCCTTGCAGATCTGAACTGAAGCAGTGCCAGATTTGCTGTTTACTTTAATCCTTCTTGAGTTGTTAGCAGAAACCTGGGTCAGAAAGAGGTTTCTGAGGTCATCAAATCCAGTTCCCCATGTGCACAACAACAGACTTGCTCAACACTCATGCCAGGTTCCATTTTCACAGGAGTTTGGGCTTTTGCCCTCACTGCTGTCACCAAATAGCTGTTCACAAAGTTGCTACACTGACAGTTGCCACTGTTTTTTAATTTGTTGTCAAATCCATTCTCATCTGATTTAAATAAATTTGTTACTTTACCAGGATAATTTAAATATCCTTCCTGGAGTTCAGACTGTGCCGTGAGGCTTACTTACTGAGAGCAGTCATATTGCTTTCCAGCTTCCTTTGCCTGACAGAAGCAGCCAAATCCCCATTCCTGTGATTCTCCTATGCAATTCCCCACTTTGCTCCAGTGTCTTTTTGGTGGTGGTGATGCCTTAAGTTTTAACTTTTATATTTTTCAGATTCTGTGCTGCTTTAGTGTGTAGTTCTGAACTTCACATTAAGGCTTGGTAAACTCTCTTCACAGAGTAGGTAGACAAAACAATTCCTTTTCCAGCTTGGGACCAAGGACAATCAATATTAGTTTCAGGCCCAAGAGCATAAGCAATGTGGGCTGAAGAGAGAAAAACAAGAAGGATGGGACTTCATAACCTAAAACTATAACTGGACAATTAACTTGAATATGCAAATGGACCAAAATTTATAAAAATGTGAGACCTCGTAACTGGTCGTCCATTTTGTGACCATTTTGGGTTCATCTTGGCTGCAGCCCTTTTTGGGCTCTTATACTGCCCAAGATGTATCTTGGCACCTTGTTGAGGCCTTTTAATAAATACCTACTTTATTCTTTAACTCTGTCTATCCTCTGTTCTAGGTCAGCCTTCACAAGGTGTCAGTGGCAACACTCATCCTTCCATGGAACAAACATTCAGCATGTTCTGCAGATGCCAGCCCTCAGCCTCAATCAGACAAGGGTGTTTTCTCTTTCTGGTGCCCAGTGCTGCACACCCACAGCAGCAGCAGCCGATGATTTGAAGATCCAACATCCTTAGTCCCACCATATCCTGAGCTGCTCATCCAGTCTCCTCCACAATGTTTCTCCAAAATGAAAATGCAGAAACTGCCCACCTCACCACCTTTTTTTTACTTTACTATCAAACTTTTTATTCTACCAAACAATTAAGGTTTCCTAATAATGAGTTGGAAAAAAGAACTAAAGAATGCCTGGTAAATAGGAAACTGTAAAAGCAACATTCAGTGGCACTACTGTGAATCCCAAACAAATCACCATCACCAACCAAGAAGTGTTCATCTACCCTGATATTCTCCCCCACCTCACTAGGAAACAGCAAAATCTCATTTGCAATCACTTACCCTCTGCCTTGACAGTAAGTTGAATTTTTGCAGCCTTTGTCCCATATGGGTAGGTAGCAAAAGTGCATTCGTACTGCCCAGTAAGGGACACGGTAGTATTTTCCAGGTGCAGCACCCACCAATTGCATTCAGACATGGCATTTGGATTGGTGGAACACGAGGACCTTGTGTCATCACCACTGCAGTGTATCCTTGTGCTGAAGGACACTGAAAAGTTGTACGGAGCCTCAGAAAACTTGAAGTAATGGGTGCCATAGGTGGGTGATATACAGCTATTTTGGTAGAGGGGCTGCCGTCAGTCTTGGACCACTGTGTCTTTATGATGTGGGTGCTGTGCAATTTTGGGAACACGCACACCAGGGTGATGTCAATACCTGGTGGAGCGTGGACCACTTCTGTCTGGGTAATGACATCTGCAGTCTGGCCTTAAAAAAAAGACAAGATCAATTTCAGCGCAAGTAATGTTTAAACAAAGCTTTTCCTAATCCATCTTTGATTTGGTGCCTTAGCCATAGACAACTATGAAGACCCTACAACTTCCAGCAAATCTCCAACCAGTACAGACTGCAGAGAGAAAACTGGGAGAGCAAATGCATGTGTGTCTGGAAGATGGCAGGGAGGTCCTGTCACAGTTCTTGGAGAGAAATGAGAGCTCTGAGAGTCTCTGTGAAAATGAAAATCTTTCAAGTAATATAAATAAAGCAGAAGCTGGACACAGTTATTCCCCAGTTCTTTTTACAAGAACAAATGGGTTATCCCCACTGGCTAATTCCCTGCACCATCCCCCTGCCCACTGCCTTTGTGGCTTCAGCAGAGAAAGCAATTCTCTGTGTTATTAAACAGCTCCTGCATGTCCTAAACCAGTGTCTGTCTCAGTGTCAAAGTGAGCTGCTCTGGTGTGTGTTTTCTTCCTCTGTTAATTTCCTAAAGCATGTGGCAGTCCTTAGTGCACCATATAAAGGAGTAATGGATCGATGGAATGAAGGGGGCATTCAGCAGGAGTCTGTACCACTTGGTTTAGCTGCTGTTGTAGTAGAATTGATTTATATCCCTTTCTCCCTCCTATGAGTAAGAGTCTGGCAGTCCCCAAACCCCTGAATGCAGGGCATCGACAAACTCAAGGAGATGAAGAATTTATGGAGGGGGTTGTTGCAGTGAGAAAAGTAATCAATCATTTCCATAGAGCCGTACACAAAAAGTCCCCTGAACACTGGTTCTTTTCCAAAAGAATGTGCACGTCCAAAAAAACAAAAACAAAAACAAAAAAGAGTTGTGCAGTTGTCCTTAGGTACAGACTTGTTGCCCCCCATTTATATTCCATTTTATCATCCTCCCCCTGTACCATAACATCTCTGTATATTTGCTTTGGGAATTTGCCCTGCAGTCCTGCCAGCTGCAAGTGCCCACTGCTCACCTTCTTTCCTTGAAAAAGCTGGGGACCAATTCCTTTGCTTTGACATTGGCTCTGCTGTGTGGTATATGGCTCTGGGGCACCTGAGCTCAGGCATTCTCAGTGGGGCTGCAGTGTGCCCCACACTCCCCCAGCTCAGCCAGGAAGGAGCCAGGCAGGGACTGTGCACCCTCAGCTCTGGCTTGATGGAGAGAAGGCACAAGGGCAGAGTGATACATCCTCACAGAGCTGGCTCCGATTTGTTACCTGTACACTGAAGGGTGACATGGACGCTTGGAGACTAGATGTGTGGAGAACAAAGCTACTCAATGGCCATGGCCTACATTAATCTCTGCTGTTTCATTGCTGCACATGTTCTGCTCATCTTTTATTCTAAAAGATGTGATGACGTTAGAGGTTAAATAAAAATAAGCCTGAATGACAAGTCTCATGGCCTTGTGCTGTGAGAAAAATTACTAAAACTATTTTTGTCAGTGCAAGGAGCTTATTATAGGAAATGCTCTCTGATTTCACCACAAGTTTTGCATCAGTAAAAGTTAAGGGAAAAGCAATTAGCAATCTTGCAATCAGACTATCAAGCAAAAGACACGCAGCATTTTGTCTCTCATATTCATGCTGATGCTGCTTTAGGTCTAAGGATCATATAAAGAACACCTATGAAGAACCACTTGAGTAATTGATAATAAATTGAAAGAATTATATATGTAGAAACAACATTTTAATTTTCATTATATCTTAGTAGCCTAGTGCAGTAGATTATTTTAACTGAAAACATTTTGTGCAAAAGTGTTCTTAACTTTTTGCTAGCATCTCAAAATAAGTAATCTCATTTTATGCTGACTTTATTTTTCAAAATCAAATAGTGTCCAGTAGTGCATACCTGTGCTCCAGCTGAAATTTCTTAGAGTAACTCCCAGACATTTTGGTGTTTGATCTCCACAAAGGGCATAGAGGCTTCCACTTTCACCTTTGAATGACTTCAGTGAGGATTTCATCTCAGAGGAAAAACCCCTCCAACTCCTATTTTTCTGTAATTGCTATTTCTTTCTTACATGTATATGTTTTGAGGCTTCTATTCCTTTCTTTGCATTTGAGATTTTCTATGAATACATGTATGAATTATTTTTAAGAACCAGTTTGCCTCAGTGCAAAAAAGATCAGCCTATGCCAGATTGTGAGATGCATCCTTCACTGCTAGTCAAATATATCCAGTTTTTCCCTTCTTAACTTGAAAATTGTTATCCTACAAAATTGTTGTTCCTAGCTGGTAATAAATATTCCTGCATTTATCATGGTCAAAATTTTGAGAGGGTGGGGCTTTGTGAACATTATACTTTTTCTTGGTTTTCCTCAGATTGCTTTTGGTTTAAATTCCTCTGACAAAGGTACAGCCCTCCTTAGTCAGCTTTTCTGAGTGTTTTACTTGAATGACAAACTTGTTTCTCTAGATGTTAGCACACGGGGCTAGGTGGAGAAGAGGAAGGGAAGAATCTGTTTAAGAATTTTCACCTGTACAATTTACTCTTGCCTTGAAGTGTTTCAATTCTTCCTCTCTCTGCATACACAGGTATGTAAGACAGAGACAGAGAGGTATTTTTTATTTTCCCATTGAAAGCAGTTTTCCTTTTGTCCCATTTGAGAGGAGCACACAATCCCCTACTTCAAGTGAGCTCATCCCAGTGATTATTCCAGCAGGTTAGGCATATTGAATTAAGTAATCTGCTCAGCACAAGGCATTTACTCCTTACTAGCTGCACATTATAACTAGGGTTATTAGAAAGTTGTCAGGAAATAGAAAATCATTGCCAGTAGCTACAGCTCAACCTAGTAAGACCCACTAATCCCAACCTGCCCCTAACCACCCACCATCATAAACTGAGTCAAGATGTCCCCCTGACACTCTTACCTGTGACACTGGGCACTGAGAGCAAACAAAAGAGAGAGAAAAGCCACCTTGCTTTCATCTTCGCTTGATGAAGTTCTGGTGAATATGAAGCTGTCTTGGTGCTCCCTCAGAAAAGGAAGTTGAAATGGCCTGCCCCGTGCAGACAGGCAGATGTGCAGCACAGTCACTCAGCATGACTTCAAAGAAATGCTTCATTAAACCAAAAGCCTCAGTTTCCTGCTAGAGTGATAAAATAAGTACATCTTGTGAAACTTTTAAGACAAAAGCATTACCTACACTTTAGCCTGTGTTGAAAACAATGTTTTTTTCCTTTGTCTTTTCAGATTAACTCAGAGTAAGCAGTTTACTGATTTACACACTCTCAAAAATATGCCAGGTACCTAAGTTTGAATATATAATTTTTGGGAGTGTGGTTTAGGGGTGATTATGGTGGTGCCAGGTTTGCTGTTGGAATTGGTCTTGAAGGTTTCTTCCAACACTGATGATTCTGTATGGTCTGTGTACTATAAGGTAGATAGCATACAAAAAAGCTGACTTTCTTTCTTCGTTTACTTCATGTGCTAGTATCACATATACTATTTCTATATTCTCTACACTCAGTATCTTTTAAAAACACAGCTAAACATCATAAACGATCTCCAGAAATAAATACAGATTGAAATAAGTGTTTCTACATTCACTTTTCCCCCTCCTTTTTCTTCCTAAGAAGAACACCAATTATTTTCTGCAGTTTGATGAATTGCAATATCACATGTGACAATGTCCCTTGGTGTGGTTAACGTCCTTCAGCTGTCAGTTTTGTTAATGGCAGCACCCTCAGGTGGAGGGGCATGATTCCTGACAGTCCTGTCACCTGTCTTTATTGCAAGTCACCTGTACATCCTTCTGAGCTGTCCTGGAAGCACACTGCATTTCCATGAGTTAGGCACAGACCTGCCAGAAAAGCATCTCATTGCAGGCAGGTCATGCAAATTTGCTGCTGTTGGCAGCTTTACAAAAAGAAACAGGTTTGAGTTCTTACTTATCATGGTTCTTTCCCCCGAGCCAAAGAACAGGGCAGGACACCTCATGTACATAGCGTGGATATGTGTTATGTGCTGGCTCTTCACAGTGTGGATGTTTGGCAGTATGGATGGGCAGGACGCTTGGTACCCCTGATAGCTCCATCCTCTGGGGCCCAAGGACAACCTACCATTTGTACTATGTGACAGAGCCTATTACAGCCCATTCCTTGGGGAAGAGAAAGCAAGTGTCACAGTCCCTTAAACAGACACCTCTCTCTACCAGCAGTGCCCTCCCTCAGGAGGGAGTCCTTGACTGAGCTGAGTCCTGACATGTCTTTTCCTGACTGCCAACTTTTGCTAACCATGGAGCTCCCCATAGCTCCAGAATGAAAGGTACAAAGGAAAAGGTGAAAAAGAAGGACTCTGATTATTTTCTTATTTGATGACCTGCCAGGTGTTAACAACATCTATACCACGTCCCTAATTTGTGCATGTGCAAAATTTTGATGTCACATTTAAATAGGCTCCAGCTGGAGCTGATAGTGCTGGCTGGGCTACGTCAGGGCTCCACATCTTTTGGAGAATAAATGCTGCTGCACAGTCTTTTTGTTTGCATTGATCTTCTACCTGATGGAATGTACTAAGAGCACTTGTAGGAAATGCACTGGATGCCCAGGTTACTGCTAAAGGAATTTTCTCGGGGATGAAATCTCTGCTTGTCATTCAGAAATCTGACAGAGAAAGATCTGTCCCAGATGATCAAGAAATTCTGAAGCTGAGGATGAACAGAATATTCAAGCCATGGTAATTGACAGCCACAGAAGGGAGTAAAAATACTAAAGGGATATGTTCTGGTTTCCACTTCAGAGTAAAGACCACAAAGAACACAGAGATTACCTGTAGATACTACAGTGCAAGAAAATCTGACTTCAGTCTAAAATTTGGATTTTCATTTATGATTTCAATTACCTTAGCTTTTCCTGCTGATCAGGTCATGTAAGCTTTGTACCATGAGAGAATGTATTTTGTCTTGAATGAGATTTTTTATTGATCTGAAATGCACATCCCAAATTTAAAAGACAGCTCAAGTGCTGTGTGGCATATTCAAGACACAAAGAAATCCCTGAGCAGCTTGTTTGAGTTTCTAGATCACAGTATCTTGCCCTTAGAATTTGTTTCCCCCCTTGAAATAATATCCTAAAAATATACTGCTGCCATGTTTCATTGTGTTGGCTGAATGCAGCCACTCAGCTCTGTTGCTGTGCTTGGTGATTAAAGACAGACAAGAAAGAAACCTCCCAGCATGATGGAATTTTGTTCCATTCAGAGCTGTGTTTTGCCCCCATTCCTACCTTAAGCCCAGGTCCTGAAATAGTCATCCTGCTGCTGACATTCATGTGCGTGAACAGCATAGCCCTGCCTCTGCAAATGATGGCAAAACCCATCCTGAGACACTCCATTATCTCACGTGTTGGCAGGGAGATATCTCTTCCCTGGAGCCAGACTTGAGGTCCTGCTTACAGCAAATTATTGTGAGAGTTTCTTCCCCCTCTACCCCTTTCCTGGAAAGTTATTTATGGGCAGCTTTGCAAAGGCCACAGTTGGATGTTACACACCAGGTTACGGATGTTGAGGATACAAGGAGTTATGAAAAATATCCAGGGATAATGGACCTCGTTGGCAGCTGGAAGGAGGACGTACCTGTATTTGGCTTTTCCTTGGTGGAGAAGCTACAGGAATGATTGAGATCTGGGATGTGTAAGTTTTTCCTGCCATTCCAGAAACACCCACAAATCACTGGTAGGTTTCAGAGGAAAAGGAGCTGTGCCCAAGCAAATGACATCCCTTGTCAGTGGATGTGTGAACCACAGTGTTTTCTTTCAGTCTGGACAAGCATTTGACCTGGTTGATAGTTCCCTGTGTCCCAGGTGGTGTCAGGAACATATGGGCTCTGAATATCATCAAGGATGGGTCCTCGGCAGTGTTCTGCAGAGAGGGGCTGTGCCCACTGCACCGGAAGATCTCATGCAGCATTAATTTTTTTTCCATTCGGGTGGGAGTAGAGGATGGCAGTGGGAGATCCTTTAACAATTTTCTGCAGATCTTCTCACCACTGGAGGAAGTATTTTAAACACTGCAAATGACTCTTTCCATGGCAATCACCCTATTATGCATCATGCTCACAAAACCCTCCACTGCAATACATTTCTTCTGCCTCAATTACAGTAACTGTACCTAAGGAGCAAGCACAGAAAAAGAAATCTTGAACTCCAGAGACAAATTCAATTATTCATAACAAGAGACTTTTTAGAAATGCTAGTGCATGAGCCGTTTCTGCCAGAGGCATCAATGATTACCCTTGCAGACTGGCGTCCTCTAAACATTGCTTAAAGAAAGCACAGGTCCCCAGTGGAAAAGAGAGGAAGACTTTGAAGCAGGAATTTCATTAAAGACTAAACTAACCTTACAGGTTCACTTGGTACAGAAACTCCCACTTCATCACCGTGTTTTTGTTTTGACCTTCTTTGAAACCTGCACTACTGACTCCACAGTCAGCAGGCCCCTTTGACCACAGCACCTCATGGGGGGCTGGATAACTGGGTGGCATGGGCTGGGAGGGAAGCTTTGCAGGGGACATGGCACTGAATTGGCACTGGGACACCCACTAGGCTTTTTCAGTGCCCCCCTGCTTCCTCTGTCACCTCTTCCCACTCCTAGCTCTGGTGCCTCTCTCCTGCTTGCAGCACTGCTGCTTCTGCATGTGGGGGACAAGAGGGAAGAGGGTCTCTTCCTCTGCTTCCTCCTTGTACTCCTCCTTCCTCACAGCTGCATGTGTTCCTGTGTATGACACAATCCAGCCCCAGTTCCATCCAGGGTCTGGAGGCAGCATGGCGAGGCATACACACTTCCCTCTCACCAGCAGTTTCTCCATCTGAAAGATGCTTAATGCTCTGAATTTTTGCTCCCTATTACACTGACAGGTCAGAGTATGGGAGAAAACCAAGAGAAGCTCAGGTCTAGGTGCCTTCCTGCTTCAACTTTCTAGTTACTTTTTCTAATTAGAAGGCCTAACTTACAGGTTATGTTTCAGAGAAAGAGATCATATGTTTGGGGATAAACAGAGGAGAATGAGCTCCCTCACCTTTTTTGCCATTCCAGCCACAGGCTCCTGTGGTCTTCTGCTCCCATTTAATGCAATTTCTGACCAATGATGTTCTGTTCAGGTAAGCTGTTGAGCATTTTGTTGTGCAAAGTGCAAGTTACTGGAAAAGCAGAGTATAAAAAGCACAACCAATGAGCAAAACAAAACGAAAAACAGGCACATTGACCCAACAATTATCCACTAATGAAATACCACTCTGTGAAATCCAGCTGGATATTTCCATCAAACTTAAGGACCCTACACAGCCGTTACTTCTGAAATGAAAAGGAAGGCACATATGAGACAAGCCCTGCTTTCTTTGGTACATTCTCTTTTCTAGATACAGCCCAAGCTGTGACTCCCTGCTGTTTACAACATCATCAGCTAAGGGTTTTTTTCTTGTACATCTTATCTTCCAGGTTTTGTAAGAAAATGTTTCAAAGTAGATTAAGAACTGTGTAACAAAATATAATGGCACCCATAGCTTTGAAAAAGGCATTTGTTTGGAAAGGATAACCCGCTGCCAGTGCTGGGAAACACCTGCTCGTGTGAGACTACATGGTTAAGATTCCACCGAAGGCTCCCAGAAGGGCCATGTCATCCCCTGGTCACTTTGGCAACAGCTTGAGAAACTTGGAGTAGCTTTTGCGAATCACTCCAGCAAGAGGAGTCTGCTTGTGAAAGAATTTTTC
This sequence comes from Ammospiza caudacuta, assembly GCF_027887145.1. Classification (NCBI taxonomy): domain Eukaryota; kingdom Metazoa; phylum Chordata; class Aves; order Passeriformes; family Passerellidae; genus Ammospiza; species Ammospiza caudacuta. Next base: position 20,484,813 of record NC_080594.1, on the reverse strand, counting down.
TCAGACACAGCCTGTGGGGCTTTATTTTAAGTGGTGCATGACAGAGGGAGTTAAGAAGACAAGCAACAAACCACCTGGTCAGAACTGAAAAGTTTATGTTCACTTCTGAAATGATGTGAACCTAGATGGTCTGTACAGCTCATTTTACCACACAGACTATCTCCAATGTGTTGTGCTCCTCAGCTAATTTAAACTCACCCATACTATTGTATGAAAATATCTTCTTGAAGGCCATCTGGCGAGGGCACAACATGGCACACAGGTTAGAATTCACCACTGAGGAAACACATCAAAGATTAAAGGTGTTAACAAATAGAAAGATTAAAGGTGTGAAAGTTAACTTCAGATGCAGTAGCAGCAACAATTTGAGGGCAGCAGAGCTGTCTATATTAGAAAAGAAATAAAATAATATGCAACAATAAAAGGCCAAATTTACAGTGACACTGAGAATCATAACTTGGATTTTTTTTTTGACAGAATATTTTGGAAGAATCAGGTGTTAATGAATTTCTTTGCATGCCATATCTTTGTAGCCCATAAGTAGCTTTTACAGTATCAGCATATCAGAAGCAACCACAGGAAAATGAGATATTACTCCCATCACATCCATCATCTATTAAATTGTCCACTAAACCATAATTTCCTGTCTCTTTAGAAAAGTTGGTGAAGTACAAATCAAAAAAGCAAAGCAGAGGTTGTTTCTCATGTTGAGCCTGGCTCTGCAGAGAAGAAAGTATATTTCAGTGGAGCCTGTGTTAGGACTCTTGTGGTGCTTTAGCCCAGAGCCTTGCATAGCAGGACACCTCACCTTGTCCTGGGAAGAACAGGGTCATCTCCAGGAGGCTCTGCAGAGCTAAGTGCTCCTTTTATGAGCACAGCATGGGATGAAGTGTGGTAATCACATATCCTCTGAAAAGAAAAAGAGATAGTTCTCCCAGGATTTTCCTGGGAAACTGTGAGAAGCTGTGGGAAATTTAGAGAGAGGAATTAAATTATTATCTCTCTTTCTGTAACCGTTTTTTATAGATGTGGTTCTCCAGAGTATGCTATTCATTATTCCCCAACAATGTGAGAGATTTTCACTTTGAGACCAATCAGGTCTCAGCTTAGCGAGTCAGACTATAAAAGTCGCACCTTCTTCCTAATAAAGGTTCTATTTCACCTTCTGATGACTGGAACCATTCATTCTGTCCCTGACTCAACAGCATCAATGAAGCATTCTTGAATCAGGGCATCTCAATAGATGATGCAGTCAGGTAGGATAAACACAGCACAGCAGCAGCTAGAAGGCAAAATGGAGAGTAGGAAACTTCTTGGATATTTCTGCATAATATTATTTTCTACACCATAAGCAGAGTAACAAGTAGCTACTGCAGATGTGAATCCTTTTGGTTCCCTCTGTGCTCAAAGGCATAATGTGAACATGCCCTGAGGAGCCCTCAAGGAGTTTTTAGAGCAGCAACAATGCACTGAGTCCCTCCAGAGCTCTCGTGGCCAAGTAGCTGAAGAAAAGGACGGAGAATTATGATAAGTTTTAACATAAATTCCTTCTTTCAACATTCAATATGACTTACTAAAATTTCAACCACCACTAAAATTAAGAAAGGCTTCTACTTTTAGGTTGATTTGTAAGGGTCACTGTCCATGTAAATTACCTGTTCAGTTTCTAGTTGAATCTACCTCCCAAAACAATACTAGCCACTGTTGCTGCTTCTTTCAGTGAAATTTCATATCTCAGATAATGGGGATTTAAAAAGTCACTGCTCACACATTTTTTGCATAAAACAGAGAAAGGACAGCCAAGTAATGAAAACCATCCCTGAGTGCCATACCTGAACTGGAGTTTCAGTTGTGAACAAAGAGTAGGTTAGTAGTCATCACCTCTAGCCCTCCTCCCAGTCTGACCCCTTGTCCCCAATACTATTTCCCTCCCAGTCACTGATGTCTTACCTAACCATTCTCAAGAGCCTGCTTGTGACCCACTGGCACACAGGCACCACTCAAATGAACACTGCTCTTCCTCTGCCTGAAATGAGGTTATGCTTTAACTTCTCCACAGCTGATTGAGCTTAGCAATGCTGCTAATGGCAATGAAATCATTTGAGACCTCTAGCAGAGCAGTGAACTTCTATTTTGCATGATTGCCTGCATTTTCAAAATGAAAATATAGTGGCTCAGTGGGTTTAACCGCCCAAGTTGATGGGTAGCTCCTGGGTGCTTCCAGACTGTGTCCCAAAAAGACACAGTAGACAAGGAAAGCCACTCATGTTACCCAAGCCTTCTTTCCCAAAAGGCTGAAGCCACCTTCTGCCCCTTGGAAAATCAATGATTTCAGTAAATTAATTTCAGTCTGTTACTGTAATTGGACTAAAAGAAAGGGCAGCATCTTGCAAGTCAGTAAACTGGAGAATTGCACTGTGACTGAGCACAAATCAAATAGTCTATTTGACATTTTAATCACAAATAAGAAAAAAATCCACTCATTACAGAACTGAACAAAGTTGACTTCTGTGAATCAGACTCTTCAGTGAACTCTTTCCTCCCCTGTCCTCTGCTCAGCTGCATGGCAGCTGCAGCACCAAACATCATGCAAACTATGGCAGCTGTGGCCATTACTGGTCATCCCTTCTCCCTATAAAATTGCACTTACTCACATAGTTAAATAAAGAGCATGTCAAGGAGGAATGAAAAAAGCCCACCACAGAACAGCATGAAAAGCACAAGTTTAGAAGCCACAGATCTGTTTGCAGGAGGCTGGATCAAAATTGCTTCAGGCTCCTTTTAGTGATTTACCTGCATACACCAGAGACACATTTGTCTTGCAGTGCTTCTGCCACATCTTGGCTGTGGTCTTTCAAGATGCAAGAGAAAGTACTGAGCCTGAACATTAGTACAGCTGACCAGCTGCTCTGAGTACAGATACAATTTTAGAAGTTTGATTTAATATCTGGTTCAAACAGAAATGCTCATGGCTAAATTGGAAATAAAACTAATCTATCCTTATTAGATTGGGGCTGTAATCTCATAACACCCTCAGATATTGGACTTACCTGACAAACTTCCTGCTTTGTACTGGCTCTCGTTCCCAAGAAGCTGAAGAGAGTGAAGTGAATAATGAAAGAAATGTAAGTTCAAAGAAAATTCATATATGGTTCAGTGGCTTGTACAATAGAAGCCTTTAAAACCCATATACAAAACAAAAAGGGAAAGAAGCAGTCTATGAATGTGGTCCATTCACCCAGAAGGCAAGTTTTATTATACCAGTGTGGATGCTGCCCAGATCTGAAAACACTGGGAGCAACAAGTGTATGCCTTGGAATCCTAGGGAGAATTGCTTAACTTTTCCTGAACAGAAAAAGTACATGCTCAGCTTTATGACATTGGTACACTGGTTGGCCACAGGATAGAGCTAGGATTATTTTTTTTTCAGGGAAGTAATCAGCTGTTTCAAAAAGGACAAAATATTGAACAGAGCAAGTATATTACCTATGTTATTATTAGAATTATTACCTAAAAAAAATATTGGCCAAAAATAGCTTAGGTGCAGTTAGTCTGACTTTGGCAACACATGAAGAATTAGATCTCTTGACAGGCTCTCCAGCATGTTTTTCTGCAATGTTCCATTTTCAGTTACCATTTTCAGCAGTATTTCTTGATGGCTGACTTCTCCTTCTCTCACCAGAATCATATTTTGCCAGCCCCTGACTTGCTCTATGTAGAACAGCTCCAGTAGCCAGTCTGTTCCTCTGGAGAGGATGTTCCCAGACTTGGGAGTTACCTCTGCAAGACCTACCACTCCCCAACAGGCAGGGATGACCTTCTGTTTTGTCTTATTTAATCCCCCATACCAATTCTCAGACAAAAACTTCACCATCCATCATCTGTACAAAACAACACAAGTTCTTTGCCAACAGCAATGATTTTTCCATAGGACCTGAAGTGCACCTAAAAGCTTGACATTTACTGCTTTGCATTTTCAAGGAAGCAAGATTTAGCAACCCACATTTAAACTCCACAGAGAAGCCTGTATGTTTTTTCCTGGTTCCCTATGCTGTGTACTTTCTCTTTGGGAAACTGCTAAAGTCTGTCTCAGGAGGTTGTTATTTTGCTCCAAGAGACCAAAATCAATCAATCAATCCATGACTTGGTGGAGTCAGAAGAGAAGATTAGGACTCTCTAGGCAGATTATAAACACAATCCCCTCAATTAACTTCTCTGGGATGGGCTAGAGGCAGTTAGATCCTCGTTAAGTTAATTAACATGGATGGTCAGTATGCATATTTTTTATGACAACTTGTATTAATTTCAAGTCCAAAGCAGAAACCCTGAGAGAGGTCAAGAAGCAGGGCCACTGCCCTGGCTGCCAGGCCATGGAACAAGATTCATGGAGCACATTTGCCCCCTGGCAAGTGTAAATAGCCACCTTCCCTGGTCAGCAATGCCAGGGCTTTTCCCAATCTCCTTGGTTTCCAGGCATTTGGGGCTCTGTGCCCTGCATATCTCTCCTGAGTGCATTAAAGAGATGTCATTACTGGAGACACCTCTGAATTATGCAGCTGGTGTTGGGGGTGCTTTTTAAAGTCACTGCTTTGCAGGCCAAGGCTGTGCTGCTGCTGTGGTTTGGGGAGAAGGGCTGGTTAGGGCACATGTGGCCTTGCCTTGCACAGCCCCCACAGCTCTCACATATGTGAGAGAGCTCCCCTGGCATCCACAATCTCCACCCTCCGCATGGAGCATCACTTGAGGGAATCGTGTTGTGCCTGGGTAGTTTAATCCATAACTACATAGCTCTCAGGGAATTTTAAGCACCCAGTTTTCTGGGCCTGAAGAAGCTTGCCAGAACACAGGATTTTTTTTTTTTTTCTGCTGGAAAGCAAGAACAAAACTTGCCCTGAAATTGCTCTGACACCTTAATCCTGATGCAGTTTTGCTGCCATTAGGACCATCATTCTCAAAATAGCCCCTTCCATAATAGCCCGTTGCACTTTTAATAATAGAACTTCACCTGTCTTGTTCCAGAATTCTTCAGGATTTAGTCTTAAAATTATGTCAGCTACAGTTAATCTTACTACAGAAACTGGTCAAGAGGATGGAAGCTACATATGGAAGTCACAGTTTTTGGGTCTCAGATCCTGCACATAAGGGCCAGTTTCCCCTGCTGATTCATGCCATGCCTAAGAGGTAGCTTCCTCATTTTGATCCTCGTGGGATCAGGCTCTCTGTATGAAAAATTAAGAAAACAGAGCATTTAACACCAAGTGTGGATTGGATTTCCCTTCAAGAGTTCAAAGGGAAGAAGTTGAACTGTGGCCTAGAAAGACTGAAATTGGTTAAAAAATGTCCCGTTCTATGACACAGCACTATATCCATGCTCTTTGCTCAGCAATAATTTATTAAAATTCCTTACTACCTGAACAACATTTAAGGGCAGCTAAATGAGCAGCAGCACTGGAGGCAGTACTCTGGACTGTCCTGTTGGGCAATTAAAGCTGTGCCAAGCAAGTGTCTGGTTTAACCTTTTTGTCAGGCCCCTGTAGCCTGTTGAAACCATACAAGATCCTGGCAGTACTGCTGACCTCCAGAAAAAGAGCCCCAAGTAGTTCCCCTGTGAGAGGCTGGTAGATAGACCTTCTCCAGGGGCTGATGTACTTGGCACAGCCTGAAGAGTGACTGGGAACAGCCCAGTGAGGGGAGGGAAGGGCTGGCAAGCAGCTGAAGACACCCAGATGCTCTCAGCAAGGAAGATGATGTGTCAGCAAGACCCACTAGTGACATGTGTGACTGGCTAGGAGCAGCTTGAGGCCAAGACTGATTCTGGCATTCATCCATCTGGATAAATATTTGCTGCTGTTAAGTGCGCTCACCAATGGGAATAAATGATTAAAACATTTCTAATTTGCAGTGCCTTCAAATGCATTCAAGTCAGGCTCCCTTCTCCAGGGGATAAATGGCACTTATAAATCCTCAATATTTTTTCTAACTTCTGGTATCATTGCAGGGAAAAATTCAGAATATTAGCAGCCTGTTAGGTGTATGTTGCCATTTGATGAAGATTCAGACGTATCTCTGCAGCCCCAGGCCAAGCTCATCTTCCAGTGAATATGTGATTTGCATGGGTTGACAATGGAAAAAGGCAATAAGCACTTTTTATAGAATCACAGACTAGTTTGGGTTGAAAGAAACCTTCAAAAATCATCTAATCAAACCCCCTGCCATGGGCAGGGGGATTTTTTACTAGGCCAGGTTGTTCAAAGCCCTGTTCAACCAGACTTACTTCCCAGGAATGGGGCATTCTGCTACTCTTCAATCTGTCCTGCTAGGAAAAATAAATCTGGAAAAAGTATTTTATTCTGATTTACCTACTTTTAAAATTAATTATTTAATTAATTTATTATTTTTTATTCTCCTTTTTTCAGTGTGTGAAATGGTAATCTATGTTATTAATAATTTTGGTTGCTGGCCTTGTTTTAGCACCTTTTTGTTCTGCTCAATACCCCAGCTTGATAGGATTCAGCATAGGATATGTATGACCAGGGTTCTTACCTTATACTGCTGACTGCTCCCAGTGGTGATGCTTTCTTTCTTACACCTCCTTCTCCTGGTCCTTACAAAGGGTATGGTAGCACCAGCCAGATCAGAAAAGCAGGAAGCCTAACTGCTGGAGCTGTGCAACTGAAATGATGGAGTTTCCTAAGTCTGCAACTAAGATAAGAAGCTGCCTAATAAACAAACAAACAGGATGTCTGTAGTCCATCAGAGTAATCAAAGCCTGGATAAGACATTTGATGTACTTTAAGACAAGGCTGTGCAGACTTGGAGAAGTCCAATTACAGCATCTCAACTTATATGGAATAAATTGAATATAGGGCTGATGGTGAACGGACCTGGAATGAAAGCTGAGTACTCGGCAGAAGTCAGAGATTGACAAAGAAACAGAATTCTCTGTGTGTTCCCTGTAAGAAGAGATTCCCTGTAAACTCACTCAATTTATATAAAAGGAAAGCCCAGCTCCAGTCTTTAGACAGGCATTTCTCCAGTGCTGGACCCCACCAGGTGCAGTGTTGTGTTTCCTGCTTTTCAGCCAGTGAATCAAGAAAGCTGGGGATGACAAATACAATACTGAATCAGACCTGTGCTAAAAGACAGCTGAGTAAATTAGGAATCCTGGCTGGGGAACTGGAGGGGGCAGAAGGGGCAAGGACAGCCTGCTGAGCACTCATTATGACCAGCCTATGATTTCATGCAGGCAGCCTGGCAGAGCTCATCAAATCACCTCTGTGCTGGTGGTGCCTGGGGGGACGCAGCTCCTGGGGAGAAAGCAGCAACCGAGGCTACATAGCAGCACTTGCAAAGTCTAGCATAGCTTCCTGACAAGCAAGGTTTGAAGCATTCATAATTAGAGAGGCTACACAGTCATAAAGTTTTATCCATTTTAATTTCTGCTGGTGATTTAAAAATAAAATGTACACAGGCTACCCAATCTTTTTTTCTTAGTATAAAAAACTGTCTGGGAAAATAGAATTTAAAACAATAATTTCCAGGAATATACCTTTAATCATAAGAGCTCTGGTGGTACAGAAAAAGGGTACAGATCTTGAGCTGCTCTGGCTGAAGCCAAAGTGCCTCCTCCCCTCGGGCTCTGACGTATTATCTGAGGCACCAGATGCATCCAATTCTGCATGCCCAAGGTGAAGATGGGGGAAACAACATTGACACAGTCATCGTGCCCTAAAAAGGGATGTGACCACACACCATCCCAGACCTCAACATCCCCAAAGGTGCTCCCCAGCTTTATCAGGCTTGTGACTTTCCTCCCTTCTCAGCTAAAGATACAGGTATATGCTACCCGTAACATTATGCGACCATGCTCAGACCTTTAGCTACTCAAAGAAATAGACTCTTTTGAGGTGCCCCTGAGGCCAGACTCAGCTGAACCCCATGGCTCTGCCTGGCCCCAGCCAAGGCAGCCATCCTACAGGTCTCTCTCCCAGCCCTCATATTTGTAATCAGTGCCTCAACAAGATGCTAATGAGTAAGAAAAGCAATTCTGAAGGTTAAACATTTTTGAAGCTGGCAATGCTGTTCCTCTGCAATTAAAAGCAAATGTCTCAAAGGTACTTAAATCCTTGTTTGCTGCCGAGACAACTACACTTCTTGGAATGACAGGCTTAAATTTTTCAAGAGAACTCACATTGCCGTGCCTCTGTCATTTATGGGCTTTTCAGAGACATAGTAATTGTTATGCTTCGGGCAAAACCATGTAAAACAAAAGCAACAAAACCCCAACTTATTAGGGCTAAATCATGTAAAACAAAAACAACAAAAAAAGCCTAACTTATTCATAAATCAGAAATATTTTCCTTCAAGAAGGGTAGAGTCATTAATAGCAGCAACAGTGTAATATGAACTAATGACATATTTAGTAAATGTTTTCCTGCAAAGAAACACAAAGCAGTGCCACAACCCAAGCCACTAACATTCAAGGCTTTACCTTTAAAACAGAGTCTTGGTTTACAGCTATTTTGCCTGGTGGTAATTTCTCCCACCACCTCAGCAGGGCCATCAGCTGGACACTTTTGGATTTTTGTTCACACTTAGTGCCATTCTTCAAGCTCAGCTCTCCATGAGTTTGGACTGTGACTGGCTGCTGCTTCTTACTTTCATTTCTCCAGCTGAGCTGTTTGGGCTCTCCTTGGGCCCGCACTACTTTGAAACATGAAGTTTCTCACTGCTGGTTACCTCATAACAACCTTCTACCATTTTCAAAACTCTCCATCTTCCATTCTTTGTTTTTGGTATTGAGATCTAGGGAGTAATCTCCAGAAATTAGATTTTTTTATTATTTTACAAAGATATATTTTCTCTGTTCATCTAATGTAGGACTTTTTAGTGTGGGAAACTTGTCTACAGATTCAGTCTTTGCAGAGGACTTAGACAAAGAACAGTTTAGCTGACCTTTGGCGCAGCAGTGTTCATGCCCATTTAGGGAGAGCAGGTGCTCCTGAATGACATGTACTGACCTGGGGTATTTTATTCCTATTTGTTCTGTTTCCAAGCACTGTTCTCATCCCACAATCTGCAGAAGATAAATCTAGCAAATGCTGCATCCCCTCAGTGCTTTGCAGGTAACCCCATCCATACCCACTGCTCTATCCAGAGTACATCCAAACACATTGTGCTTGTTCTCTACACATTAAAAAATTATTATTATTATTATTATTATTATTATTATTATTATTATTATTATTACTACTACTACTACTACTACTACTACTACTACTACTACTACTACTACTATACTACTACCACCACTACTACTACTACTAATAATAATAATCTCCCAGACTTCTTTAGTGCTTTAATGCAGGGGCATTTCCCTGGTCCATTGAGCAGTACTGTGCACAGTTGGTTATATGGGAGCAGCAGTGTGGACAGAGCAGAACCAAGGACAGCTGGAACTCCCGTGGACATCAGGGGAGACATAGCTCCTGAAACAGTCTGTTGGCACCACGAGGTGGGGACATGGAGTAAAAGAAACCCAAACACACATAAATAACCTCTGGAAATGTGCCAGCAATTTCTTTGCACATAAAAATCAAAATAAGTCTTGCGGGAAAACCTTCCCTCTCCCTCCCTCAACACTGGCCTGACTGCTGAGTGCAGAGTGCAGTCTGTCTCAAAGCTAAAGTTTGCTGGTGCCTGTGGTTTTCCAACCACAAGGTTAGCTCCTTCAGTCTTTGTCTGGGGCTTTGTCCAGAGAAAGTATCTGTGACCTGCAGCAGAAGTTGGTTTTCCCTTTTGCTGTTTATCTGGTTATTGGGAGGCTCCCTCTGAGCCCACTAGTGAATTTTCTTCCTGCCTGGCATTTAGCAGTCATGTCTGCTGCTTTTCAAACAGGCTTAACATTCAAATTGACTCAAATTATCTCAAGGTAGTTTACCCATAAACTGCCAAGGTAAGAGCATCGGACTGTCCAGGTATCACTGAAGGTAAAGGAACGAAGCTATTTTGAGTACACAGGAACAAGCTGCTGGTGGGTCATGCTTTCAATTGCTTTTAGTCCAGCAGTTCACCTTAAAGCAGGCACAGAGCAGAATATCACCCTCACTGCCTCCTAAAGTACTTTGCAATGAATTAGGTTTTAATATCAGAATATTACAGTTTCCAGTACCAAGAGATAATGGGTGAAACACAGGGTTTCCAAGAGACAGTGGTGTATTTTGTCTTTACGTTTGCTCTGAGCTTTGCCTTGATGACACAATACACTGATTGCCATTACCATAAATTCAATTGTTCGCACATTTTCTCTGAATTTTCCATCCTCTGGCAATAAAGCTACATTTAGAAAGGGCTGTCTTTAACAATTGCTTGCCATCCTTTTATTGATGGATTCTCAGAGCATCTCATTGCACTGTTTTTCTATTATCCATTTAATGGTTTTTCATTTACTCCAACACATATGGACCAAGGAATGTTTTACCACAATAGCTGCTACTTCCACTTTCCACTTGGGCATAAGCTGGGGGGTGGAGGGAGAACAGTGGGGATTTTGTCTATGATTTAATTTTTAAATTAACTCTACTTTTATATAATACATCCTTACTGCCCTGAAGAGTTTTCTTATTTCTTGTCCCTCAAATATAGGAATCATGAATTTTAAACTGACATTTAGAATTCTGCTAAAATAAGTGTTGGCTGTTTAAACACCTGCTTTGTATCACAAAGAACTCAAACCAAAAATATTTATTTTGAAAATTATTTTGACCAGATTTAATTTACTAAACTTACCCTAAGACGTTGATGTTACTGGTAAAATCAGGTGAATTACCATTGTTTACTGTTTGTTCCCATGTCTCTTGTTGCATCTGGCTGCCCAAATAGGATGTATCTGAATTAGGGGAGGCACTACTGTTTCTTACAAATACAGTGGTCCATAGATATAAGTGAGATCTGCAAGGATCTGCAAGGAAAAGGACTATCTTTCACAAAACCAGATGACAAAACAATTTAAAAAACCCAAAAGAACCAGGCACATAGCACCTGAGATTTCTAGTATGGAGTATAAAAAGCTATGAACAGTTTTAATTATGATATACAAAACATGTAAGAATGAAATGACAGTGGATAAACCACTGTTTCATTATTCTTACCTTATTTTATTCAGCCAAATTGCTCTGTTGTTTAATAAACACAATCTAGTCTAACAAAGCAGTATCTACTCCCTCTATGACTTCAGCAAAATCCCACAATCTGAAGGAATAATTTTTCTTTTGTTAAGCCAATTAACATCCATCTCCTGGCATTTCAACAGGCTTGGCCCTTTCATGGCTCAGAATCCTTCTTACCATTGCTTTTCTGCTCTTGCACAGAGATGACATTGCAACATCTTGAGAAAATGCCTCTCTTTTTTGTCATGTTTATAGTGGGGTGTGTATTTCTTCAGGAGGCTCACCCAAAGTACTTGCTGCATGAACTCCTGCACAATGAACAGTACCACAGGAGTTATTCAATGCACTTTCAGGCTAAATCTGTCTTATTAAGTGCATTTTCAAGAGGCTATTTTCTGTCGTCATGAGGGGTCGTGAGCAGGAATTAGCTCCCAGGCTCCCTCAGCTGAGATATTCATTGAGGTCTGTGGGAAGCCAGGCACATGGGAGCTGTGCCATCAGCCTCTGTGGGACTTAATGCAGGATGATGTTGGGATGAGAGAACTCAATTCTGGCCACAGAAGGGCAAATTGGCCAAAGCAGATGAAGTATTGTCTTCTCAGTTATTGAGTAGAAATGGGTATAAATTAAATATACCCATTTGGCCTACTGAAGTGCTGAGTTGAAATATCTAACACCAAAACCCAGAAATTACATTTAAAAACATTTTTAAAAAAGCAATTAAATCACACCTTAGGGTTAAACAATCACAAGTTCAATAATGTTTTAATATTGGATTAAATAATTTTATTATCACTGTTCTGAAACTGAGAAAATCATAATCTTGTCATGAATTTACAGATAGTTTCATTCATGCAACAAAAGAGAAAACACCCAGAAAGCATGATATCTGTGTTTGAACTGATTTATTTATTCTGCTCAATATCATTCTGGGTTGAAATTAAGTATTTTCCTCTTCTCCACCTAAATAAAATACAATCCAACATATTATGCAGTTCTAATCTATTTTGTCCAGCTACATTTTTATGCTGATAATGGAAAATTAATTTAACCATATATGCCCAGGAATATCATCACATTTTGCATGGAAGATAAAGTCTCATGAGGCACTTGATTTGTGAATGTAGCTTCCAGGAAGATGTTCATTTCCAATTGCATTTTCCCCCAACAGATTCTTAATTTGCCTTGTTCTATATGGTTTCCAGTTATCATTTTGTATGGCAATAAAAATCAGTGAAGCAGCAAAAGATTATAGGCCCCTGCCTAGGTTTGATTTGTATAATGAATGGCACAATATCCTTGGTCTGTGTAACTGAAATTCATTCATCTTCCACTGTTTGTAATGCAGTCATCATGTGCTTTATGTATTTATTGATAAGCAATCATTTTATTTGCATTTCTTGGGGAAAAGAAACACGCTATCTTCATTTCCTAGTTCCATGTATGTTTTACATGTGTGAAATTTGTAGATCTATATAAATCCTTTTTATTCCCACTGCCTTCTGCTTTAAAGCCCAAAATGTCCTTATAAATCACCATTAATCTAAAAAAAAAGGCTGTCGCAAAAAGTCAGGATTTTAATACTTGAATTAATACTCATCTATAAGTGAAAAATCTGAGTAGTAAGTAAATTCAATGGCTGACGTACATATGTTTCAGACATTCTACTTTCTCCCACAGCAGGAAAGCTACAGCTCCAACCATTTTCCTGAAGTTAAACTTTCCCCCTATCAAGAAAAAAACATTGAAATATCATTTTTCTGAGACATTTCCTGTAAGAATTTTTTTAAAAATAATATTTGTTTAAATAAAAATTTGAGGCCTCACTTGAGAAACCTCCACTGCCTCTTGCACAAATGAAATCAGATGTTTTAATCTTACTGTCAGGAAAAATTGCTTGTGCTTCCCCCACTGCCTCTTTTTTTTTGGAAATGCTATGTTCTATATTTATATCTCTTAAGGCATCATTTTACCATTCTGCTTTCCTCTATTGTCCCATTTTCCTCATGGTGCAATTAAACAAAATCGTATTTTCCATAAAAGATGTACTAATTCTGGCAGGGGTCATTAGACTAACAGCTTTGAAGTGTGAAATATTTGAAGTGAAGAAATATTCATTTATCCTACAAGAAACCAGGAGAAAAGCAATAACATGCCTTTATCCTAACCCTGAATGAACTGCTTCTGAAGACTGTTCAGAGTACACACAGTCTTGAGGGCCTGCTCCAGTTCATGACACCTCTCTGGGAGTGCTTGAATGGATCAACAGAATTTCCTGTACAACGAGAATTCAATAGCATGTCCTTTTCTATGAGGGATGTGCCCATCTCCAAAAAAATTTATTTCACAACACCCAAATCTAAGTCACTGAAAGGTCATCACTTAATTTCGGATTGTACTGGGTACTTTCAAAGTCCTGTTTTTTGAAAATGTGGCATTTTACTGCATCAGATCCTTGATTTAGCATGTGAAGGTTTCAGTAGGTTTTACTCTGTGGTAGGAAAGACAATTTATTGCATTTTACTCCTTGGTTTCAACTGGAACTCTTTCAGAGATGTCTCAGGCCAGCATTTAGACTTGGCAATGTCCTGCACTATGTCCTAACATTGGAATCTGCATCCATACCTTTCAATGTACTCTGCTTCTTAATAAATGACACTAATGGGAACTGATATCTTTGGTGTCTAAAGCCTGTGCTGAAATGTGCTGCAGGGTCAGGGTAAAGAAAGTCTTGTTGATTACTGTGTAATCCACACTTCCTGGGGGAAAGGGACGTGGTGGTAAAGGGAGAGGAGAATCCCCTTTTCATAGCAACTAAACTTGCTATCAAAAAGCGTTGTCTGAAGCACTGTACACCAACATTTTCCTTTACAGCAGACTGCAGCACTAGAGGCAGCATCTCTCCTACTGCTCCTTGGAGACAAAACGCGTGAGAACATCCCCCCTGACACAAACAAGCAAAACCCAAAACCTAAATCTGGACACAGCCTGGTATCTTGACATCTTCTGACCAAACCTCCTCTCCTTCTAGCAATCTAGAGGATTGATTTATGGTGTTCAAATGCCATTCTTGACACACATAGAGCCATTGGTATTGGCACACAGTGCTATTTCAAATGGACTACTTTTGCTCTTTTAAATGCTGATGGCTGTTGGATTTATGATCCCCTATGAGGCAATTTCAGCTGCTACACTCTCAAGTGTATATGTACTGTGCTCTTTGCATATTTACCTTTGATTTCTTGCCATTGAACAAAAGATTTAGGAGGTTCACAGGGATCTGACTGATACAGCAGAGTACCACACCACTAGTTTTGGATACCAGAGCTCTCTCATGGGTTTCCTATTGTTTTTTTAGTGGTGTTTGACTTCAGAAAGCTGGTCCCATGGCCTCCCTCCATGCCAGCAGCGATGCTCTGAGGACAGAAAAAGCTCCTGGACATTTGAGAACTGGATGCCAAGATAAAAAGTCCAGAGACAAGAGACCATCATGGATAAGCTGCTTTTAAAAGCAGCCCTAGCAAGGAGCCACCCCACACTCCTTGGTCAGGGTTCGTGATAGAGGGAACTTGCAGGGATGGCAAGATGAAGTTGTCAAAAATACACTAGAGAACAATTTTTTCAGCGGCAGAGCTCTGTTCTGGTGGTTCCTCTCACAGTGACAAGATGACATGAGCACCAGTCAGCAGCTATTGGTTTGCTCCACCATGACTAGAGTTATGTTCAGTTGGATTTGGTCCTAGAGGTATCAGGACTGAGGCTGGGCCAGACCATTTTTTTGCTAGCTAGTGAAGTCTGGAAAAAAATGGCTCCCCAGTTCATGCATCTCACCCACAAATGGGTGGTAAAAAAGGAACTAATTTTGCTTCATGTAAAGAAAACTATATTTAGCGTGGTTTTAAATATTAAAAGAAGCTTAAGCTTGAACTAGTATATGGTATTTGTTATTAGTATAATATTAGTATATTAGTTTTTCATATATTGAAAAGTAACATTCTGTTACTTTTAAAACAAATTAAAACAAATATTAGTATATTTGTTTTTCATATATTGAAAAGTAACATTCTGTTGTACAAATATTTCTCTTCCTCAGATTAAACTAAAACCTGGATTTCTTAATTACTTTGGTCATCTTTAAATTACTTGGTCAATTCAAACATTTATTTGAAACTCCTCATGAATATTTTGCTAACATTTAATGACATTTAAAAAAAAGTTATTTTACGTCCCAAGTGCCATAAATCTCCTTCCCTTTTCTATACTTTATTTGATATTCTCATTTGAATCCTAATATCTTGTACCTGCCAGCTTCACTGACCAATGTGTACATAAGCAGCTATCTGTGATTTTTGGTGCAAGGAAAATAATAGTACACAATATAGGGCACTGAGAAACTGAGCACAAAAAATTTTAGGACAACAAGTGAAGAATGTATTTGAATGTTTGGAGCTTAAAAAGAGATATCTTGGACTGGGATTTTTTTTCTAGGACATGGTTCCCTTCTCCCCCCCTAGAGAATAGAAATAATTTTTTACAATTGTCATTCAAAATTACAGCATGTGGATTTGTTAGTGTTGACTTTCCTTTCCCTCCTTAGCTATCAAACTTTGTTGCTTGTAACACAGAACAAGCCTCAAATGACTTACCAAAGTCTAAAAAAAGAACTGGGAGAAATGGTGAGTTCTCCCTCCCCACATCCAAAAAATTGAAACCAATCATTTATGCTGAGTGATAATAACAGAGAAGCCCTTCTGAAAATTCAGGAACCTTGCAGACTGCTGTAGTTTAGCATGCAGTTCTCAAAACACTCTAGCATATACTGAAATCCTGCTTTCAATAATGTGTCAAAATAAAAAAGAATTCTCAATTAAAAAAAAAAAAAAAAAAAAAAAGATGTGTTGCAGAGAGGGATAGGTAAAGTTTAATGATAGAAGATTTTATGCCCTTTTAAGAAATGTTTCCCTAGGAAAAGATAAGTAGTTATACATGAGAATTATTAAAATGCAGTGGGTAAGGTTGTCTCTCTCCAGTTCACTTGTGATTTATGAGACTTTACTCAAAACAAGAATTCAGCTTTCATAGGCCATTTATTTACAAATTAAAATGGAAGAGATGGACATATTTAAGCTCTTTGCTGGCATCATAACCAAAAATATGGACTTTTCTCCACTTCCCTGCAACAGTGCTGACTGACTGAATATGCTGTTCAGATGTGAGATGGTTCCAAAGTAGTCATACTTCATCAAAGATGATGACAGCCACAAGGAACTAGGTTTTTGGACGATTCATTGCTTTGTAGACTGACTGTGCAGTAGTTGACAGGGATAGCTGCCTGATGACCAGCAGAACACAGCCAATACTTTTTAAAGGAGTTTCTACAACTTTTCCCTTGACACAAGTTTCCCTCGGAACCTGTGCCCCAAAGCATAGAGCTGGGGATGCTGGTTGACATCCAGCTGAATGTGAGCCAGCATCTGCCCAGGTTTCCAAGAAGACCAATGGAACCTGGCCTGTATCAGCAGGATTGTGGCCAGCAGGACCAGGGCAGTGATTGTCTCTCTGTATTTGGCACTGGTGAGGCCACACCTTGTGTGCTGCATCTAATTCTGGGACCATCACTACAAGAAGGGCATCAACTGGGGTTGTTCAGCTTAGAGAAAAGTAGGTCCAGGGGTGACCTTATCACTCTCTACAGCTACCTGAAAGGAGGATGTCAGTCTCTTCTTCTAGAAGTGACAGAACAGTAGAAAAAGGCCTCAAGTTGTGGTAGGAAAGGTTTAGATTGGATAGTAGGGAACATTTCTTCACTGAAAATATGGAGAACATTGGAATAGGCTGTCCAGGGATATGGTGGAATCTCCATCCCTGCAAGCATTCAGAAAAATGTCTGGATGTGGCACACAGGGATATGCTTTAGCAGTGAACAGAACAGCACTGGGTTACTGGTTGGACTGGAGGAATGTAGAAGCCTTTTCCATCCTCAGTGATGCTATGGTTCTAAAGCTGGTGACCTGAGCAAAACTATCTGATAGACCAAAAATCCTCAATGACTCGTTGGAGCAGGCATGGTAGAGACTGGTTGTATGAGACCAGGTTTCACATACACTTGAAAGAGCTGTCTGTCTTTCAGGTTATCAAAGAAAGCCTTGAATTGGTCAGGTTACTATTTGGGAAAGCACAATGATGATGAAGCTTCACACCTTGGGTTCAGTCCTTTTTGTGTTTTCACGTGGTTAAATGTGCACATGAAGATCCACGGATGTGTATCCAGATACAGAACATGTCCAGGGAGCAATAAACCCATGTAGGAAGTTGTGTAGCACATAGGATTAAAAAAATGGCACCCAATTGTGTGATAAACTACTGACTAAATACAAATAGGGAGAAGAAAAGCTCCAGTTGTTATTCTACAGAAGGAGGTTTTGATTCTCTCATCCCAGCATTATACATCTGAGCACTGGAGATGACCCAGCGAGTCATCTAAATCACATCTTCTTCTAACTGAACCGTAGCTTCCCTGATTTCTGAATGCAAAAAGAAGCCATATCCACAATAAGAACTATTAACTGTTTCCAATGAATAATTCAGCAAGTTCCAGCCATGAAACCCACAGCAACCACGGCAAGGAAGAAGAATTTTTGCTGCCCATCATTATGTATGTTCATGCCACAGGGATTTTTCAATTATTGAGCAGTGTAGTTACCTTAGTTTGTAGAAAATGTCAATTTGAGTTGTGCGGCTTCTACACATTCGTTTATGTTTGCCAAAAGCTGCTTAACATTAGCTTGGCTTTTTACTCCTTTGCCACATGAAGATGCAAATCAAAAGTACTGAGCAATTACTAACATTTCACAATGCATCTTAAGTTGGATCCTTTAACTGTCAAGACATTACCAATAATTTCTACTGACATTTTCTTATCAGAAAAACCCCTGTTAACTTTATTTTTATCCACCAACCTATTAAAAACAGCTACTAATGTTACAAAAGCTCCAGTGTCACAAGTAGCAAGACATGAAAGGTGAAGTAGCTACAATTAAGTTTAAAAGCTTACAACTGGAATATGTTGTTGCTATAGCTTAATTAATTGTGAAATTCAACCCATAGTTTAAGATGGAGCTGTCTCTTCAATTTACAAGGGTATGAGAACAGTGCTTTGTGCAACAATATTGTGCATGCAGATATACTGAACTTGTTTTGTGGTGCAAATGACTTATTTTAGCTAATGATGATAGAAATGAGGGAGTTCCTGATGTGTGAGCTTGGAAGCATCTACCATTTCCTGGGGCATCAGCAAGAATGGAAATACACCTTGGAAATTACTGTTATGTGTATTGTGTGGCAAGAGCCATAGGATTAATTTAGTTGTGAGTGATGAGAAAGAAACTCAAGTTTGTTATATAATTATAATTGTGGCATAATCAAATCTGTTCCTGCTTGTATGTCCTGTGTCTTTATGTCCTTAATTCCTTGGGCTCCAGGATTTTAACAGATTCACGTTAACAGAACAGGTTAGTTTCTGCACAGCAAAAACAGTGAACTGGTAAGAGAAAAGTGGATCTGAGGTATGGTGTTGACCCAACTCCTAGTCTGTATCACAGCAACACAACTAACTCTCTCAGGAGCTATTCAGGAGGGAATTCTGGAAAATGTTCTATTCCCCCAGATAGATCCCTGCTATGGATAGGGCAATGTCTGTGCTTTGATGTGCTGATGAACACCCAAGGTGGGAATCTGGCTGTCCCAGGGACTCTCCAGGCAGCTCCTGCTGCATGATTGAACAATTTCTTCATAGGTGAGACTCTTGGAAATAGTAGAAATGTTTTCTGCTAGAACAGAAATGGTCACCATTGCTTGAACAGTTTGGTGCTCTGAGTGTAGTTTAGATAATAGCAATGGATAAAATGCTGATACAAAGGCCCTCCCTCCAGGGGAGGGCCCTGTTGCCATCCAGACTACAAGCAACCATCCTATTCAAGAGATTTGAGTCCTCCACAGCCATTACCTTGACTCAAAGGATACTCACACCTATCAATGCCATAAGTTTTCAGAATTGGTTTTGTTTTGGTCTGGTTTTTTAAGCACTCCATCCACATCTGCATCACCTGAGTGCAATAGAATTGAACATACTTCTCTCCTCTGGATGGTTCCTCCACTGGATCAGAAAGTCTGAGCATATGCCACAAGTCCTATGTTAAGCAGAGTTTTCTATTAGCCAGACAAGTCCAACAGATTGTGAAAACCACAGTTTTTTTAATAAAACAAAACTGAAAAATGTGAAGCGACAAGTTTGTTGAACCAGGACATCCCAGAAAGGTCCTTTATTTCATAACCTCTGTATCATCAACATCTACATATCATACTCCAGAGCAAGCTATGACCAACAAGGCAATGTCAAAAATCACAAATAGAAACATTCCTATAAATTTAAACTTAAAAATAATCTCCATAGCCTGAAATTGATCACTCTTGGCGTTGAATCAGCTGCTAAACATTAGGCACCAGATCTTCATGATCAGCTTCATGAGTAGAAGCCCAGAGAACAGTCCCTTTCAAAGACAATCCCCACTTTCCTAATTGTTTAATAACTGATGTGGAACAAAATGATCTCTGTAGAGCTGAACACTGTTATCTTTCTTAACACTAAAATAAACTTTGAGGTTCCTGAAGTGATTTCATTCTCATTGAGACACGTTAATTATTAATGTTATGACCCTCAGTGGGATCTGAGACACAGCTTTCGATTATGAAAATTTTTAACTGAGCAAAATAAATTCTAAACCACAAATACAACAAAGTTGTTCAGAAATTAAATAATTCAACAATTTTGTCTGAAAAGTGCATTCTTAAATACCGAATTATTTGTATATGTGCCCATCCACACACTGTTTTAATTTTTTAAAATTTACTTGATGCTCTCTGAGTACTTTCTGCTGTAAAATAGTTGGGAAAAGCCAATAAAGGAAAATTCAGATGAAATGAACAAGTATTGTTGCATATATGGATTTCCAATTAAACATTCTACTAATTAACACCTTGTGGCAAAAACTGACAATGAAATTGGCAATTAAATATCATATGCAATTTCTATTTCTAAATGTATGTAATAATTATGTTTTTCCTCCCCAGTTCTGCAGTCTGTGCTATAAATATTAGAAATGCATACTCATCCCAAGACACTTGCCAGATATCACTGAATATCTCTGATGGGCATTATGAGCATCAAATCTATTGCACGTACACACCAGATGCATTCTCAAGCAGGAATGTGTGTAAGCACACATCCTGATGGGCTCTGCTGACCCAGCTTCCCTTTGGTGAAATGCAGCCAGAATCTCTGCTGTTTACCTTCCCCATCTGAACTCCTTCCCTACAGGGACACCTTAAGTGAGAGTTACTCCTTTAATAACTGGCTCCTTACAGCCATCACCTTAACCTGAACACAGCCATCACCACAGACTTTTCTGAGAGAGGCAGAGCATGATCTCAGACCAGCATCTCAGGAAGACTAACCCAAAAATCCATTAAAAGAAGCTACAACATTAAGTTATTGCTGGGGCTGATCACAGAGCCCCTCCTCCTTATACCTACCCTGGGGTAAGATTTCAGGTTTGCTGTGGTGGCTCTCATGCACATGCCCCTGCTTTCCCTGCACAAGTGCCTCCTGGCAACCAATCCACAGGCTGCTGAAAAATAGTTCTTTGATTATATGATACAACAATTGCTCATTGGCCTCATTTCTCCTTGGAGAAATACATTTGAATGTACACTGCATCTGACATCATAACACCAATTCACAGGGAAGAATTACCACTGGAGTTATCCACCTCTGCTACAGTTAATTTAACTTGTGGTGTGATCCTCTCGAGACATCGTTTCCTGCTATCTGCTTATGAGTGTATTTTTCGAAGGAACAAAAGGAACAGTGCAAAGGTGTTATTGAAGGGACTTATGCTGAATATGAGGTCGTGAGCAATCACTGTGTCCTGCTCCTGAGCTTTCCGATAATTTACCACTTCATAACTCAGAGATATTTATGACATCCCCATTACCTAAGCCCATTTTCCCACTTCTAATTTGTATAAATCAGAATTACTGTTATGCATCTGTCCTTCCATAGACATTATGGCATTACTCCTAAAATATGTTAAATAAGGTAGCTAACAAATAACAAGCTCAATCTTTAACAAGTTCAGCAGCAAATCATTGTTGTATCTTCCATGCTTCAGAAAACAGTTTGTCCTGCCTCAAGCAAGCCAGGGAACTTGTGTTCCTGAAAGAAATCTGTTATTCTCTGTATATAAGAAGAAACACAGATACTTTTCAAATTCCAAACACCCCAACTCTGTTCTCAGCTCCTGCAGGCTTGGTAAGCCTGGTGAACCAGCTTCACCTCTCCATCCTTAAGCTTTCCACTTAGTTGCTATTCCCCCTCCATTTTCCTTCAGGACAGGATCCCTTCATCTTACCCACCGAGTCTGACAGAACTGGTTATTTTAGCTATTGATATCCCACACAAGCTTCATGTTGAAGCTACAACAAATAAAAGTGCCAGTTTCAAAGCCAGCTTGGCTTCAAGCCAGCATTTCTCCTGTAGGGTCTGACACAGAGCCGCAGGATAAATCAGGCTAGAGGGGAGCCCAGGTGTTTCCAGTCCAGCCTCCTGCCTGAAGTGGCGTATGTCATGGAGGGTTCAAATCCTGAACAAAACTGAAGGAGATGCTGCAGCACGGCTGTGTGCTGGGAGAAAAATTACATGATCCTACTGCACAAGCAGCAACTTTTAACAGAGATGGATGTTTTGGTCAACCTCACCCTTGACCCAACCCCTTTTGAGGCTCTGAAACAGACTTTGCATGGAGGTGCAGCTCTGGCTGAAAAGTAAATTGCTGATAGGAAATAGTGTGGGCTTCAGGCTGCTGATCTGGGGAGACTTTCAGAAATTGGCTTCATGCACCTTTGAGTGGTTTTCACCACAGTTATTCATCTGGAAATTTGTGTAACAAGAGCAACACTGTACTTTGCTATAGGTTGTCTTCTGTCACTCTTTTGTCGTAAAAAATGTTGGCTCTACCATCTGACCTCACCTTTCTCTGGCTGCTGCTTGAACCTTCACTGGTACAGAGCCTTAAGGACACAATGGCTTGCCTAAGATAGCTTCTTTCCTACAGAGGCACATTAAAAAGCTCATGCATTTTACTAGGTACTTATCATGTCCTCATGATATATTTCTCATTATTGTAACCTGAAATCTCATTTCCATGTCAATGGCTTTCAGATCTGTCTTAGTTATGAAAAAGCCATAAACTGCTCTGTGCTTCCAAGTGCCTTTAGGAAACATAAAGACCGAATCAGTCCAGGCTTTCACTCTCAAATATGTCCTGCTGAGGCTTCAAATGGGTGCTGTGTGTTCTCAGCCTTAGTCCTTGACCACTGCCTACATATTCTGATGCTTCAAAAGCATCACTTGATGTCTGAGCAAAGATCATGTCTGCAGGGAGAAAGCTCATACTGAGCTGATATTCAATTAGCTTTTTAATTAGGCAGACCATGAGAAAGACAAGGCCATCTTTCAGATCACTGTGTTTTTCCAACCAGGTCTGTTGGCAGCTTCCATAAAATCCAGCCTTTGGAAATGATAAAAGCAAGACTCATATGGAACACCAGCTCCACGTAAAATGAATTCTCTTCTTTCATCAGTATCTTTGCAGCATGGCTGCCACAGAGCATTGGTATGAAAGATGGTTCAGCAAAAGCAGAAACTTAATTTGCAATAGAGAATGTGAAAGGAAGAAAGATTCATTTCAACGTTATGGCGCTCATGTGCAAAACATTTTTAAGGGATAAACACTGACTGTATTTGCAATTTCATATTTGAGTGCAATTTACTTCTGTTATTAATGATCTAGGTAGTCACTCCTCCTGAGCCTTGACATCCATGTGTCTCAGCAACTATGACTTGCTAGATTTGTCTTCTATACATAAAAATCTCCCCTGGGAGTCTAAGCCTCTGAATATACTCTTTGACTTTTGACTCCTGAATTTTCTCTTTCTATTTATCTTATTTCCCCTTTTGGAATGGTTGCATTTGGGAGATGCAAGTGCAAATCAGGCTTGCACCAAGCAGGTGTCATGCACTGAAGTAATCACTTTGGTAAGACTGAACAGTGAGGTTAATAAAATTAATTAATAGCACTGAAGCAAAGGAAAATGTAAAACAAACAAAAAAACCCCCATAAACCCACATAGCCATTATGTCTATGTCTCCCATTTTAGACATTTCTTGCCTTTGCAGTTAGTACTGGATTTGCACACATTGGTCAGATATGGTTGTGGAGAAAGAAAGAACTGAAGTTTGCATGGCAATAAGGACAGAAAAAACACAAGATTCTGAACAGAGTTGGAAACACATGCCAAACTCCGGCACACTGCCTCTTTCCACTAGGAAATTAGGTCCAGCATGCAGTGCAATGTCTCCACTGGAAAAATATGTTTAGTCCAAACAAAAAAACCCCCAAACCAACCAAATTTGATTAAATGTTATTGATTTCAGGTTTCTACTTACCTCTGTGGCCAGAATTGAAGTGCTGTGTAATTTACATGATTTACATTAGAGAGAACTTGGTGAAATGCTGGCCAAGAAAGTTTGCAGTCATGTAAAGAAACGCTTTTTTTCCAAGTCTCTATGTTTTCAGTTGAGCTTATTATTAGGTGCTGCAAAGAAAGGGGTTTTCCTTCTTTATCAAACGCATTAAGTGAGAGTGGGATGATCCTTCCCGTGTTCTTGTTTTCCTTCACACATACATTGTAAGTCAGGAGTGTAAACAGTCCACATTGTTTCTAATGAATCCATGTGAATTTTATAATGAAACAGAAAAACTTGATTTATTAATCAGGATAAAATCCTGACTTACTAAAATTAGCAATTCTGTTTTTAATCTAGAGAGTAGAAATTGAAGTAATGTATTTTTACAAAGACAAGGATAATTACAGTATAAAACTAAACAAGCAGGTCAGCAGCTTCTCACTCGAGCAAGTGAAAGCTGTTTTAGGCCTAAGCAGGTTAGATTTTAGAGGATGTTTCATTCCAATATTGTACTACAATGATTTATTTCATCCATGTCAACGATCCTTGCAGCCTTTGCTTGAAGAGCAGGGATCACATAGAAGGCTGCTTTCTTGCACGTAGACACTGCACAGATGGATTTTAAAATGCATCAGAGATTGATTCCTAAAACCTACATCCTTGCTTTCTTTGCAATCAAAACTCATCACCCACCTCTGAGCTGATATTCTATTAAAAATCTTAATTGCAAAGTCCTCCAAAGTCCTGTTTTCCATTCTATGACTTTTTAGCAAATTGCCATGCTTAAGTGAGTTGTTTTGACATGCTTTTAGGAGGGTCTGCATATGCCACAAGGATGGGTTTATAACAAGTGTGATATTAATTTTCCTCAGTCTCAGCATGCCTGAAGAAGGAAAAGCCAAAAAGAAGTAAGTTATCAGCATCACCACTCTTCACATGGGCTTTTATAAAAGAATGATTTTATAAGAGAAACAGTTTCAGAGCCATATTGCCCTGCCCACATGATGCACCTCAGCACTGGGGTGGGGGGAGAATGGGAGAGCAACATAATCTCAGGAGACAGAGATCCTCAGCCATTTTGGGAAAGAGGATGCTGGTTTTGGCTCCCCAAAGGACTAGTGCATGAAAGCCTGGTTACAAGGGAAAGTGCAGTCCTTTGGTGACAGTTGAGGGACTTATAGCACCTCAAACAAATATATGGATAAAAGGAATCCAGAAACGAGAAAATAATTCTGCTCTGTTAATACATTTTAAGTACATCTAGTCCCTCAGTGTCAAGCTGTGTCAGAAACTTTGTGCCCTGGCCCCCCGCACAGAAGGAACAAAAAGGTCTAATAACTCTCTACCTTTCAGAATCAGGAAAAATCATCAGCCCCTGAAAAGACCTTAACAGACCAGCTGATACATAGGTGTCTGTTTTACACTCAGAATAGTAGCTGAAGAAAGAAACACAGAGGGGAAACAAAAAGAGAAAAAAAAGAAACCAGTAACATTGTCAAATTCTAACACCAAGTTCATTGAGTCAGGCCAGAATTTGTAACTTTTGTGCAGAATCCTTAAATACCAGCCATGTCATGAACCTTTTACAGTAATTTTGCCACTATTTCTTCAGGCAAAGAAGAATCAGCAAAATCACCTGTTACTATCCAGAGGTGTGATTCATACCAAGACTATGATTTCAGGCCCAGATGGGTAATTTTGTCTTCCTCCATGCCTTCACTTGTAAAAAACCCTAAGGACTTAATATTTTAGAAAAATTGAATTTTCCTATTTATCATGCAAGATGTTTACATTGCTAGGCAGAAGCTACTGCAAGCAGGTAAAAGAAAGATCTTAGCCTTTCAGTGCCACATTTATCTGAGCTAAATTATTGCATTGCTATGATCTTTACAGGGCAAGGACATACAGTAGCAGAAAGATGTAGTTGCTTATGGGACTCTAATGATGACCAGCTCAGGTTAAAACAAAAGTCAGAGAGTACAGCTAGTTCTTTCACAACATTTCCCAAGCTGCTTGCTAGCTTTGAGCAACATATCTTCTGTGTCTGACTAGGAGCAGAAGGAAAAGCCTTACATATTTCTGTGCTAGAGGTGAGCAAGATTAGATCCAGAGGTTGTGTTTCTTTTCTAAAAGGTTATACCCCTTCTTCAACTCAGCTTTCCCTGTAGAAACAATGATGCTTGCCTGTACCACAAACAGACCTCTACAGCTTAACTCAAGCTCCAGCTGTTTAAACTGTTTAAGCTTTTTTTATAGAAAAAAAGCCGCCTCAAACAAACAACTAAATAGCTAATAATAATAATAATAATAATAATAATAATAATAATAATAATAATAATAGCAACAACAAACCAAAAGAGGAGCACCATCTAATCTATTTGGAAGCCTTTTTGGTTGTACTTCTAGCAACTTGAGGTCAATTTAAATGTGAGCAGAAAGAGCCAGAAAGGTAATGGGTCCCAAGGGTAGTGAATATGCATGACATATGTTCATCCTCCAATCTGCTTAAGGACTAAAATCCACCAGGGAGCACAAATTCCACCTTTGGCTCTGCTGTGAATTTAGGGTGAACAGTGAGCCTTGATGTGTGCCGCAAGAGGCGCATGGAGATGAACCAGCACCCCTGCCTTCATCGTGTTCCAGCAGAATAGAAATGGGAAAAGTTGAGATTGCCCAAGGCACTGGGATGAGTACAGTTTCTGCTCTAAACAGCCTTGATATGCCCAACTGGCCACAGTAGCCTCATGGAAGTATCTGCACAGACAGCGAAAACCTGACCTGTATCTTCTGTCTTGAGAATATTGATTATTTTGTTTGGTTGGTTTGAGGCTTGTTAGTTCTTTTGTTTCTTTTGTTTTGCTTTTTCCAAATTCAAAATCTCTTATATGTCTTGCATGATCAAGGTGGCTATATGAGCATGAATTTAATGAAAAGAAGACTATGGCAATTTAACCAAGTCTCTTGCTGAGAACAGCAACAAAATGCAGAATAAGGATGCTAAAGTTTAGTCCGTGAGGCCTTCAGTATACAAGTTAATAGTTCGTCAGTAAACCCCTGTTGGCAGATCATGAATGGGGTTGTCTGTGCTGAGATTTGGTGCCAGAAGTTAAGAACAGTGGCTTTAAAACGATTGCTTTTATCTGGGGAGAGCTGCTGTCAAAAACTGTTTCTGACAAAAGCTATTTCTGTCAAAACAGAGGCTACACAGTTACATAGGCATTTGGACAAGATTTTATTATTATTTCTCTTTGCTGAAGCTTTATTTCATGTTCCTGTTCTTGGAACTGAAATCTTTCCAGTTTTCTCAGAAAAGAAATAAAAATTAATTGTAGTTAAAAAAATAAGGGATTTAAATTTGAAAAAGCAAGGTGTAGTATCAGGAAGTCTCCAGTGAGCTCCCCTACTTTCTGTTTTCCTGAGGCTCTCAGGACCATGCGATATAGATGTGTCATGAATACACAAAGTGAGTCTTATCTGTTGTGTATAAAAGTAATCCTGTGCTCGGCCAGCACAGCAAGGAGTGCTGCTCTGTCACTGTATTCATAGCATGAAAAGCAAGACACTGAATAAAGCTATCAGCTGTGCCACTTACACAGCACGGACCTCTCAGTATGTTAGCATTTCTATATCTAGAACAGAAAAAAAACAGACTACAAAACATGAATTTCAATCTGTTCATATTTCTGAAGCTTTTTTATTTTCAGTTACCAGGAGAAAGCCCTTTTGTGAGAACAAATTTCTCTTTCATTAGATTACTGGCAGCAAGAGAAGTTCTCCTGGGCACAAATCTTTCACCAGCTTTGGTTCATCCAGGAAGATAAACTTGCAGTCACCCACCTGTCCCCTCCCTGGTTCCTGATGGAACAACAAGGCTGGCATCTTGACTCTCACCACCAGCTCCTCTCCCTCTCCCTGTGCCGCACTCTCATGCCCACCGCCTGCCACCAACCCATTGTCAGGTGTCAGAACAAGGATCTGCCTGTGAAAAGGATCCATTGCTGACAGAGAACAGAAACCAGGGAACAGATCCGTATCTCAAAGAATTTAAGGCAGAAGGGAAAAAAGGACTTAATTCAACAATTCAACTCATATGACAAGGGTCTGAAGGATTGAAGAAAATCACTCCTGAATGCTGCCATCTGCCTAGGGGCTACACAGGACCAAGGCATTTCCAGTAGTGCAGGTTGAGAGGGTCATAACGTACAGCAAAATGTGAGAAAGACAACTCACACACTCAGATTGGCCCAATTCCCTCACATGTTTAACCTGAGACAGGGGTCAGCCTCAGCTGAGCACAGGCTGCTTGGTGGGGCACAACTGCTTCGGGTGAAGCAAAGAGGGTAATGCAAGAGTTGCTACAGCAGCAAAGACTGCAATTCTGTGCAAAACATGACACAGGAATAGAGTGCCTTTCCTAATGACAGGTCAGTGCTTCCCACCATGTGTCCAAACACCCTTCGGCTGTCAGTCTGTTGACAGTAGTAGCCTGCACATGTATTGAGCTGCATAAGCTGAAGGTTCTCCCATCTCACCAAAGGAAAGATTATCTATCTCCCTGGTCCTACTGCTGAGGTTTACCTGCCTGGCTCCTGGTTACACAGTACGTAATTCAGATTTGCTTCACTGCTTTGTGCCATGGATGATGATTAAAAGAGCAAACCATCCTCTTCTTTTGTCAGCATGTAGTGTATTTCACCTCCCATTATCTCAAAAAGTGACAGTTTGATTATAATGTAATTACTTTTTTTAGAGAACCTAGAGCATAATTTTATTTCCAGATGGGTTTATGCTTCTTATATTTAAGCTCATTAGGAAGAAGTAGGCGTCACAGGAAAAATACAAAGTAAGCTGCCTCTTTTCTTTAAAAGGTGTACATTTTGAAAGACTTACATTGTGAGGGTAAAGATACCAATGTCACATGGTAGAAAAGATTAATTTCAAACATGAGAGCACAAATGAGCTTGAGAGCCCTTTAAGGCATTTACATGGAAATTGAAAGAATAAATGTTTAATTTTCATTGCTTGGAATTTGGTAAAAGCTAACAGGCTGAATAGCTTCAATATCCAAGAATCAAGAGTAAGGATCAGCAAGCGGCTGCAGACAACCATGGCAGGGACAGTGCCAGTTCAGAAATTGGTGAAATGAAAGTCTTTTTATACAGTCAAGTCTCCAAGCCTCCTGTGGCTGGGTACTTGCCAAGGAGCTTGTTTGCAAGTCAAGTATTATTTGTTGATGCTAAGAAGCACAAGCTGATACATTTTGCCAAAACATGTGACAAGAAAATCCATGTAAATCAGTGGTGCTTTGCTGCAGAAACTGTGGTTCCTCTCTGAAAACTGCCTTAGTAAAATGGCACCCTGGGGCTTCATGTCTATTGCATCCCAGTAACATCCAAATCAAATATGATTAGCTCAGATGCATGCGATAATGATTTTTTTAACTGCTGCTTCTATGAAAATAGAAATAAAATTGTACAGTCAAGATATGCTATCTGGCTTACACATTGGCAGCGTAGATCCTACAGCTTCTATTTAGTCAATAATTCTATTTATGACTCACAATACAGTTTCTTTTCTATCATTCTATTTGCAGTTTATTGGTAGTTATGGGAAAAAATACATCCAGAAGAAAAAAAAAAGTAATGCCAAAGCAAACACATTTACTTATCCCAAAACTGAAATCAGATCCTCATAAGGCCCCATTTATTTAGCAATGCATTTACATCTGCCCAGGCATTTGCTGATGCATCTCTTCTGTCCCAGCCAAGGGGCAAGGCAGTTGCACTTAGCTGATAAAACATTTTCTTCTTCTGAAGTGGGAAATGACTTAAATAAGAACCAATAGAATCAAGCATTTTACAGTATGGATGTAAGGCAGAAGCAAGTGATATCTTGAATATAAACACTTCTCATTGTCACTTTGCCATGTGAGACACTGCAGATGTGGCTGGATAATAGTGACATTTGAAATCTGTGACTTGTGTAATTGTTGGCACCACCGACCAGACTGCAACCTTGGAGCAAGGGTCCTGCTGCTGAAAACACCATTTCGTTCCTTGCAATACCTCAGGCCTCTTCCTCTTTGAGCAGAGGTTGCTTCAAAACATATTTGCTGAAAATAAGCAGATTATTGCTTTAGAAATATATTTTTTTTCCAAATATATATTTGGAAAAATGTTCCTTTTTCCAAAGTGTTCTGGCCTCATTTCCCCATATTTCCAAGTTTTAGGCTGCTGATAAGCCACCTAATCTGCTGAAACAAGAGTATCATCTGCTTTTCATGCAGTATCTGTCCAGTAGTTCTCCTGGGACACTTTAAACTAGCATGTAAGATTTTGATATTCCAGGCACGTATTCTATCTTATTCCATTGCCTTGCCACAGACCTCAGTATACCAACTTAATTGTCCATTTCTCTAGGCCTGTCAATTCCTCCATTTCTGCACTCCCACTTCAGTATGAGCCTTCTGTCAGGTGGTGGGAAAACTCAGAGATTATCACATAGCACAACATCATTTATTTAGTCTATCAAACAGGAACTATTGATTGAATGAGCTTGTTCAGTAGCAAACCTGCAACATTATTTTAGCAATAAATAGCTTAGCTCTGCATAAGAACTGGACCCTAGGAATTTAGATAAAAGGTTTGAAACACTACTGCTTTGCTGTTACCTTTGAAGTGAAAAAAATTATTACTATAATAAAAAATGTAGACAAGTTGAAAAAACAAAAAGGGAAATCATCTGAGAGAAAAATTGGATATAAAACCAGATTATATTAAAGCCTAACAGTCCCTGAGGTTGTCATGAAAGCTTTTGAATAGATGAAGCATTTCTAATAGTTACAGTGAATTGAACAAATACTGTCAAGTTCAGGTTTGCCACAGGATATCTTTTTCTAAAGAAAGGACAACTGAATTTTTTTTTAAACCATTGTTTATATTTAAATCATTGTTATATTTAAAAGTATCTGCATACCATAAAAGCATTTTTATGGTATTTTCAACACTTAAGATATAAACAAAAATAATTTTTTAATGTTTTTTAATACCCCCCCACCCCCCAAACAACCTATTCCCTTCCTCCTCAACCACTGAGATGAGCAGTGTCTGTAGATGAGCCAAAGACCATCAGAAAGCCAGCGTCACTATTGAAATTACCTTCTTTAAAAGCAAAGCAACTGGAGGAGGTCAAAGTTCAAATACTCCCCATACTTGTGGACATTCAATTTTCATTTTAAGGTCCACAAGAAGACTTAAAACTCTATCCCTGTAGAGACATCCAGACTCCACTTTCCTTTTGTTTCTCTTTTGCCACATATATTTTGGCTATTAATCGATGCTGAGGCACTAGACCTTTTCCTGTTCTCCCATAAGAGGTCACTGAACAGCCCAGTGACAGGAGGCTATGGCTGTAGTTCCCAAATCCACAAAACAAAGATTTTGCAGAGAAAAGCCATAGATGAGAATGGATAAGGAGTGATGAAGTTGGGATCCTCCTCTTTATCCCACACCACAGAGCAGCTCTTGAATTCAACTTGTCTGACTTTTGCCTACCTTCCAGAAATATGAGTCATAGCTGAAGTTGTCTCTTCATGTATTTAACTATTTATTTCTTTGCTTTTGTTCCAGGCTAAAAAAAAACTGAACTAAGAATTATAATTATCAGGGCAAAAAGAACACTTGAAAGAAGAACTTACAAAAAATTCTGTTTTGAAAATGCAAATGATGCATTTTAATTAAGGCCACAACACCAGTCCTTCAGAAGTTAATCTAAAGCAGCCTTCAGCTTCTTCATGTTAATGTAATATGAGAAACTTATTCGCAAGTGGCAAAGAAGTAGATAATTTTGCCCTTGTGTTTTCTCCAAACCCAGAATTGGTCCACAGGTCAAAGTCTTATACAACTGAGAAGCCATCAAGATGGTGACAGTTTTACAAAACAAAATGCTGAAGTAAAAACTGGCTCTGTCAAAACAGAAAAAAAAGTCAAGAGTTTTATAATATGACTACATTAAGAAGATTTTTAAAATCAATACATGGTATACTGCCTACTTAATTCAATTTGAGAAAATTTTAACTGGATTATACCTTGGCATGATGACCTGTTAGCTAATTTTTAACTCAATTTTTATCTCTCCAAATAATGAACTCTGGAAGGTTAAGAAATTAGCACTTTAGAGTATGTTTTAGTACAATCAAAGACTTCCTGAGAGGAGACTACTATACTGAAATTGTCAAAATCCTGTCTGGATAATCATATAGACAAGAACAACCCTAAGAATTGCTATCTATCTGCTAGTTTTCTCTGACAAGATAAAATAAGGCACAGACAAGGTGCTAAAAGAAATGCAGACAGTCATTGCCATTAATGAAAAAGCTTATCCCAAAATGGTTGAAGGAATCTAGGAAAAAAGTAAAGTAATTATTTCCCCTAGAAACAACTATAAAGCAAAGAAAATAGAAATTTGTAAGATGTCATTTAAAATATAGGTAAATATCTTATTTTCCTCAAGCAATTATTGACTGTTCCTTATTTTCAGTCATAAATGATTGATGTCTTTGAATTGTACTCTTTTCTGTGTGTGTCAAAACCTTTATTCCGTGTTTTTGTTTTGATTTTTAGGGGAGATGTATGTGCAAATCCCAGCATATCTGTTCCCTCTGGCTTGCACTTCCACAGACAGAGAGCAGAGGGGAAAGATAATTAAGAGCCAGCCTGACCCATCCTGCTGGAAGGGAGGAGCCCATCATACACGTGTCAGATTCCACAGGCTCATGTTTCAGGCATGTTCCTTTGAAACCACCAGCAGCTGAAATGCCACCAGGTCCCCAGGTGCTCTGCTCCCAAGCTTCAGCCTCTTTCCTCACCAGAAATTAAATTCTTAGTTCCAGCTCAGAGGAACCTGGGCTGTTCATTTTGTCCTGTCCATGAGGACGGGGAGAATGGAACTCTTTCCCCACCACCACAGTCCTTTCTTTACCAACAGGCCACCATGTCCCCACTTTCAGTGATCTGTACTGAGCTGCTCACTTCTTCCAGCCCTTCCTGCTGCTGTCCCATCTCCCAGCACCTCATGTCCACAGGAGAAGCTGCCTTGGAAACTGTTGCCCTACCTCTGAGGTCCCATGCTTGTGGTGAGGCCCAGGGGCACATGTGGGGGCCAGCTGCCAGCTCCAATGAATATTTTGGGTAAAGAGCAGCTGCTGCAGCAGAACCAATGGTGCCTTGTTCCAGTGGGGCACAGGGTGTGCTGGGTGAATGAGAACTGCATGAGAACTGGGTACTGCTGCAGCTCATGGTTGTGACCCCAGAGGACACTGCTGCCACTGTTGCAAAATGCCATCACTCAGCAGTGCTGCCCCTCAGCGACAATGCAGGCTGATGGATACACAGCTGCCACGGAACAGGGCTCCTCAGGCTCTTCAGGGAGCCATAGCCCAGTGACTTCTGCTCATCTTGGCCAGAACTGCAGTCCAAGGGCTTCTTACAGACATAAAATACCGCCCATTAACTGTTTGGCATTTCCTGGCTTTTGAGAAAGGCAAGCTACTCCATATATGCATCATATAGGAAAAGCCTCTGGGAGCTCAGGGAGAAGGATGGCTGTGTTTCTGCAGAGACCCTCAATGGAAACCCCAAAAAGCATTAAAAAGAAGAAATTGGGGCATAATCCCTCCATGGTATGGAAACCACTACAGCCTGCATTTACTATGAATGCTGTATCAGGCGCCAATAATGATCTTTTGCTGGTGCCAACAGACAGCCTATCCATCATCTCTGGCCATCACCTCATTACTGTTTCTGGACAGTCTGTTTTCCTACTGCCTGATGCAGTTGCATGTAACTTTTTTATACTCTGAGATGAATGGGTAACTTTTGTTATCCACAAGAAGGGCAATTAAAAATAACATGAGGCCAACTAGACAGAGATAAGTGAACATTAAAGCATCTGGACAGGCCAGGTGCTTGAAGATATCACTGAAAATGTCTTCAAGAAAAAAAAAAAAAAAGAAAAGAAAAAAAGAAAAAAAGACAACAAATTACCACCTTGACAGATTATTAAATGTTTAAAGCTTCTGGCAATAAAAGTTGCTAATAAAGAAGCAATGTAAACCAGAAGAGAGTGGCAGCAACAGTAATTATACAGCAGAATGATTAAAAAGCACACAGCTATAATGACTTTAATCTACTTTATGAGAGAAACTCAAACATTCAGCATTCAAAAAAAATAATCAATTAGGGAGCAAGAGAGATGGAAAAAATCTATTTAAACTGAATTCCTACAATCAAGTGATAAATCAGTCATGAGTAATTGTAGGAATTACTGCAATTCAATGCATTTCGATAACACTGACTACTCCACCACACACTGAAGTTTCTCAGCACCCAAAGGGACTCCATAGAGCAGTTTCTGGAAAAATGTTGTGCTCAACAAGTTATGCTGTTTAGCTGGAAGAATATCCAGCATGACCAAAGTTAAGATCTCAGTCTGGAGAACTTATTTTCATACCAGCAGAGTAATTTCAGCTCAGTGGCACCTAACAGGCAGGCTCCTTGACTCTTAACCACTTGGAGATGTGTTCCAG
This sequence comes from Ammospiza caudacuta, assembly GCF_027887145.1. Lineage (NCBI taxonomy): Eukaryota > Metazoa > Chordata > Aves > Passeriformes > Passerellidae > Ammospiza > Ammospiza caudacuta. The sequence goes on along the minus strand of NC_080594.1, from coordinate 20,450,474 downwards.
GCTCTCCCCACCCTCAGCCACCCCAGTCCCCTGCAGCCTGACCGCAGTGACAGCTCCCCGCCCTCAGAACTGCCCTGGGAAAGGAATTCTGTTCACTGCACTCTCACTGGGACCTAGACCCACCAGCAGGGAAGGGGCAGCAAAGAGACACAGGGACTGGTGTGGACAGAAGCCTTTACTTGTGTGTCATATTCAGCATGCAAAGAAAAAATCTCGTATTAAAATGTTTCTACAGCTGAGTAAAGGTCTGCATTATTCTGAAGGTAAAAAATATGTTACTCTGTTCCTCCATGTATCCCCTCCTTCTCATTCTAGTGAGACTATTTTGTATATTAAAAATCAGGGCCTTTATAAAGCCTCTGATTTTATTCCTGTAGCTCTTTCCCTCCCATTTGGCAAAAAAAGTTTTGCAACGTAGAAAAGTTGACACTATCAGATATCTGCTTTAGAAATATCATAGAAAAAATCCAACAGCTCCCAGCCTACAAATCAATACAGACATCAATATGTCTGTACGGGAAAGATCTTTACATGGGCTCTTTTGAACATGGTGGTGGTGTTGGTCTGATCTGTCTTGTTTGCTATCACCCTTTTCAAGGTCTGTATGTGCCAGGATGAGATCCCTGTTCCTCCACCTTCATAAAATGCTTCTAAGAGCAGGGAATTGGATTGGGCTAAATGCACCAGATGCAAGGCCTAAATATGCAATATAAATAGCAAAAACATGGATCAGATCACATAAAAAAGCAGTCTGTGTGTTGAGATAAAAACTTAATTTCTCATTTGCTGCTTTCCTGTGTAATTCTTCTTTTTGTATTTTAAATCAATACATTAAAGGAATTTTTAATATTACACCTGAGCACCTCAACTTTCTGTAAAGTAAGCATTACACCATTAACTATCAAATATTTAAAAATTCAATTTCAGAAGAAGGGAGAGATAAATCAACTCAGTTAGGATTTAACTGTGTCAAAGCTGCTCTGCTTCTCAGCATCTCTCAGGAAAAAGTAAGCATTGATCATTATCACCATACCATCCCTCCTAGTTTGCTTGATGTTCAGATTTCAGAATGGGATGCAATTAATTAATATGGGCTTACATGCGCTACATTTTCAGACCTAGTATCTATTGACAGCCACTTGACATTAATTATTTGTATTATTGACCTCTTTGCATCATAGAAAGCTCTCCAGAGAAGAGCTTGGGAACATGCCAGAGGTGGAGAGGCACAGTTGCCAAAGGCTGGCAGGGAGATGATGCAGTTGCACTTCTGTGGACTGGGAATGCAGGTGTTGCAACACTGAACTCAGGGTGCTTACAACAGGGTGCCATGGATTTTATCAGTTGTTTTCACCAGTGTTTTCATTCTCAAACCAGGAAAAAGGCAGTCTCCTTGTGTTCAAATTCTTGCATAGTGTGACCCTACCTGACCTGAAGGTGTGCCTGTGGCACTAAAGACAGTGAGACCCTTCCCTTGCCATGTACACATGAAAAAGCAGCCTAGCCCTCCCCAGCTAGGTGCTCTTGGGCAGGTGAGCTCAAAGTTAGGCAAGTCCCTGAGGTTTCCAATAGAGATGCATACACACAAAGTTAGCAAATAAATGAGTCAAGCAAAGAGCAGAACATTAAACTTTAGAAACAGTACCAGTGAGAAGAAGTTCTAATTGTAGGGACACAATAACAACACAGAAATCAGAAGAATCCAAGCACCAGGGCCACAGGCAGAGCAGCATAGCTCCAACGACAGTCTGAGGGCGGGTGTGGGGAATCCACACAGACCCACAGTGATTCCTGGACAACAGAAGCCAGGAGAAGATCAACACTGACATAACTTGGGGCAGTGTAAGACCTGCAGCTGTTTGAGAAGGCATCACCCAAAAGCTCACAGCGCTGGGAGGAAATTATCAATGACTAATCTACCTTAGGCTGATTGCCAGCTTGGTTACACAGCAAGCAAGGGACTGCTAAAAGACCTTGAGGGCAGGAATCAACTTGAAAAAATAAGAAGGTACAAAAATTTGTGACTGTGGAGAGAAACATTGGAATAGGAGAGTGGTGGTCAAAACCCAGTTAGAAATCCAGCAAGTCATAGTAATTTGATAATGTTTGCATGTCTTCTATTGTATTTCAGAGTTGATATTGATCCAGAATGTTTCATTAATTGTTCTTCACTTACTTTTCATTAAAAAAATGCAGGTCAAAATGCTTAGATCCTGATTTGATTTAACCACATAAATTGTACAGTGCTTTTCCCGAGAAAGTAGGCAAAAACCACATTAGAAAGTAGGACACACATTACATAGTGAGGAATGTAGGTATCAAAGAAATTACCCAGAGGAACTATTTCTTGTTCACCTGTAGGTATTGAAGTTGGGGTGAGTACTCACCCAATGCTCACATGCCACTGAGAAGAAGTGAGCTGAAGGGAGGCAGGATGCCCACTGGTTTTTCCCTTTGCCTTGTTCAGGTAATAGGCCAAAGACAGGAATCAAATAAGAGAAAATTAAGACTTTCCCACTCAGAGCAAAGTTCCCCCCTTAATGAGCAGTAATAAGAAATTCAGCTTTTCCCTCTCCCTGTGCATTAAGTTTTTAGGAAGGTGCAAACAGAGGACATTTAATACCAATACAGGATGCTGCTTCCCAGCCAACAACTCCTCCACAGAGATCACGAGCCACCACTGCAGGTACCACTGCTCTCCAGGTCAAGGGTGAACACACCCCTGCTTTTCATACTCAGGGCTTCTTCTGTGAGCCTACAGAAGAAATAGGAAGCAAAATCAGGTCACAAACTGTTTAACGGTGAAATACCTTGCCAATGACCACCAGAACATATTTAAAAGTTTTAAGCTTTAACAGCTGTCCTTATAATTTATCAGTTACACCCCAAGAAACCCAGAAGAAGAGCCTTTGTTTCCTTCCCACTAGAAAAGTTTCCTTATCAGAGTCAGATCCTACACTCCCCATCCTCTCTCTTTGCTTTAAGCACATGATGGAGCTCCCAGAGGTCAGCTGTTATCCTTCACACCCCAAGCCCAAGGTGAGTGCTTCCTTTAAGATTGAAATGCACGTTTGTCTCTGGTGGCCTCACTCCATTTTGCGGCGTGCTTCGACTGCCAGAGCAACCAGCTGGGCCAGTAAGTTAAAGACATTGTTCCCATAGTAACTCATTTTCTCTACCCACTCATTAGATTAACACATTTCAGATCAAAGATAGATGTGAAAATGTCTCAGAAATGATAGTCCAAGGCGCTGCTGAATATGAACAAAATCCACCTCACTATCTCAAAAAGCACTCACTGCTTGATATCAGAGCATACATCTATAGCTGCTATGCTCATTGTGCTGTCCTGCCTGGAAGTTATCAAAAGCATCTTGGATAGATCCTTTTGTTGCTAGTTTGCAGACAATCTCTTACGTACAGAAACAAACAGGTACTCCCCTCTATCAAATCAGAGCTAAAACCAAGAAAAGAAATTCACTGTCTCTGTGCACTCATATTCAGATAATGTTTGCAACTTTGCTACAGAAAAGGTCTGATTCACACTCCCAGTAGCGGCAAATCTCTTATCAGTTTTGCCTTCCCCAAATTCAATTTTGTTACATTTTTAGTACTATAGCATAAGTTGACTTAATGGAAGTTCAAGCCCAAGGAACAGATTACTGTGCCAACACCATGTGTCCACACAATTAAAAAGCCTTTGGACTGCTCCTGCTCCATCATCATACAGCAACTCTTCCATGCATCAGAAAGAACAAGAAAAATCTTGACACCACAGACACCCTTTGCCATTGAAGATTTCCAATAACATTTTCTGGTAAAATACAAAGGACAAGGAAGTAAGGAATAAGAAATCTTTAGATACTTTAGATAGTGTTTATTTTTGTTTTTATTTCCTCCCCAGGTTCAACTCTATAGGTAGAATATAAACAAATTCTTTACATTGCCATTCATCTCTCCAAATGAATTTAATGGTTCTCAGGAGGCTTCAGCCTGTATACATGTATTTATGTGTGTATTTATGTGTACAAACACAACAGCTTCAATACATACTGCTTGTGAAAACTGCAGCTGGAATGATGGGTCCTGAACATGCCTTGTAATGCAAGCAGTAAACACGACCTTGCTAATACCCTGTCTTAACCCTTTGCCAAGACCCAGGTAAAAGACTATTTACGCCTAAAAACATAATTCAGAGACTGACTCACACTGGCATTTTCATGTCAATGTCCACTGTCCATTTGTGTCTGCAAACCAGGATTTCCCAATGACAGCCTCCAAATTCAGCAGTCTGTTCAAATCACCAGGAATTGAACTTGGTTCTTTTTTTTCTTCCTACAGCTCTCCTTGTCAGAAATCTCATTTGTCAGCTGTGCAGCCTTGATGCACCAGCTCACACCACTGACACCTCACCTTCCTTTTCTTCAGTATTTCTCCTCACAAAAGTGCAATTTACAGGTGACAAAAAATAATTCTCATCTCAGAAAATTGTCCCATAGTTCTGGCAAAATTTTATACAAAAGGTGTGATGTGTATTAAGAACTCAGGCGAGCTGATGCTGTTCATCATTTCTGATGCAAAGTCAGTGCAAACCTTTGCCTGGTGAGATGGGGGAAACTGTTATGCATGTCTTGATTTAGGTCTCTCACAGCAGGTCCTGAACACCCTCACCTAATGTCTTCACAGTATAGACTGATTTTAATTTTTTCTCCATTTTCTTTTGTCTCGTTGACTGTCTGTCCTGCCCTCGTCTGCTTTACTTCTACAAGGAAAGGCGTCACTGAATTCTTGGAAAATAGACTACAGAGCTGGATGGTGTATGGGTCTCTGCTTTTGTACTGGGAACTCTGCTGTTTTCTGTCACCTGGGGAGACTGAAATTTGGTCCTAGTTTTCAAGTAAACTGCAGAAGAAAGCTTTGTTGTGCTGTAACCTTAGGCTAGAGATTTAAAATATATATGATTTTGGTAATTAAAAAACCTGCAGCCTATTTCCTGTCATTTATATTCTCTATACTCTGTGCCTCTTTAGAAACATGAGGGATATACAGGCACTCCAACATGATGGAAATGTCAGTGAAAGCCAGTACATTTTGAGTGTTAAAATGCACACAGTAAAGTGGTAACTGAATGCAAAGAACAAACCCATGTTTCTCTTAGCTTCTATTATTTTCTGTGTTTAAAGTATAGTAGTCAGAAAAAAATCACAGACTTTTCAAATGCTGAAAGGAAGGTGAGTAGGAAAGCTGGCCATGAATTTTATAAATTCCGGCTATTTAATAGCCGTAGCTCACCGGATCTTCACAAGAAAATACATGTCAGCCGTGTCACCACCCAGGGAATAACCATTCTCTGACACTTATCTTCCTGCTTCTTTTCATTGGCAGAGGATAACTGGTTATCCTGCCCTGTTTCTATTGGGAAAAGCTACATATCCTGCTCTCCCAAGGCAGGCAGGCAGCTCCTGATGTGTGTGGCAGCACAGGGAATGAAGAGACATTGCCTGTTTTGAGCTAAGAGCAGTTCCTCAGGAACAAGTGCTGCCATTCTCAGGGCACTGCAGGGAGGGGACATATCTTTGATCCTCAGATACCAAGGTAACATTGACGGTTTTCCCTCTCTCCCTACTCTGATATGTTGCTTTCCTCATTTAAAATATCCGAAATCAAGAGAAGAAAGAGAACAGTTTTCCCCAGAAGTCAGCAATCGTTTTTGCATGTGTGAACTCTTTCTCTGCCTTCTTTTTACAAAAGCAGACGGCCAGCAATTAGCAGGCAGGCAGTGCTTTGGGAATAATTTTACTATTCTTTCTGTTTTGGTATTTCAGAAGCTTCCTCTCAGTTAAATTCCCACAAACATCAGATAAATGTCCTTTCAAGTCTGCCTCCGGACTACATTTGGTGTCATTCATGCCTGTGAATAAGTGGTACTTTCTACTTTGCAGGTGGAAAGTAACCTACTACACAGATTTCAAGGTTAACAGAGCTCTTTAGAGACTCTGAGACTTTATTACAGAAGGGTAAACTCTACTACACAGCTTGTTATGGGCTGAGGAAGAGAATAACCTTCCCTGATGTTTCTGAGGTGGTCATTTTTCAATCCTTATTCAAAATGTTGGTGCAATTACCTGGCACACCAACCCCAAAAGAGCTCGATTTTTCTCACAACTCTTTACTATTGCAAATACAGAGGAAACTCCATCTAACTTTTCTAAAGTCTCTCTTGCGCCTTGTCAGCCTCATCTCCTGTGGAACACCTTTTCATCCTCTGAGACAAGTGATTTTGCAGCTGGCAGACAGGAACGGCACTGTACTGTGCAGGCTTTGCTGCTTAGCCATGGTCTGTGCAGATGCACATGCAAAAACCCTATTTCAGTGTCTTCACTTGTATCACTGATTTGCACTCACTACAGCTTTACTTCAAAGTGCACTTGGCCCTGGCACAACCTACTTATTTGTATTCTACATTGAACTGCACATAGCTCTTAACCAGCATATGCATTTTTTTTCCTTTGGAGCATTTTTTTTTTTTTTTCAAAGTAGACATTACCAGAGCTGCTCCCAGTGGTTAAAAATGTCTCTGATTACAATGTCATGCTCTGGTATGTGATGTTCGTGTTCAGGGATCCCTCCACAAAGCCAATCAATACACCGTGCAGAACACAGATTACAAGAGGTGCCACCCAGACACCTCTGTGCATGCAGTTGCTCTCTCTCCCTGGCAGCATTCCAACAGTCATGCAGATGGCAGACACAGCGTAAGGGAGAGCAAAAGTAGTTCATTGGCAGAGATGTGCACTGTCACACAGATTGCAGGCAGCTGCCCTGACACATCCTGACAAGGAAGCTCTGATTGGGCTTGACACCTACATGATATACAACTCTGCAACTATACGGGTCCTAAGGGAGACCTTTTCCCTAGGAGAGAACATGCTTCCCAGGTTAACATGCCAAGAGTTAGTCAGCAGTGCTGGTCTCTTGGTAATATAAACAGCAACTTGCCTTAAAGAGGAAAGCACAAAGTGACTTTCACCGCCTGACAGTCAGCAGCCTTAAATCCAGCAACAAGCACAACACAATGCCTTACAAGTCTCAGAATGGTTGTAAAAGAGAGCTGGAACATCATAGCCGCCTCCCCCACCTATATCTCAATTCAGCCTTCGACTTTGCGGCGTGTTCTCCTGCTAACCCTTCAGCGGCGATGGCTCCGGCTGCCTGCTGTCTGAGGGCGGTGTCAGCCGCACAGCGAGTGCCCCGCAGGCACACACAGCCTGCGGGGAGCGCCCGGGACGGGGCACAACAGCAGCGCCCTGGATGCGTGTGCCGCTGCCCAGCGGAGTGCATTCCGGAGCTTGCCAAGTGCTCCTGAGCCAAAGGGCTCGGCAAACTCTGCGTGCCGCGGGCGAGCAGCCAAGCCCGACGTGCGGAGCCGCCCTGCAGAGCTGGCACCGAGATGGCGGCGCCTTCAGCGCGGCACGGCGTTCAGCAGAGCAGGTGGCACTGGGGGAGGCAAGGCCTGCCTGGCGCAGCGTGCGAGCCGCTCTCCAGGCGGCTCCCCAAGGAGGGAAGCAGTCCTGGAGAAGAACCTCGCAGTGAACTGTCAGACAGTGAGCCACTTCTCTGAAGCCAAGAGGCTTTATAAAGGCAGTGCTTGAATTTTAGTCACTCGTTTACTAAAAGCAGTTTGAATGGGGCTGAGCGATTTCAGGAGGTTTCTCGTGGTTGCAGCGCCCAAAAGTGTTTTAGACCCTGGTGTTCCTTCCCTCCCCTTTCATGACACAGAGCATTTTCTCTGTAATTGTTGCCTGTATCCTCACAAGCTGGTTTTCATCTTTGTCTCCTAGCATGTCTTCATGATGTAAGAAAACATATTCATAGGTTGTGACACTTTTTCTCTGAACTGCCAACTGCTGACCCATCCCTGTTCCTCCACAAGTTTTTAGGATGAGACTGGGCTTCTCAGAATGGCACAGATCAGCTTTATCAGCTGATACCAGCCTTTTCAAGCAATAACAATTTTTTAAAGTTGTAAATCAGCAGTGTACAATGTCTGACAGGGACATACGTTGTAGTATTGAGCTAATATTGTAATAACTCTCCAAACTGCTCTTCCATCTTAGAGAATGTTTTGGAGTTGGCCAGTGACAAGTGTCACATTAGGAACCTTGACCACTGCAGTGGACTGCAAAGCTCAGTTCTGGTCACATCTCCTCAGAGGAGCCTGGTCTGTGTCCACCACAGAAAATCACAGCAACCCCACACTGTGGCCCAGCTTCCGGCAGTGAAATGCCTTAATCATACTTCTCGAGCTCAGCCTGACAGCTGGTAACACACTCAGGCACACTCGGCATTACCTTCCACTTAGCACCATGAAGAACCTGATGTTTGATAAAATTGCAGGTGCCACCAGCATGAGCCATCAGCTGAACAGCATTTTTATTCCAATTTACCCAACACACAGCACCCTAGGAAAAGTCTCTGGCTTAGGTCTACAGAAAAGCATTTCAGGCAAACATCTCATTGGGGTTTGGTTTAGTTTAATTTTGGTTTTTGGATGAATGGAGGGTAAGGGGATAGACAGGCACATGCAAAAAGAACATTAGAAAGCTGTCAGCTTCCCTTCACTATGATTCATGTGGTCCTGAGACACAGGGTAAAATCTTACGCTGAAGAGTAATACAGCACACCAAAGTGTGCTGTACAAAGTAATCTATTTTTGCACTTCTGCTGCTTCTCAAGTGACAGTCACTTAATAAAGAAAATCTACAGGAGCTCTGTGAACAAGTACACTAAATGCACAATTACATACATTTTTATTTCCAGTCCCATCTCATCTATGCCATTGCTCTTAAGTCTTCTCATCACAGTGGGACCAAAGACATTCTGGTGTGTTCTAATATGTTATCATTGGCTCCCTGGCAAATAAATCATGCATACTAAGGCAGCTTTTTAGACAGATTCTGTGTTAATGGTCATTCAACTTCAGAAGAGGAAATTCATTAACTAAAACATATTTCAAGGCAAAGATCAGGTTGAAAAAATAGAAATTATTTTGATGATCACTTGGCCAGATCTGAAGTACATTTTTAAATAAAATGCAGAGTACCTCTCAATCTTCATGATCTTCTTGTTTATCAGTCACCAGAAAGAATAAATATTTGATTCCAAAAGCACTTATTTGGCCTTAACCCTGTAGTTTGACATAACAAATCTTTTGTAATGCATCCTGAATAAACTACCCAGGATATCTGGGATACGTATACAGGAACTCTCTGTAACCTTACTAAATGTTTTAAATCCTGATTTTTAATTGAGTACATCTAAATGGCATTTTACCTGGCTGAAAGAACAAATTTTATTTTGTTGCTGAAGACTTACATCCTTAGACTTTTGAAGTTCTCTACTATACTATGAACAATCCAGATAAATCATGGGGAGAACCAAAGTGTTCTTTTTTTTTCCCCCCTACAAAATGTGCAAACACAAACACCAAGCATGCCCTTGACCCTAACAAAAGACAAACAGGAACAAAAATCCTGTCTTTGCCCCTGGGGAAGTGGGGGACAGCTGCTTGTTGTCTGGGGCTTGGAGGCTGTGTATCTACATGCACACCTTGCTCTGCCCCAGACCCTCTGGCTGGCCTGGGACACACACTTCTCATTCACACTGACAAATCAGTGCAGGAGTTGATGTCCCTTATTAGAGAAGCAACTTTTGATCAGTTCACAGTCTCTGTTTCAGCATGTATGAAATAAGAGCTTACAGCACTGCTGGGCTGACAAGCCCTGTGAGACCAAACTCCTGAAAAAACCTGAGGTACTGCCTGCAATACAGGCTGGAACCTAATGCATAAAAAGCCCCACTCGAGCATGAACTGCCTTTTCAGGGCCACCACACTGTGCTTGAGAAGCTCAGCTGCCACCTACTACTGCTTGAGTACAGTGCTAAGCCTGGACTTGCATTCTGCTATGGAATACAGGGAAGTTGCAATCTCAGGCAGACAGCAAAAGGTTACGGAGTTGTCATTGCTCCAAATCAACCCTTGCCCCATCTGCTTCCCTAGCATCTGTTCTCATAGCAGTTCCTGACTCCCCCCAGTGAAGGAAATTGATCTGCTGCACACTGTTGGTACGGAAAGGACAGGAAAGGATGAAGCAGAACTGGTGCTGTACTAAGCTTGTAAGTATTTTGCAGGCACTGTTGACAAATCTGTTCTGCACAGGGAACAAATCACTGGCAGTGATGAAATTTTTACCTACCCCTGAGATCCCTGTGGAAGTGCGAAGCCTGATTTTCACTTTTCTGGTTCTTGGACAGTGGAGCAGAGAAGTGACTGCATTGAGAGAATAATCTTCTAAAGTAATTTGTGAATACAGTCATATGTGACTTACTAAAAACTTGAGACATTTTGATTAGGTCTAATATCCTCACGCCTTAACAGCTGCCACGAGTGTGTCAGTAGGGAAAACAAGCAGAAATGTAGGGATGTACATGAACAATGATAAAGGGCAGGGTGGAAAATGAAGGAAGAAGCAACTAATTTATTTTGAATGTATATCAGAGTAAAAGGGATATATGTTTCATAGAATTGTCTAATTCTATGTTTCATATGTAACATAGAATTGTCTAGTTCTATGTTTCAAAATAATTTGAAACATAGAATTAGACAATTTGATTGCAGTCATGAGCCAGATCATGTTTTATGAAGGTGAACTTACAAATGCAGATGTGGATTAATAGTATCAAGACTGCACAATGAAAATTACTAGAAAAGGCAAAACAAAACCAAGTCCCCACACTTCAGTTTTGCTCACCAGAGTAGATATGATGTACTGGCACTTGCTAGAAAACTGTGGTGAGTGGGATCCTAGTGATGCCTTTGTAAAGCCAGGGGATCAACTGGAATATTTGGAGCAGCAGTAGCAGCAGCAGTGCTCAAACATCTGAATAAGCCCTCTTTCTTACAAGTCTGCTAAAGATCTGCACCTGTAACTCCCCAGATTGTCATTAAATAATTTAGTCTTTCCTTTCAATACATAACCAAGAGTACAGGCACAGCATTTTAATTATTGTCTCAATTATCATTTAAATGTTTGCCTATCAAGTTCAATAAAGATCAAGTGGCTGAATTTTGAGACAAGTGTCCATGTCATCAATGATCTCCCAAGTGGTGACTTATTTGAAGGTTGGAAATTCATGCAGGGGGTTCTCAAAAAGCAGTTAATCAGTATAAATTCTTTGGCTGCAGACCCTGCCTCTGTGAAAATTCATTTGACCTTTATAGACTAGAATGTATTTCACACATCACAAGAACAGACATCCTAAACTGCAGTCATGAGCTTCAGAGAGGTCATATCTCTAAAAATATGTTCTATCAAGCAATTGTATTGCAGAAAATTAGCAAGTGATTCACCAAAATAACTACATCAGCTACTGAAATAAAGATGTAGAAAGGTGTGCAGCTGCAACCAGCTGCAAATAAGTGTTCTAGTGGCTAGAAATCTGCTTCTCAAAAAAAACAGTCTTAGATTTGTCTGGTCTCCTTCCAATCATCAGCCCATTTAATGAAACGCTTATTTCTAATCCCTGGAAGGGAAGAAAAACAGCAATGAAAAATCCCCAAAGTTATCACATGTTGTTGAGCAAAGATGCATTGTCTTTGCTTCTGTCTCTGGGCTGTCTACAAAGTCTGCTACTTGCAGAAATGCGTGAGTTTTCCTTCAGCTTAGAAAGTTGCAGGGACTTTGGAGATTAAGAGAGTAGAGTTCAGGTCTTGGGTGTTACAAGCAAGATACATAAGGAATTCTTCCCATAAAGCAGGCACATTATTTGGAAACCAAATTAGTGCCAAGATATTCCAAAAGGTTGCCTGGAACTGAAAACTATAACTATCATCTCTTGTCTTCATCCCCCAACAAATACCGCTACAATAGTGACAGTTCAGTGAGCAAACACAGTTAAACTTCCCAGAATAATTTTCAATGTGAAGAGGGAAAGGGAGAACTAAAATCTTCATTCAGTCCCTAAGACTGAATTACTGGAGGTGGAAGGACCACCAAGGACACAGAGCCGGACAGACCAAGCACACCCAGCTGATCCCAGTACAGCACATGCACCACAGCTCCCTGCCAGGGCAGCCTGGCAGGACACCTCCCACAGGCTTGCTCTGATGCAATCCCGGAGCAGACACAAAGCTGCAGAACTGAAGGGAAGGGCTATTCTGCCTTTTGAAGCTGCACAAGTAGACAATCTTGATTAGTACCTCCACAACCTTGTATGTAATGTTTGGTACCCTGTCCCTTGCAAGTTGTATATTGACTCAGATTTCCAATCATTGGCAACAGGGCAGAAACATCCAGCAATTCTAAATCAGGAAAAAACCATCACTATGAGCTCACGAACGACCTCCCATTGACAGGCTGAAGGATGCCAGTAACTAAATCAGTTCTAAATGTATCCATTTTTTGTTAACATCTTGTATGATATAACTTGTTTTGGAGTTTTTATCCAAAGACAAGAATTAGATGTCATATGGCATTTGTAGCCAAATGTCTCAGAGAAATGCAAGTGAACTGTATCAACTCAATTTCTCTTGTTAATCAGATATGCAGTCCCACAAAACAATAGAACTAATTTTACCAAGGCCATCAATGCACGATGCAGATTTATCATGATAGTTTTAGTCCAAGCTCTGTCTGAATTCTAAATTAACTATTTCATTAAACTGTTCAGCTGTTGAACTAGCCAATCTACAGTTCCTCCTCCATTTTACATTTATTTACTATCATAAGATTTACCTGTTTCAGGCAGAGATTTGTTTAGCTGTCTGCAAGCAATTATATTTCTTGGAAGCTTCTGTCATGGGCTTTTTCATCAGAATTTTGCAGATTACAAAAGAGGCTTAAAGACAGCAATCAAACTCCAGACTAATATGGCTAAGATTATACTTTCTGTTAAGGAAATTGAACTAAAACAGCTTGGCACCACCTGCAACAAGGATATGAAATTGGGCCACACAAATTGTTGATTTCTCAGATTGGTTGCTAACTCAACTTTTTTTTGCCCTAATTAGAAGGATTATACCTTTGTCTTTAAAAAAGTCCAATAAATTGAGAAAAGTAGGTTGGTTTTGTTGGTGCTGAAAGAAGCTGCTATGTTTCCATGCTTATGCTTTTAACCCACACAATGCAATTGAGATTCCATAAGCATTAGTCACCAAAGAAAGGACAGGAAAGAGACTGATGCCCTTTCTCCCTGATGCCCTTTCTCCCCTCTCCAGTCAGGTTTCAGAGGACTCAGTGGAACACAAGGGAGCCCTTTTGCTGCATGCTGAGGACATGCATTGAGGTCTCCCCATCACTAGAGAGCTGCGGCTGGCAGTCAATCCCCACAGACGTTCACACCACCCTGATTCATTGGCTCTGCCTCCTCCTTCCACAATGCTCTGAGTTGGGAAGGGACTTTTTTGTTACTACAGTGCTCTGTTGCACTGTCTACTGTAATTTCTAGGGCACTAAGTTAGGGATGAATGATCTCTGAACTAGATGAAGGACCACGAGGTGCCAGCTTGTGGCACATCTCAAGCTCAGGCAATTACCAGCTGGCATAGGTGTGTACAGGGGAGGAAAGGAAGCATTACCAAGGTGAAAAGCAGCACATCAATGCTTTCAAGAACTCCTCATAGGGAAGTCTGTATCTTTTGTTTCTTTATTTGTTCAGTCATATGAGAGGTAAATCCATGAGCCAGTTCCCAAACATTTCATGTCAAGGTTATCATTGAATCACAGCCATTTCAAAATGCCCTGTCTCACTTTTCATGCAGCATTTTTCTTCCCTGCTGTTGTTTCTGTTGCTGCCTGAGCACTGCAAGCCAGCCTTACAATACAGGAACAGTGCAACTCCCCCACCTCCCATGCACAGAAATAATTTTGCCTCCTGTTAAAAATAGGTTAGAAATTGTTGTAAAATACTTGATAATTGTTAAGCATGTACTGTTAGTTTGGTTGTTATATTGTAAAAGGGGTTAAAAGGGTTGTTTTAAGAATTACAGTACTCAATGTACCGTATTACACGTAAGTAAAATGCACCTCTCCCCAAGCGAAACGAGCCAACCTGGACAGAACTGTAATGGGCCAATCAAGGGCCTAAAACCTTCATGCAAATGAAGAATACAAAAAGAAACCAATCCAAAGGGACAAAAAACAGGATAAAAAGGGGCATCTGCCCCATGAAAGCTGTGCCACACCACTTGGAACACCGGGGACATCTCTGTTGAAGAACACCTAGTGCTGGCACTGCAGCATCCTCGACGGGAATGCTCCTGCTTGGCCAGCAAGCCTCCATGCTTTAGGCCTTTTCTATTTATTATAATAAATGCTGAAATCACTTTTAGTACCGGGAGTCTGGTCCCGTTTTTAACACTTGCCTCATCCCCATGCTGGATGCTCATTCAAGATGTCCCATTTTCCATCAGGGAATACTGCAGAGGTCATGGAAATGTCCAGGGCCGTAGTTAGGAGGGAAGGAATACAGGCAGGATGAGCTGGCCCCTGCTAGACAAATACCTGGGCATCACAATCTCTAATGCCGTTTTAGATGGCAGTTGAAAATTTAAGAACATAACTGTGGGAAGAAAACAGGGTGACACATTCTTTCTATCTTCCCTGTGCTACTTTTTGCCCCTCAACCTACCCCTCAAAAATGCTCTTATTTGGACAGAAATGCTACAAATAGACTTCTGAAGCCCAAATCAATCTGCATTCCGAGGCAGGGCACCTGTTTGGGTGCAGCCTGGCTCCTGTGGTTTATCAAAAAGTCTCTGCATGTGTCCTCTCACCACTTTTGTTTTGCCTCTGAGTAACTAAGCCTGTTACTTTCTTGTAATAATGCAAGGAAGGTATGCAAACTATCCAACACCTCTTTGGCAAGAGAACAGGCTTATCTGCTGCATTTGCCCTAAGTACAGGCAACACAGTTTCAGTGCTAGCCAGGAGCAGGTATTTCCATCTTGTCTAGGTATCATCAAATGTGAGGTATTTCTGTTGTCACAGTTTAGGGTTCGGGCCTTAAACATACTTTAAAGAAGGAAGATAAGAAACAGTGCAGCATCCACATCTGCAATCTGTGTAATTTAGCTGCTGTATGAATATGTGTGTTTGGGAATTGAACCCAGCACTAGGAAGCCTGAGCTCCTATGGGACTTTCAACACAGGGAGCTGGTATTTTGGGATAACAGGTTCTAAGCTCCCAAAGGAAAGGGCAAAGTGCAGTCATGCCAGCCCACACGTATTCATTCCAAACTGCTCTTTTACAGAAAGCTGACTGCCATGAAAATCTCACCCTAAATCAGAAGGAAAATAACTAACTTGATTAGGCACTGTAATATATGGTAGAGATAATTAATACTATTAATATATTAAATATTGTAAGATCCAAACTATGTCCTTTGACCATCCTGGCTGGGAGCACTGTCTCATTCATATACACCTAGTTCCTGGACTTGGTTGAGATAACATCGGGGTTTGTTAATGTAAGAATAATCGCCAGCTTTCCCGGGTTGCTGGGACCACTCAAGAGTGATTATCGCCTCCAGGATTACATCTACCACGATGGCGCCACCCTAAAACATGTGAATGCTGGCTTCCCCGAAGTCTTCTGACAAGATCGGAAACACCTAGACTGGGTCTTTGTCTACCTCTGCACGTGTAAAGCCATGGTTATGCGTGTGAAGAGACACAAAGAACATTGGGTCACCTCTGCCTCGGGCAGAATAAACTGTATAAAAACTCGCTGTGAGAGGCAGCATTCGTGAACGGGGAGACTCTGACACTCGGAGGTCAGATCCGTGTTCACCCGGCACCGATCCCGGGCTCGATGCTGACCCTTGGCTGGGGTGGTTTTTGAAGACCGAACTTCAGTCTCGCAGACAAATTAATAAATCTTTGTTAAATTTTCTTATAAGTTTGGCTCTTGATTTGATAATTTATAACAGCACTTACACTTACTAAGGGTGAATACTAATCTCTGGCTTAATGCATTCTCCCTGCTCTACTGAAACTTCCTTGGTCCTCTGTGTTTTATAGGTGAATGTCATACTGATAGAAAAGCTCTGCCACCAGCACTTTTCCTCAAAAATATTTGATCAAAATCGGTTGGTTCAGTATTCTTGTTTTAAGTGCAAGGAAACAGACAGAAGGAAGGGATTACATCCCAATCTCTGCAAATCAGCAGCAAACTGGGAAGAAGGCTCTGTCACGCAGCTCTGCCCCAACACTACAAGGAGGCCAACCCAGCACTGCCTCAGCCCCTGGGATGGAAAAAGACCCCTCTGTCTGTCCATCTATCTCCATGTCTGTCTTGGGGCATCTGCCGGACAGGCGCTGCCCCACGGGATGCAGTGAAGTCCTTTCCAAGACTCCCACCAACCTCACCTATCAGCAGAAGCCCACAGCAGAAAAAGCCAAATATCAGACCTCATAAGCAATATCTTCTAAAGGGTAGATAGAACAGATGTCCATGTGTTACAGTGCTAATATAAATATCAAGTCCATTGCTTCTGTTGCCAGGCATTCTGATTGTGACTTCAGTTTCCCCACAAAGAGAGCACAGAAGCAAAGCACAGATGGGAAAATATTAGTTGAACTATAAAAAATAAAAAAGTTGTTGCTTTTTTATTTTTTTCTGTAAAAGAAAACAGTTTTTCTAGGAAATGGAAATGTAGTTCCAAGCTAAGTGGTTAATATTTTTTTCAAATTCAAATGGAGTGGTGGATCACATTGGTAATTAGGATTGTAAAGGATGCAAAGTCAAGGTGGCAATCCTTCTGGCTTCTGCAAGGGTAATTATAGTTTTAAAAAAAATCAATATATACCTCTACATTTTTAAATATGAGGTAAATTCTACAATAAGGGTTAAAATCTGTTCTTGCTTTTCTAGAAATATATATAACATTGCAGAATCATGTAGCATCATGTGTTTTTTAATTGTAATACATTTCAAGCAGTCAGTTTTGTAATCTTTCTTATTTTGTACCGTTACAGCATATTTTATTATTGATGGATTGTTCCTTTCCCCCCGTGTTATTGGTTTTGCCCTAGCTGTCCATCTCCCCAAAGATCTGCCCCTCTGTTCCCTGTTCCTCCTCCTATTGAATGTCAATCCCTCCCCAAGCCTGCCCCCAGGTTTCTCCAGAAACTTCCCTATCAATCTTGTGTCCTTCAAAACCCCAGTGGTTTGTTTAAGTTGTTCTCCACCCCTGCAGTTCCTTATTGGTTTAATCACTGTATTCCCTGCCTTGTGTTCCTCCCCCAGTTTCTCCCAATTGGTCAAAGATTGTATTCTTCCCTGGGACCTCCTCCCTCTTATAATCTGATGTATGGGGGTGAGTCTGCCCTTTCTGTTGCTGAACTTCTGGGAATAAACTCCTTTGGAAACCATACGGAGTGCCTCTCCCTGGTCCTTGTCCCTACCCTCGGCACAGTCTGCAGTCCACCCGAGCCGTAGAGCCGCCGTGCCCTGCAGCTGCACCCTGGGTTCCACGGCTTTCTGGGGGCAGCCCACCCGTGCTATCGGTGTCAGGGGCTGGCCGGGCTGAGGAAATCTGGCATCGTGGCAGAATCACTGTGATGAAATCTAAGAAAAGACTGATTTTTTTTATTCCATTCCAAGTGATTCCATTTCCAAGAGTGCTTAAGAGTAAAAATAGGATTTTACTTGGTGTTATAAAAAAAATTCTGCCAATTTTTTTGTGAGAAAAAGGTTACCACTGTTGCTGCTGTGATGCTGCTTGTTTGTTATGGTAATTACGGGTCCTTCTCGTTAATAGTTGTTTTTGTATCGGTAAAAGCCCTAGCTGGGGCCGAGTTAATGGCACTTCTGTGGGACAGTGAAGGGTGGTGACCTCCCCAAACAGTGAGGAGAAGAGACTTTGGGGGAGGGAGACATGCAAAATAACCCCAAGACCAGCATGCCATGAGAAGCTACTGCTTCTAGCTTGCTAAAAAGACCCCCAAAACAACGAGCCAACATAGAGTTGAGAGATGGGAGTGATGTCTGGACGTGAGGAACGGAGTGCTGAGCCTGCAGAGATGCCGGAGACCTTCGTGACCTCTCCCCCTGAGCGCTGGAGTCGCCCTGACGCCGGGACCGAGAAGGGGGGCGAAGCTGCGGAATTGAAGACCGGGGGTCACATCCTTAAAGGCTCCCACGAGGTGTGGACCCCCAGCTCTGCCCCAGTGGACAAAGCTGTGCATGTCCTTCTCATCGCCCTGGGAGAGACGATGGAGACTGCAGACCCATCAAGCTGCCCAATCCTGAGCTGCTCACTTTTAATAAAGGCATTAAAAGAAGAAAAAGTGTCCTGCCCTGTTTATTTCACCTGGTATTTTATTAAACTGATTTTCTTTATAACCTGAGAATAAGTTCCTCAAAATATACAGTCTTCAAGGTAATCTATGCATTGTTAATCTTTTGATAATATATACAGTCACATATAAAATGTTTAAAGGTACACCCCGCAGTGTTAGTAATAATAAAAACAAAAATTTTCTCTAATCTGAAGAAAAGAATTGGATGGTTATATGCAAAGATCAAACTATAGGAGGGACTGAGAGACATTCTAAAGGAAATTAAAACAAAATGGGGAAAACAGCAATACACTGGCAAAAAGCAGGTATGGTAAGAATGACCAAGGCTGCTGTTTTTTACATGCTAACAACTCATTGCAGGACCCAGACCTTTGGTTTTGCTGCTTGTACATGAAAAAAGTATGTTTTAGAGTTTCTGTTACCCTTTACCTCACAGGAGAAGAAATTCCCAGCAAAACAAAGGAATTTTAAAGTTACATGACTGCAGCCTCAAAGAACAAGTTGAATCAATAAACCAAACAGTCAAATAAAAGGCTAGGAGTGTAAATAGAAAAGAAAAAAACTAGGGCCTAAGAAGAAAATAAAGTTAATGTCAACAGATGTGTCCAAACTTGGAAGAAGTTTGTCATTATTTGTCAACAAGAGGCAGTGAGTACAAACTGAAGTGCGGGAGATTATACTTGAACAGAAAAAATAAAATCTCTTTACAGTGAGGGTGGTCAAGCACTGGAACATGATGCCCAGAGAAGCTGTGGAGGCACCATTGTTGGAGTCCCAGTCCTGGACAACTTGCTCTGGCTGACCCCCCTTGAGCAGGGGAACAAAGCTAAATGGTCTCTAGAGGAGCCTTTCAACACCTTTTGCTGTGTGATTTCATCGAATGGGCAAAACCCTGTCCATGAGGCAGCACTTCCTGCAGGCCGCTTCCCTTAGTCCAGTGTGATCCAAACAAGAGACATCTCTTGCTTCCCAGGCTCATTTGAACTACACCCATCCCTTGAGACAGCAGTGAAGGAAAGTAATCCTTTTCCTCTCAGATTCTTCAGTAACGTCCTAGACAAACTGCCAAAGCCCTTAATTTTTTTTCTGAGAGTGAACCAAACAGATTTGCAACTCTAACCTTTCCCTGGTTATTGCCTGGGGCAATAAGCTTTGAAGTCATCAGTGTGAAGTTAAGTTTATGCATGAAGTCTTCGTGTCTACTCTGTGAGGTTGCTCAGGAGATGATTTATTACCACAAAACGTGACAATGTTAAAGGTTTTTTACATCATTCCTTAAAAACTAAGCTGGGGATAAAACAGACCACACGAATCAAGTAGCAATTAGTCTTTTTCTGCTGAGTTGAGCTAATTCTGGAACATTGTCTCACTTGTAATGTTTTCCTTTCACAAGAAATTAAAAAAAAAAAAAAAAAAAGAAGTGAAAGGAATCAATCTAAAGGTGAAGATAGATCCTATACACCAAGTTTATTTGACTGCTAAAGATCAGACAGTAAGTAGCAGAACATTTTGTATGTAGATTTTCTTTAAAAACTGCTCTCTATCTAAACACGTCCCTGATAACCTAGAGAAATCAACTGATAAGATTGACTGTCTCAGTGGGGAAAAAATAATGAAAAGAAAACAAAATGTACCTTTTCTAATAATTAAATATCAAAGCCTACAAAGTCATGCAAGGTGTCTCTTGCCAGACCTCTGGGAAGAAAATTTTGCTCCTTTAAAACTTGCTTCTTTTTCTGAAAAATAATTTAATAGGTGTGATTTCAAAACATACATTAATGCTCTCGCTGCAAATCTATTTCTACAAGTATGAATTAGCAGAAAGGCAGCTCAAGAGATTTCAAGGGTAGGAGCTGAAGGCAGTGACAGCCCAGCATGTACTTGTGAATGGGAGCAGTAGAAATCAAAGCCTTTGCCTTCTGCTTCATGGCTTGATTGACTTGGCAATTACACAGGCCATTGCTCTGATCTGCTACAAACTTTCTCTCACCGTGTCAAGTCTCATTTTTAAGGGCTTACATTCGTCATCAGATTTAGTTTTCAATAAGCACTCCTTTTCATCGAGGAATGCTTGACATGTAGTAGAGTGAGGTAGAAGCAAAGAAAGAGAAATTATGTAGCAGCAAATTATAAGAGTCCAAGAACAAATTAGCAGTATTTGTTCAGGTGGAAGAAAGTCATATTAAACACTCGCTGTGTTCCAGAACATCACATAAGGGCACATTGCTGTGTTTTATCGAGGAATTGCATCCTTTTAAAAATCAAAGCCATTGACTTTCTGTTCACAACCTTGACAGCCACACGAAGGCCACCACTTTGGATTTACAAGCCTGTGAATCATTTCCACTTGATCTATCCATAGCCTGGTCTTGCCATCCCTTGGATGGCTATGGCTCCTTTCAATCTAAAACTTCTGTACAGATCTTGGAGGTCACGTATTCAAATGACTATACTGAAAATGAAAAGATATATACAAAGATTTTATCAGCCTAGGTTTAAGAACAAAACAAAACAAAACAATCCAATTTTAAAAACTGAGGAGTGTAGAAATAGATTTTTATTCCCCTTGTATTAATAAGGAAAAAATTGTTTCTGAGATTCTCCAGTAAGAATTTGCTACAGAAATACTCCAACATTCTGTGATTGTCTACAAAGGAACACACATTTATTAATCAATCATACTTCCTCACAGACAAAATGAGTGCCAAAGGCTGATGTGCCTATTGACAAATGAAACAACAGCAGCCCCAGGAATAAACAACTTTCATCTTCCCTTGTGGTCCATGTTGAAGCAATTAGACATTAATGCTTTCTAATGGTACCCACAATCTATATGCTGCGCTTGCATGCTTTGACAGCTTGGAATAGGGAGAGCTCAATTTTTTTTCCTCATTGACTGAACAGGAAAAGTTTTAACTTCTATGAATGAGATGCATACCCTTGTTTTAAAGAATAGAATAGGATTTAAATTCTGCTCTCAGGCAGAAGAAAAATTAGATACTACACTTTTACAATTACACCAAGTGAGGAAAGATGTTTCTCCTTTCAAATGAAGTGAAAGAAATTACTTAGAGCAGTTCATTAGCTAGACCAGGGATGTCTGTGCCCTGAGCAGCCCTTGGCTGCACCAGTCTGGACATGATTTTTGAGGCCAGAGCCAGGGTGTCCTGCTGCCAGGTGCTGCCAGATACAGGGTGACCTCTCCAGCCTCTGGTCACACAGCACCCATGAGGGCAGAGAAGGGCTGAACTACAAACAAGGCATAGCTTGCAGTCCCTTATGTCCCTTTTCTCTTTATTCTGTCTGCTTTGTTAACCATCACACAAGACAAGCAAGACAGGCAAGAAGGGGGAACAGCCTTGATCCTTGGTTAGAACAAAACCACATCACACACATGTCCCAAGCCAGAAACAGCACCTGCTGACTCAAAGGTTGTGACAGTCAGTTCTTGCCTGAGAAGGCTGGAGACAAGGCAGAGCCACAGGGGTGAGCACGCAGCTCCCGAGAGCCCCGGTGAGCCCTGGTCTCCAGTCCCTCTGGCTCAGGTGTCCTCACAGCCAGTTGTGCCCAGCCATGGCTGCGACGGCAGCTGCAGGGCGCAGCAGCATCAGCCTCTGGCACACACCTCTCCCTGCACTGTTTTATCCATAACCATGTCCTGGAGTTGGCTTCTCAACATCACTGGTGTTTTAGGCAGTATCAGGGGAGAAGTAGGGGAAGAGATACTCTCCGGAAGAAAAGAAGACAAAATAGGAGGCCGCTGTGGGGTAACAGTTACCACTAAAAATCTCAGTGTCTTGTAATTCTTCCTGTTTGACTGCTTTGGAAAGCCCACACATTCCATTCCACTGTAGGATCATTACACCTTAGTGGAGGTGACTTACTCCAGCTGAGATGGGCTGCCTACCCATGGACAAACACTTTCTGCTCTGCTGTCATATGAGCTTCCACTGGTATCACTCTCAGCACATGGCTTTGTTCTGCTTCCAAAATTGCAGCGTGGTCCGCAGCCTGAAACCTTTGACCCGGCTAGCGAAGAGGCGGCCAAGAGCCCACTGCAGCGGGGGGTGTCAGTCCTGGTGGCGGGGCCCCAGGGCTGACAGCTTCAGGCACCCCTTGGCGGCGCAGGCCTCGGGCTGTGCCTGCGGGACGAGGTCTCGGGGGAGAGCTTCGAATCCGGACGAGGGAATGAGAGTCGGACTTCCTTGGGTCTAAACAGGTTTAACCCCTATGGCAACCAGGAGGGAGTGACAAGGAACATTGGGAGAGCATGGGATTATAGAGGGAGGTGTGATAAAGGGAGATGTTTACAATGAACCAATCAGGGAAAGTCAAGGGATGAGCCTAATTTAACAGATTTGACGGGAAAACCAATAGTTACAAAGTATAGGAGGGGCCCCGGGACCACAGCCAATCACGTCTCCCACTGAGGGGAACATTCTGGAAAACTAGGAGGGGTGGGGAGTGATTGACTGGGCCCAGGGAGGAGAAAGAACTGTACATATTCGGAGATAGAGGGAGGGGAAATAATATAACATAAGGAAAACCATAGCGATTAAATGATAAACAGAAACTAAGGTGGGGAAAACTGGGAGGGCAGAACCATCATGAAGAAATGGGGGAGAAACGGACTAAACCAACAAAACACACTACAACACAAAATATTCCCAATTGTCTGTCATTTCACACTCTCCTGCCTTCATATTCCTCATCCTCCCTATTATTTCTTTGCCATCTGACACCTTGTCTTCTTCTTCTATACAGTAGTACAGCCAAATTGCATAAACCTGTTGCATAAATCCCAACTGCAAACACCCCAAGATGCCTGTCATGATGCCTTGTATCTGGTATTCTCTTCCTCATTACCCTGCCATCCGCCTCCAATCCCTAATGTTCTCCAGCTTTCTAAGTCTTCAGGCAAGAGCTATCTTACTATCATATCTTCCCCCTGGTGTAATATCAAAGGCCAACTACCTTGCCAGGTTATTAACAGCAATTATTGCAATTACTAATTCACGAAGAATTATTTTGCAACTAAATTAAATATCTAAAGTAAGAGCAAGTACACGTGATGAATACCCAAGAGCTGTTAAATGTCTGTGATTAGTACGCTGTTCAGAGCTAAAGAAAAAGCCTCTGAAGCAGCACTGAATTATAGATTTTAAATTTTTTGTTTTACTATATTTCTTTGTGGAGTTGGAGAGAGGATAAATCACACAAACATTACAAACTCCAGACTTCTAGGTGCATTCATTACCCAAAATCTTAAACTTCAAAAAACTTACTGCATATTTACTGATCCCATTAGAAAACAGCAGTCAATTTTCATTTCCATTTTGGTCAATTTGTGCAAAAAAATGAAAGCAATAAAACTAGACAACTCTGGTGCAATCAAAACTACTTAACTTTTTCGATCTTCTGTTCCCTTCACCATGTTTAAAGCAAAAAGAAAAGGCTTCCAGCCAAGGCTTCAGTATCATGCCCAACCATGAGAGACAAAACACTTATTTTATCAGCAATGTATTGACAAGCAGTATTCTATTTCCCCTGCTAAGATGGAGTGAAGGCAGTGTCTTCTGGTGAACTGCATGCATACAGCCTCTAAACTGGCTGGGCAGTGGGATCAAAACAAGAAGACATGACTCTCCATCTTATGGCATTTGTTCAAAATCATACTTTTTCTTTCCTCCATGGAGGACCTTGTAAAAACCGGTTCCAGAGTTTGGTCTTTGCCGAAGGTGCGGCATGACAAGTGAATTGTGCAACGAGAAAGCTCCATGGGCAAAGTCATTTGTGCTAAACAACATCTACTGCCCTGTTTGACAGCTATGGCTGAGGAGCTCCTCCAGATGGGATGGAAATTTTCCCTCTGGGATCAGAGACATTTGTTCATCAGATACCTGTGCCAGCACAGAGGGAGCTGTGCCAAGGGAACACACCGTGGGCATTTGATTCTTGCTACAGTGTTTGTCTCCAGTGCAGGCTGTATTTCTTTACTCTCCTGTAAGGACTGTTTCAGCACCACTGCAAGGGTTTGCAAATTAGGCAAATACCTCCTGTTAAATGTTGTCTCGGTTTGCACCTTCATCTTTCTGAGCTTGAAGCTCAAGTAGTGAAAGAGCATTTAAGAGTAGGAGCTGTGAGCCCAGCTTTTAAGTGGTCACTCTTGTTAGCAATCTTTCTACATGGAAGAGAAATCATAAAATATTTAGTTAGAAGGGACTCATAAGGATCATCAAGTGCATTTGATAACTCCGTTTGATGGATTCAAATCAAACAGTTGATACATGCATTGGTGTAAAAAATGTTAAACATGTAAGAAAAAAACCTAAATGATTTTCAGCCTGCAGGGAACACCTGTTGGCTGGAGTTGGGAAACCCACACTAGGAGTACATTAAACGAGTGTATTCAATTAAGAGCAATCTTAAAAGCAAAGCTTTCATGATTAAGATACTATAAAAGAGACCCAAATCCTTCAGAGATATCAGAAATGCTTAGCACTGCAGTGCTGTTTGTCTGCGGTCTGTTCTCTGTAGAGAATTTTCCTTTGAGCATTGTCTGCTCATAAAAGGACTATCCGTTCCATCAGAACTTTTTACCATTTGCTGAGCTTTGACAGGCTGGAGAATAATGTCCCCCACAAAGTCAAACCATGTGTAAGAACAAAGCTTATATGGCTGTGTTGCATTGTTCTCCTTTTTTTCTCATCTCTCTCAACAGATAATTTCTGAACACAGATTTGCTAAGACTTTTAAGCTATAATCCATCACTAACCAGAAAGAAACCTGGTAAAACTTGCCATCTACAGCCTCACTTAAAGTTCCTCAAAAAGCACATTGATACCTGGTTTCAAAAGACATTTTTCAGGTCACAGCTTTTTTAGGAAAACTTGACTTTTTGCAAAAATTACTATATTCCATCTCATGCTTTGCACCTGGTTATTATTCAAGCTGCAGCTTGTTAGCATGAGGACTTCCTACAGGCTTTTATGATCTGATAAAGCTCCCAGTATGCATTATGGTCTTCACATTAGAGCTGCATAATACCATTAATAACAGAACATGGAAGGGCAATTTACTGATGAATGACTGTAATTTAATACACACAATACACTAAAAAAAATACATTACATATAACAGAGAAATATCATATCGTTTTAAGAAGGGACTGAAGGCAGCAAGGCAGAGGTAAAAACACCTATTAATAGTAGCTATTCCGGACAGTCTCTTTGCTGGCTTGTTTTTAACATTCATTAATATAGACTCCACAGCCATGCCACTGCATGCCACTTTTGCTGAGGCTTTGCTGTCTTTATAATTAGCAAGCTTTGCCAAAGTCCATACTGAACCTCCTGTGCTGCAGAATGTCCTATCCATCGAGGAAACAAATTTCCTATATATTGCAATATCTTTTTAAGCATTTGAAGACTGCTATTATGTGCCCTGTTAGTCTATTCTTTGGGGTGTTTCTGAGTGACCACAAGTTTTTTAGACCTTGCCCTCTCAGTTTCATCCTCAAGGCTTCCTCTGATTGATCCTTCTCTTCCTGAAAGTGTGATGCTCAAATCTGGATATAGCACCTTTGTTGCAGAGTAAGAGGAGAGATGATCTGCTAGCCAACATCTTTACAAATAATATTTCTATACTTCCCCTATTGACTATTGCATCTTCATTGCAGTTAGTGCAAGTGAAGACACAGCAGGTCTGCGTAACCTGAAATCAGATCTTCCACTATAAATGAAATTTAAAATCTCAGCCTCACACTTGAAAAGGATTCTCAGTATTTTGGCAAGCTGATTCATTAATGTTATCTCTTTCTGTTGGAAAGAGACGACTTCTAACTGTGAAGACTTCCCAAATGTTTTTCCCACATGTTGTCATCTTATTGGGATGGAGTTCTAAGATGTAGGTCTGATCTCTGTTCAGCAACTATTTTCAATGGAAATCCCTGTCTTCAAGGATATTTCTGATCGAACATATCCTCAGAGGTCTGCAAGAATCATGACTATTGCTTACTTGGCATCTTTACCTCAAAAAATGAGGTGGAAGAGAGGACCAGTCACAGAGCTGCTAAGCTAAGTGGATTTTCTCACAACACAACAGTATTAGTGGAGGCACAGGAATTGGACTGCAAATACTAACCAAACTACCAGAAGAAATCAATCACAAAAAATGGATTCAGAGCAAACCAGTTACCTCACATGATCTAGCGCCTAAGCAAAAGGCCAGAAGGTATAAATACATCAGAGCTATTTCCATAAAAAAGAATCAAAGCTATTTCCACAAAGAAGAATCAAAGCACTTCGGTTTATCTATTTCCCACCCACCCCCTAGTTACAGTTTCCTTGGGTTTCATGGAGAGTCTGCTGCTAAAACCAAACAGGTGACGCAGTTTCACAGTGATTACAGTACCACAGTGTGCCAGTTTTCCCCTCTGTCCCCTCACTGATGTGCCCAGTAACTGTCATCTCTTGGAATTGAATTGCAAGGGTCATCCAAAAAGTGGAACACAATTCATTTCATGGCTTTCAAAACATCATTAGGACACGATCACTCATAATTTCCAAATAAATCAATCATACCTCCAAGGCTGGATACTTAATGACATACTTTATGCTTAACCACCTCCCTAAAATAGACTCTCTCCAACAAACTGTTTGCAGGAGGAATATATATCTATGTCAGACCAGCTTCCAAGTAGTACTAAATTCATTAATTCCTATTAAATTTTCCTTTATTTTTTTAAGTGTTTCTCCATCATTTTAAACACCTTCCCCTTTCCTCAAATTCATTAGACAGATCACCATGACCCAAAGCTCTAAGATACAACCTCTCAAATAATTTTGAGAATATGTATTGGCTTTGCATTTTGGAGCAGTGTTGCCCTATTCTTCTAAAGTTTTTCTAAGCCTTCTGATGTTTTTTGTCATTTTTGTACATTTTTGTACATTCTGTACATTTTTGTCATAGAGTTTCTCACGTGCTTTTCATTTAAATAATGATTGTTTTGCATTCCTTTCTAGAGGAGGAATGAATTGATGGACTGTTTGTTTGACCAGTGTGGTTGGAAAATTAGCAATTTCATCCTCCAATCCCTGATCACCTTTGAAATTCTATAAATATTGAAGTCAAGAAATAAACGTACTCTTTTTTACCTTAAACATCTCAGCATGTGTCATTCATTTCATGTCATATCGTGACAGAGCAGAGGCATGTTTCTTTGCATAGTGTTTTTTTTGTGTTTATTCCAGTCATTCATTTCATCTGGGTATAGAAGAATCATTTAATGTCTACCTACAAATTCTAACAAATCTGTGAATAATTCATGCAGTGAAGGAGACCAAATTACTAACCACCTGTACCTGTGGATGTCGAGGGATTAATAATAATTTATAAACTCACTTTTCTCTTAAACTGCGTTCCTGTGGCACCAAACAACACACTTGATCAGCAGTACTGTCAGCTTGGGAAAGCAAAACAGATGCATCACTGGAAGGCAAAAGTTCTCTTCTAGATTAAAGATAATTCATGAGGAAGAGACACTGTAAATCACCTCACCCCAGACTTTGAGGTTAAGACCTTATTTCATACTGGAAGAGCAGTATGTCCTTATGCCGCAGCTTCAGCCTGGGAGTCCATCTGTGCATGAGGGGGAAAAACAAACAGATAAACCCACAACCCCTGTGTTGTGGACCTCAGTATACGGCAAAAGGAAATCAATATTTTCCTTTTTTTGTTACCGGTCAGTGAAGCCGGTCTGTCTGACCCTCTTCCACACACACTGAACAAAGACTTTTGCTGTTCTGCACAAGAAAGTACCAGCTCCCATTGCCAGATCAGATCAATTCCCTTGTGCCTGCTTTGTAAGCAAAGAGGAAAATCTTTTATTCTAGGAGCCCTCCTGCTTCAAGAATAGAGCCTGAAGTGCTGTCTCTGTTGTGATGGTGGAGCTCAGGTCTCTCAAGCAGGGGTGCTGCACAATGCAGAGCTCTGTCACAACTCAAGGGTCTCTGCCAGGTTTTGTACCAACCACTGTTGATTGCCCCAGCCATGCCTATGGAGTATTCGATCCAGAGTTGCTTCCTTTTGCACATTCAGCACACTGGGTTGCCTCCATCTCTCCTGGCAACATTGGCATCTCCCACCCTGGGAGAAGTGTTGCTCCTAGGGTCTTCCTTCCCTGCCCTGCCCTGAGCTTAGGGGTTGTCACTGCAGCCAGGAGAGGCTCTCAGCCCTGCACCCTGTCCTGGGTTGGCTGTATGGTGCTTGTATCCCCAGTCGTCTGTTCTGTTTATGCTGGATAATAAGTTTTGCAAGCAGAAACTACTTGCTCCCTCACATCCTATCCTGGACTGTGTTGTCTGTGGATGGACAGAGCTCTCGTTTGCTTTTATTTAGTTTCTAACTAGTTGAGGCAGAGAAGTTCCCTGGACTGTGGTTTTTCTTTTTTCTTTGGATCTGTTTGAACCTGCTCTGGACTGAACACCCAGGAGAGCACCGGCAGCTGCACCTGTGGCCCACCGGGCCGGGCCTGGCCTGCGACATTTCCAGCACCCGAGGGACTGATAACAGCCTGAGCTGAGCTACAGCCCATAAAGTGAACTTGCTGAGTTTGTCATCTTTTCGGAGCAGTGAGAGGTTTTATCGCTTAATATTGTTCATTTTTTTGGTGCTGGTGAACGCTTTGCTTGTTAAATAAATAGTTTTTTCTACTTTTCTCCAAGGAAATATTTTTCCTGAACCAGCTGGGAGAGGGGCCACTTGAATTTGTTTTCTAGAGGAAACCCCTTTAGTGGTTTTTCTCCCAAAATTGCCCTAAACCAGGACAACCCATCAGCCCCCCACAGAGACACACCCAGCCGAGAACTTGGAGCTGCTGCACCAGTGCCATCTCCTCCACCTCCTCTCCCCATGTGCTGAGGGCCCTTGGCTGCAGAGGATGCCGGTGCCTGAAGACCCTCAGTGTGCCCCATGTCCTGAAGACAAGCCACCAAGGGTCACCATGGATGCTCATGGTGCATGTGCAAGGGCAGAGCTCAGGCACTTGATGCCCTGCCCACTGCCCTGTTCCAGGAGCGACCACTGACACCCCTGGCTGAGCCTGCCAGGCCAGCACAGCTCATGGGCCACGCCAGCTTCTCCTCCTCCCACCCCGTGGAAGCACCACATGAGGTTTGTGCGCTATCTCCTGGGTTCATTTGTCTCTCCAGCTGGCAGCGGGCTCCCAGCTCGCTGCTATGCCACCCTTCAGTGATTGCTTGGATCTGGGACTGCCACTGCACTGCTGGCATGCCTCCGCTTGCTGGAAACATGGACAATATTTTCCTGGAGGTTAATGCAGAAAATGCAAATTAGGACAAATTGGATAATTTAGCAAATTTTCCCTTACATTT
This sequence comes from Ammospiza caudacuta, assembly GCF_027887145.1. Lineage (NCBI taxonomy): Eukaryota > Metazoa > Chordata > Aves > Passeriformes > Passerellidae > Ammospiza > Ammospiza caudacuta. The sequence continues at coordinate 20,420,719 of NC_080594.1, read as the reverse complement.
GTTTCAAAAGAAACTTAAATTATTAAACATATGGAAAAAAGCTTTCTTCCTTCTTGTTACCAAGGGGCGGCGGGGGGGGGGGGGGGGATCTTAATTTCAGTTTAATATTTTTTTAAAATCTTAAGATTTTTAGAGATACTATGAAACATTTTTTTTCACTACAAGCAGCAAGAAAGTATCCAAGCATGCAAGTTACATTACAGATTTACCTTTTCCACTTGCTTCAAACATATTGTCATTAGTCTGCAGTTGTTTACTTTTGCCATGGTTGTGGATTGGGGGTTGTTATTTTTGGGGTTTTTGTTTGGGGGCAGTGTGTTTTATTTTTAAGGTTTCTACCCTATGGATAAAACACTCTCCATATTCATGATGATATATTGAGAATAAAAGGAATAATTAGTTTCCAGATAAAGGGTAAACAAGCAACATTTCACCATCTGTAGCCTTAAGTAACAATACTCAGTTTCTCTTAGGTGTCACAGTAAAAGCCAGTAAAGCTCTAAAGCATAAAAGTATCTTTTTCAAGAAGTCTTCTTTCAAGGCCTTCTATTATATCCAAAAAACACATCAAGCTTTGTTTGCTGATTAGGAATAGTCACAATATGTAGCTAAAAATTGTTTGACATAATCTTTCACTCAGTAATTTCAGGTACCAGCATCAGGTAAAGGCACATGTGTATGACCTAAATCACCCTAAAATACCATGGCTACTGGAAGCTGTTTACAAACATTGCTTTCATGTGAAAAATGTCTGCTCTGGAGCTGGAATATTTCTCAAGGAGGTCAGAATCTGCATGGACAGTGCTGGATTGAGTCTCCTTCACATCTTCTTACTATCTTCTTACTGACTTATTACAGTTCTGCACCTAATCAGTCAGCTGGCTTTGCCTAAATTTGTGTCTGGTTCTAGTTGATGTCAGCTTCATGTCAATTCCCAGTTCTATCACATGGCTGAAATTGCCCATCTGGAAAAAAAACCAGACAAACATTAAGACTTATCCTAGGAACATCCAGTGCTTCCACTCCCTGCAAATGAAGCCAATCAACTGTGAGCTAAACTAAGAAATTGGCATGAACAACCAAGCTATCTCAGCTGAACATTTTTTTCCCATCATCATATCCCTGCTTTACCTAATGCAGGAAAATTCTTTCAGACAGCTGTTATTTTTTCTGGCTTCTTTTATTCATCACCAGGAACACCTCCCACTGGGTTTCTCTTAGGAGATTGCTAAAATAACATAAGTAATACAGCACAAGTATTCTATCGTTAGTCGTTGGGAAGGGGATCATTCTGGCTTTGTCTGCTTCTCTCTGTGATTTCTTTCACTGCGTCAGTACAGTCCTTTGTTCTCTGTGAACACACTCATCATTCTTCAGTCCTTGTAGTACCCATGTGACAAATTATTACACTCAAAGTCTTATTATGGGCAAAAGGGAAAATGCCTCCTTTGGGAAGCAAGGAATTCTATATTAGACTAATTAAAATCTTAACAGCCTAACTAAAATTCAATAAACTGTTATTACAGTGCAGTTGCAATGACACTAACCTTCGGAGTCCCAATTGTCTAAACAACACAGTGCATAGCTCAATAGTGCAAAGATCACTGTACAGGAATGTTCCCTGATGTTCTGCTCTGCTCTCCCTTACCGTGTCCCTCAGGCTTTCAAGTGTGACATAAATCAGCCTCAAAGATCAGCTCGCGGGGAAGGACGGGGGACAAAGGTTGAAACATTTTGTTAGCATTCCCAGTCCTTTGTTAGAAGGATGTTCATGATGGGGTTTCTTCCTCTCCTTTGCTGAGGATTATGCCACCAATGGCTTCTTTCTTCTCCCTCCAGGGTGCCCATTTGAGTAATTTAATACATTTTCTAGGACAGTTCTATACCTAAATCTTTCCTGCACTGATGTGCAACATTCAGATTTGCTATAGGTAAGAAATTCTCTCCATAAATTGAACACTTCTTCCTTTTCTCTTTAGTATGACTAAAACTGGCTTTGTCAAGCTCTACAATTTTTTAACTGAGTGTGTTTGGCAGTTTTTAAACTGAGAACAGTCAGGCCATCAATAGTCTTAGGGCTTCCAGTATTATCCTTTGCCCCCTCCATTGCCCCATGTCTCTACTCCTTTGTACCACATCCTCTGATCCACCGGTGGCCTCTCCTGTCTTACCACACCTACATTATCCCATGTTAATTTATGGTATGATAATAAGTGTTAAATTCAAATAACTGCTTCTTATAATTCCCTATACAAAATTAAGCTAATTCCACATGCTTATACAAAATTAAGCAAGAGCAAAACAAATAAGTTAACAGCTTCCTTGTCATTAAAAAATAATAAAGAAATATTGCTGCTAAACAAAAAAGACCTAAAGCATTAGGATGGTTAAGATAAAATCAGGAAGAGCCTAACAAGAATCAGTCCTTACAAAGTAAACAGGTTACAGGGCTATAACAACCAAGATATCTCACTCTTCCCAAAGCATCATGACCCATGTCTAGGTGTTCTGGAGCTTTGTGCACAGCTGCAGCCACTGAAAGGCAGAGTGAACTTGCCTGTGTTGTGTCCACTCCCATGCAGCCAATTACATCCCTCCATAGGCAAAGAAAATGTTTCGGATGTAACTAAAATGATTTAGGAAGAAACACCTCAAATCCAACCACGCAGATCCGGCTATAAATTGATTCAAATGCACCAGGTTCTTTAATTTGCAGCCTTTGCTCCAGATGGTTATTGGGTTTGCTTTGGCTGTTATGAGTATGGATCAGGCTGACAGGGGTGGAGATCATGACGTGAGCAGCTGGAAAGGTGGAAATCAAACATCTCCACAGTAGGTGGACTACAAGCACCAAGAACAGGTCAGTCACATGTAAGCTTCTCCTGCCTGTGCACCTGTTACACTTGTTAGTCAGCCAGTTATGCTTTTTCTTTTCTGCTGGGTACAAGATCTTTAATGTTTGTTGATGTGTTTATAATCTGTACTCATTGTGAGTACACATAAATTGTCATCTTGTTGCAGCCTCACTTTACACAAGTTTGGCACCAAATTTTAGTCAAACTTGTAGTCAATTCTGCTGAAATATACCATGCAAAAACAAACTGCAGCTTTAGGAGGGCTCAAAACAAGCCCATGTCACTTGTCACGCATCCCCTCAGTGTCATCTCCAAGTAGGTGGGAGGGGAAGCTGCTGGTCTACTTTCCCTTCATGAGTACCTGGGCAATATCTAAAGTCTGCAAAGTACTTGCAGATTTTCTTCTCATTTGCCAAGACTAAGCAGCTTTCACTAAACTAAATATAGTGGATCCTAATCTAAAGGGCTGTGAAAAAGTCAGTCAGGTCCTGGCAGCATAAACCAAATGAAATAGATTTTTTTTTCAAGTATAATGTAGTTTAGAGAAGCAGATGTTACCACCTTCTGGCAGAGAAAAAACCCCACATTTTCAGGCAAAACAGTGTCTTAATACATATTGAAGAGCCTGCACAGTGGAATACTTGTTGGAATCCAGAAAAGTCCAACTTGTGAAAGCAAGTAATTGTCTACAGCTCTCCTCTAAAACAAAGAAGAAAAGAAGAAAGCTACTGAAAAACATACCCTTCTATGCTCAGCAGTGTCTGCAGTGCTACATCCTCATTATGCCAGGCACCACACAGAGAGCAGCTTGTAGAAGACTGAAGCCTGTGAGGAGATCTACTGTTACATATATTCACAAAACCAGAATGGTTGCTCTGCTTTCAGCTAAACCTACTCACCTTATTCCTATTTATACTTAAATAAAGCTGTCCTCATTCAAGCTCTCGTGTCACAGAATCCAACTGTATTTTCATAGAATTGTTGAGGTGGGAATGAGACTCTTGAGATCCTTTAGTTCAACCCCTGCTTGGGCAGGGTCAGCTGGATTGGGTTGCAAAGGACTGCATCCAGTCAGGCTTTGAATATCCCCAAGAATCCATAATGTCTCTGGACCATGCACACTATAAAGCAGTGGTTTCTGATGGAATTTTCTGTTTCATTTGTGTCCAATTCTTCTTATCCTGCCACAAATGATTATTGAGGATAGTCTGCCACTGACTTCTTCACTCCCTATCAGATACACATTGATGAGATCTTCCCAAGCTTTCTCTTCTGGCTGATAAACCAAAGCTCTTTCACAGCCTTTTCTCATGTGAAAAAAGCTCTGTGGCCTTTATCTGGACTCCAGTATGTCCCTGCCTCTCTTCTATTGGCCCATCACTGGACAGCTCTCTCCAGATGCAGCTTTGCCAGTGCTGAGCAGAGGAGCGCCCTGCTGTCCATGTGGACTCACAGGTCCTTGTCTGCAGAACTGTCTTCCAGCATGATCTGTGATTTGAGCCCACGAACTCATACAAGTGCAGGATAGAGAGTCCTCATTTCTTGCAGAGACCACCCATGTCCACAAGATATGCCTATGTCACATTGGGATAATGGCACAAGAAGGCTGGACTAGTAAGTACTGGCATTCATTCATTGTCCTTGAGATATTAGTACAATTTACTTCCCACCAAGGAATGGCAGGGAGCAGTTGGAAATCTTTTCAACTCAATTAAAACTGGCTGATGCTCTCTTAAAACACTGTTCCCATGGTCTTCTGTATAAACTACTCTTTCCAGGGAGCTTGGTTTACATGCACTAATGCAAGTTCTTGATCCAGAAGCTGAGAAAATGCCTTGAAATTGCCAATTGCAAATTTCAAGCAATCGAAACCACCTACAATCTGAACCTGGAACCCTCAAAGGGCTTAATTTAAGCAAAAAACTTCCTTGGTTGGTATGGCATTATGCCTACCCTGTGTTTATTTCCTGTGCTTCAGGCTCAGAAGCAGCACCAGGCTGAAAACATCCATTGCTGACAAAGGACAAAAAGCAGGATTAGTCACATTAGAGCATCTGCTTCCATCCCTTCTTAAACCGTGAGAGCCTTTGAGTACTTGCCGAGTTGTTTCTCCTTTCATTTTTATACAAGTCATAGCTGATTCACAGAGGTGGCAGAGGAGAATAACGAGGGAAGCACACATGTTGCAATACTAAAAAAGACATTATTAGTGTAAACAGCCCAGCTGGAAAATGCAAACAACAGAAACGTTATGAAACAGTTTGATCTTAATTTTCCAGTGGAGCTATGTGGATCCTCCCACACACTCGCAGCACACCCTCCAGGACTGTTTAGAACTAATTTGCATTCCACCACATGCCGTGAGGGCCTGAGTCCATGCTGCATGATCCATGTGAGCGAAACTCAACAGCAACCCTTTTTTTCATTTTATCCAAGAGAAAAATCTGTGCTTTCTCTGCTCTGGTTGTGCTGAGCTGGAGACAAATAAGGTGGAGCATTTTAGAGTGGCTTCCTGCTAATGAGCTAACATTTCCGAAGTGGACTCAGGCAGATGCAGCTATAAAAGTACTGTAATTCCAATTCATTGGCTTCTAGTAGAAATGAAGCAATGAATAAGACAGCTGCTTAAGAGTAATCCAAGAAAGAAAATTATGATTAATATTTGTCTTATTGCCTTAACATCTTTCCTTTTTTTTGTTATATGAGGCAACAGGTGTGTTCAAGGTAGCCTTCAAAGAAAATACTTTAGTATTCATATTTCTTCAATCTACAAAGCTAAATATCATCTACATCAAACATGTTCCGGACCTACTGAGGCATGTGGATATGCAATGAGCATGTTTTCTTTCCCGCCAGTATAGCTCTAGTGTTGAAATGATCACACTTTCCACACCCAAGCCCTTCGAACCTCTAACTTCATATGATGTCCAAAGCAACTCCTGCATGATCTAAACTGAATTTGTAAAATTTGCCATCATTCCTTTTCCCTCTCATGTAATGCAGTTGTTGTTTGATCAACATGCCATGAAACAGCTACAGTAAATCATCAACCCACTTGGTATGTAGCCAGTGGGCTAAGCAAGGAAACCTCGTACTGCCTTAGTGCCAAGTGACCTGCTTCACCTGCTGGTTACAGTAACATGTAGCAATTTTTCAATACATCAGCCATGACCTGTCCTGGGGCCACAGCCCCTTGAGGAATTAGCTCTGCCTTTCAGGAGCAGCAGCCTCTGAGCACCAGCCAGCTTGTGGCTCTCCAAACCTCTGGAGCTCTGCAGCCACACAGCTCAGGCTCCCGTGCAGCAGCCAGTGCACAGGCACACTCTTTCTAGAGACAGCCTCGCTTCAGCCTTCTCATTCATCTGGGATCTTTCCCAAATTCTGCTACAGCTGGGGGAAGAAAAGCACAGGAACGCCACTCTCCAGCAGTAGAAATGGAGGCTGGCATTCAGGCAAGTCCCATTCTCTAAATGAAGCAGAGAGGGATGCAATCCTTTCTTCTAAAAGAATAGCTGCTCTATCAAACACTTATTTAGGCTTATTTTCTTAAGGCAGAGAGGCTTCTTTGAGCCCTCTGAGACAAGCTGCACACACCCTGGGCCCCTGCTAGATTATCTGAGTTAACACATACTCATAACAAAGCCTTTTCTGCAGCCACATATTTATTTCCCTTACACCCCTATAAGAAAAATGTGAGGCCACTGTTTGGAAACATTTTTACTTCCCAAGACAGCTTCAGATACAAACTCTAAAAAAAATATTATCATATTTTACCAAGTGTTTCAATATTTTCTCCCCTGCACTGGCATCAAAAGCATCACCTGGATCCACACAAGACCTTCATTTAATTTATCAGTAGATAAAGCAAAGTGAAGAGATGCAGCACTTTTACATATGTAGGTCCCCCTAATGTGTGGACAGGTTGGTAAATACTTGTTTTCTTAGAGGAAGCCATGCATTTCCATGTTCCAGCCCCTTACACCCACAAATAAGCCATTATCACCAGAGCCTGTCAAGGCTCCCCCTTTCCTCTATATTTAGCAGATGGACCAGCGCTTCACCTGCTTCTCTTCTTTTAACCAAATTACATTTGGGTTTTGTTTCTTCCAGGCTTCTTGCTTGAATTTTTGCAGCAGCTACTCCTTTAGTCTCCTATCCCTAGAGACTTTTGGGTGGTGTGTAGCAGACCCATCCACAGACTCCATCACCTCCCCGTGTCCCACAAGGGCTGACTGAGTCATCTGTATCCCTTGGCCACGTCCTCTGCTCCTTTAGAGAGCTGCTGTCCACATGCACTCCCCCTCCTGAACACCTAAACACAGCCAAAGCAACGAGTCCTCCTACAACCTGCTCAGGACTCGACACCACATTTCACAATATGTGCTCTGAGGTTGAAAAGTCTCAGGAAGAGGCCTTCAATGCCCACTTCTACAAATGGAAAAAATTAAATAGAAAAGGGAAAAGGGCATATGACAACAGATTTTGAAGAATCCAATCTGAGCATCTGCAGCAAAAATTAAACTTCATGTGCAGTAAGCACCCTGGGACCAGTGTTTGAATTAGAAGTTTCTAAGTTATTTGTCAGATCAATCCCTGTAAGAAACAGGTTTTTACTGGCATTTTTGTAATGCAAACAATTTTTATTATATTCCCCCATGTATTCCAACAGCTGTGGTAGCAATGCCCTTGGTTATAGACTTCAGACTCCCCAGTTTGTTTGTGTCTGCTATATTTAGGTTTGTTGTTCAAACCTCTTGATCTGACTATTGGTATGACTCATCAATTGTTGGTAGCATATTATTATAACCAATCAGCAACTTACAATTAGAGACAATGGCTTCTGAATAAAATTGTTGACTGGAATCCTTTTTTGAGCCTGTTAGCAGTGGCCATTAGAGAAAAAGCTTTACCATTTCTAATTTTGTGTTATTGATCCAAAAATGTTAGAGATAAAACACTGCTGGAAAACTTCCTGGAGATTATGTCAATACACACTAAGTATTAATACAATAACTTTTAAGAAGCTAGACATAATGATTCATCCCTCGTAACACAAGCCTGGTCTTTGCAATTACCTTTTGTGATTTCCTTGTCATTATTTACACTAATAGAAAAACTTACCTTTCTCCCAAAATATTAATTTTAAGTTTTTACAGGAAAATCTATTCCAGACTGAGCAACAGTTTTCCAAGCAGCTCCTTTAAGCGTCCAGGTCTAATAGACTTTGCAACCACACAGGCAACTATGTGTATGTGTTCCATATGGGCGATTTTGGCAAGTTCCCTGTGCTGCAAATTTCTCTTGATCCAGCTTCACAATGGAGATCAGTCCATGCAATCTCTGGATTTCATTGCCAGTGGAATGAATATCTGCCCAACAGAGCCTGTGAGGAGATTGGAGTGACATTCAAAACTGGTGGAAGCCATGGTGTTTGGGGAGAGACAGCAGCCTCCAGCTTTGGGCACATGCTTGAGCCAGATTAGCCAGGAGCCCTGCCTTCTTTTAGGGAGAACACACTTTTTGTTGGCTGCTGAGTGGCATCCAAGAGGCAATATTCTAGCTTCTAGCCCTGTTTGTGGGCATGTTTCACCTATAATTTGGCAAGGCAAATCATTATCTGGCACACCAAAAAGGTTGCTGACTCCAGGTAGAAGCTATTTTAGAATGCTTTTATGGCAGAATACTTTTTCCTCATTTCCATTATCCAGGGAATAATTTATTGCAAGGAAAAATATATTGCCCTGCTATCTTTCCAGAAGAATTCACATGGGGATTAAGCCAGCATCTTCACAAACAAATCTTTGTTTGCAAGCCCAGCATACCAGCAGTATCTTCAGAGTGCTAATGAAGTTTAATTGATGGCATCGCCCTCCCCAACAAGGCGGGAAACCTTCAAAAAACCCTGTAGAAATTCTGTGAAATCTAATTTTTTCAACTGTAGTGATTATTAATTATTTTAGCTCATGGTCATACAGAATTTGCTGTTTGCCAGCTCACATGGTATCAACTTCATCTACAAGCATTCCTGGCACCCTGTGATACCATGACAAGCCAGGGCTACCTGCACAATTCACAACATCTGCAGATCAGCCTCCCCAGACCACTGTCCTGAGCACATGAATTTTAAATGCTGTCAGTCATCACTCCTGCTCAAATGATAGCACAAAACCAGTAAGAACACAGAGCTTGGTGCTTTTTTTCTTACCCTCCCCATCCTTCAAACGATGTCATTTAAGCTCTGTTTTTGCTCCAATCCTTGCTGGTGGTACAAAACTCAGCAGGAGGGTGATGAAAAGAGGTGCAGATCAACCCTGCTGCAAAACACAGGAGGACAGATTATGACACATTTCTCAGTAGATCATCTTCTTGAGGGCCTCACATTCCAGCATCACTCCTGTGAGAGTCTGAAAATCTTAATTGAGACATTCAGCAGCCTCTGGGACACATCTATGCACTATGGAAAATTTGTCCCTCCTTCCCACATGTTGAGTGAGGGAAAGGAAACAAAATGGACATGCTTCGTGTGCAGAGGAAATACTTCATGTTAGTCTGCACAAGTGGCAGATTCTAGAACACATGCTTGGGCTGTTAATATAGGGTTTAAAAGAACTAATTAAAAAATCACCCAGGATTAAACTGAATGGACTTACTTCAAGTCCTAAAAAAGCAGAAAACTAGCAACCAGGTTCAGACTTCAGTCCAAAAATTGCTGGGACAAGCTCACAGTGACAGAACACTGGACAGCAGGATTTGCAGCAGCACCATCAATTTTATCCTGAAAGGCTTTCCTGCTACTCATTTACGAGAACAATCAGACAGATCCCAAGCTATAATTTCAAATTGAGTTTTCATATGTTAGATTTCATCTTTCACAGATGCTTCTTCCTTGGCTTTTCTATGCAGCCATCACAACCACATCATGAGAACAGTAACACATACAAGTTTATCAGTTCCTCAGCCTTTTGCAGGATCCAACATTTGTACAGTTGTTATTTCCATTCCAAGCCCAAACCCGTCAGTTCTCCACACCATATTTTCTTCTTGCTTTTCTCCTGAGTTCCAAAGGAGATGGAAGGAAGGAAGACCTCCACTTCCAAAAGCATCCTCTTTCCAAGGAAAGCTAAACTGGATGTGGGCAGCCTGAGCAATTCCTCAGACTGAACGGTTTCCTTGATGCATAGATGACAGGACGGGATTTCAAATGAGCAGCTAAGTGCTGGAAGTGAACAAATAATTCAGTAGGAGAGATGCCAAGTGTGCCGTTCACTAAGATTAATTTATTATGAAAGAAAAAGTTCACAGGAGAAAACTTCTTGGAGGATAGATTTTCTATCAGACAGTGATTTGTGCAAGGACTGCATTGGTTAACTTGCATTTTAGAGCTCTTGACAAAAGTGGCTCTTTGATGTGCCTGGTTGCATGTTCACATTTCTAAAATGCTGCACTGCTGCCATGAACACCACTCATTTCCTGTACAACATGAGCCACACACGAGACTGCCTTGAGCTCAGAGATCATTCTGCTAAGCGTTAGGAGAGATAATAGCTGTTACAGATTCAAGCCTAAACAAATCAAGTGAAGAGATTTTTTCCCTTGGTAAAGAAGGAGATTTTAAATCAAACGTTTACAGGTAGCAACCTTATGTTCAAATCTAACATCTATGCATCAGAGAACATCACCTCATTACACTATTGGCCTCTAAAGAAGTTTTCTGTAATTTCCAGTGAGCTTTAAAATTTTCATGGGGAATAAATCTCAGCCACTGACACATGCTGCACTTTTCTGCTAGTGACTCCATGAGAAAATGCAACAGAACATCTGAAAGGGTTCAGAACTGCACATGGAAAATTAATTTTCTTCCCATTTCCACCTGTCTGTGCATTGTGCAGTCTCTTCTAACTGCACTTGATACAAGGCATGGCACATCCTGTCCAGATTCTCACCTTGGGAACAGCAACATGAATCTGAACTATTATATCAATGAAGTTGGTTTACTTTGAGAAGCAGGTCCACTTTTAGCCCTCTAAAGAATTACAAAAGTATGGAGATATTTTCAATTTCTAGCAGTTTACATAGATTAATGTGCTCAAGATCCTCCTCTATTTCTTTCTTTCAGTAATTACTGGTCACCCTGGAAGAAAGATTTTGAGGGCCAGTAATTGCAACGAGGTTAATTAATTTGTGTCTGGTCTTTATCAAGAAGCAGCAACAAAGTCTCTGGATTTACACTGAAATTTGTAATTACGCTGAAAATTACGCTGAAATTTTACTCATTATATCTTTTCAGTTTTAGGTGAATACAAGGTGTTAAATTTTAGTGGTTAGAGCTTTCACACTGAACATGCCTAATCCATCCAAACAGGAGGCTACAGCCAAAGGGGAGGTCTGGCTACCCAAATGTGCCTCTTGCTGCCTAAATATTCACCCTGTTTCCCATTGACTGGATTGAACAGTAAGGTGGCTGCGGTGCAAACCTTTGATCCAGCCAGAAAAATAACACCTCCCTAAACTACTGATTAGATTGAAGTGAACTCAGCTGTCAGCTTCCTGACAGGCAGACAAGATGAATGTTGGATTTGATGCCCAGTGCAAGGAAGCAGCTCCTTGTCTTCATTTGGAAAAACAGGTGTCTACCAAGGAAGGAAGTAGCTTCTCCTGAAATGGAAAAATGTAAGCCCCCTCCCTCTGAATTGTTATAAATTTGAAATTAAGGGGGGCTCTCAGGTAAAAAATATGGGACCAGGTATAACAGTTCTTTATTAGGGAAGAAAATTAGAAGATAAAAATAAGCAATGCAGTAAACTAAAACAATGCTGACAGAGTCAGAGCACAACCTGACACCCTGTTGGTCAGGGTGTTGGTAGCAGTCCAATTGGAATTGTGGCTGCAGTCCTCCTGGAGTGTGAGGTATGGTTCTGTTGGAGCAGGGATCCTGTAGAAAGGGTGTAGTCTTCCTCTGAAGATTCAGTGGAAGAGGCAGCTGTTCCTCTGGGAAATCCAGTGGAGAAAGCCATGCTGGTGTTCCAGAAACTCAAGATTATAACTGTGTAGGATGCTCCTCTGGGCGGAGCATCTCACAATGGGCTACTATAGCTCCTATCAGTCATGCAGTGATATTCAATAGCTTATTGTAAGCAGATGTTTCCCTGGAGGGAGGAGTGGGTGTGGAAGAGATAAGAAAAACTGCCCACTTAACAAAAGACAACTGCCATACAGATGGCAAATAGAATACAATTTGCTTGGCAATCCAGCACACTTCTGTATCACACAATCAAGTGAAATTGGGGGTCTTATGCAGAATTTTGAAACAGGACAGATATTCTCCTAGGTGAACATCAGAACTGAAAAGCCATCACCTGATCACAGAGACAAATACCCCAGTGCTTCAGATTCAAGCTTATTCACACTCCACCTAAGTAACTTTATCTTCTCCATCAAAAAAGCCTTTTTTGCTTTTCATGAAAAGACATGAAGAGAGGTCGATTATAAGTGAATTAAAAATGATACTTGTCAATGAAAATTAAGTCAAGAACCAAAAGAAATCATCTGTTAATAGGGAAAAAAACGCCACTACATCTGTACCTTAACATTTTAATGACTTCACCTGTCCCTCTAAGAATTTATTTCTGCTTATACAAAGTAGCCCAGGACTCTCTTCAGCTTTCCTTACCTGCTGGTACAAATGTATCCTGTGCAGAGAACAGTCTTTGGAAAACATATATGATGGAAGGAGAGATCTTAGCATTCTGGAGGACTTCCAGTTCCTGAAGAAGGTTTTTTGAGCCTTCTAGCTGCTTGGACTGCTTTGAGGCATGGTGTGATACAGGACAGGAGAGGATAGGTCTTCAAGAGATCACTCTGGTGTCCAGCAAGACAGTGATGAAGTCGTTTTAGCCTCTGGAACTCAGTGTGATGCAAACCCCTCAGTCTAATTTGGCAAGACAACTGCAGTGACTGTTACCTGCCTTCGTTACTGTTTTATCATGTGGCATTGTATGACTCCTGAATTCAGCATTTCTATCACTGTTCTCTATAAGCAGCTCATCTAGGGCATCTAATTCCCAGCTTTGAATCCAACAGAGTTGTTCTGGCAGCACAAAGGCTGTATTAGCCTCTAGGTAAGACATGACCTTGGTTGGAACTCCTATTTATTTATTTATTTCACAGTCAATAGAAACACTCTATCCTACCAATTCACTTTACTACAGGTGCAACTTTAGTTTCCTCATTCCTCTAATCTATGCATATCCATTTCTATGCTAATTTGACTTTTCACTGTTCTTAACCACAAGCAGCAGCTTCTCATAAATTTCTTGTTCTGTTATTTACTCATCTGCATTCAAATGTTGTCTTGTGACCAGAATACCCTCAAAGTGTTTCAATGATTTCTAGTTTCTCCATTCGTTTACAAGCACTACCCTTCTCAGAGTTATTCCAGGAAGGGATACATTAAAGTATGAGCTCATTGCTACAGAGGATAAGGAAGAGGAATCCTGTGCAAATGCACTTCCATTCAGCCCTACTGCAATAACTAGGCAAAATGAGCAGACACCTATGAGAAAGGCACCTACTGATCTTTTTTTTTTAATGTAAAAACATTTTTTTACAATTAAGATGATCTCCAGGTAGGGAGGTCTGCTGCAAATGCCTGCTCTCTTAGCCTTCCTTCACTACAAAGGGATTAGTCTTCCAAACACTGATATGACAGTTGGTCCTGAGAAAGGACCATTTACCTCAGCATTCAAACCATTGGTTAATCCAGCCCAGTAGCTTCACTGCAACAACAGCCAGCTCTTCCTGCTGCAGACACATGCAGAACAGAACAGGTTTGACACCTGATGTCAGCCAGTCCTCGTGCATTCCCTCCAGGGCTCACAGCTACAGCCTCACAGTGTCCACAGAGCAGCACTACCCTCCCTGCTGAACAAACTCCCCCAAAATCAATAGTTTAAGCAAGGCGCAGAGGTGTTAGTCAGGAGGTCACCCTCCTCCCTGCATTCCAAGGTCACCCTTCTCCATGTGCCTTTAGCCAACACCAACCCATAGCACTCAGCTTCCCTCCTTGCCCAGCCAGGCAGCCCCTAATTGCAGAAGGGGGGCAGGAAACACAGCCAAGCCCCCTCATTAGTGCACTGCTTTCCTACTTAGAGCCACCAGAGAACTGGGACAGGCCAGCACTGTTTACAATGTCACATGCAGCTGGAGCTCAGACAGAGCTCATTAGGCATTGACAGATCCACCTTTAGAGCCGAAAGTGAAGCTCAAACATTAAAGCAACTGCAGAAATGCATCTTCCGACTCTCTGGGCAAATTCTCAACTTACCTAAAATTTTAAAGAGCCTTACAAGCATCCTACTCAACATGCCATGGCACTTGTGGACCGCTTGATTAGTTGAAACTTTATCATTCAGTAAAAGATCCCGATGTTGGTCTTCCAGATTTGCCACTGTAATTACAGATTGACTCTGCTTACTGAGGTGCAGAAGGAGACGTGCAAGGGATATAACCACACCACGACAAAGATGACATGTACCCCTTCAGATTTATCTCCAGAAAGGACGCATCCCTACTTTCTTCTAAAAAAGCCTCGGTCTTCACTTCAGAGGCATTTCTGAGGTAAAGAAATGCTCTCTGCCCTTTTCTGCAGTGACTGAGGAGCCTGCATGTTCTGAGCTGCAGAGTATACTGAAAGGGCATCCCAGCTCCATCTGACACACCAGCCCGTATGGTGCTTGTGGCATCTTTCATTTTCCTCTTCCCATAGCCATTGCAAAGGCAGGTTCCCTCCCATGCTTAACCTGCTTTCCATAGCAACTAAAAATTCCTTTTCAAATTGCAAGCAACTTGATATTTTACCTCTTTCTCCAGTTGTTTGACATTCTTAATGTGTCTTTGATAAAAAACTGATCAATGTTTTCATGCTAGCAAGATTTAAAATAGCACTACTATTTAAACCTGTAACATTCTTCTCCTTAATAATGCTCTTCAGCAAGCAACTTAGGACAGCAGAGACAAGGCAAAGGACTTTCCTAGACGAAAGCCAAACTGGTAAGCAAGAAAAAAAGAGAGGGAGAACAGTTATGTAGAAATCCCACAGCAATCAGAAAGTTCCTTGCATCAGAGTATCATGTTTTTACCAATAATAAAATGTCAAAGGAAGGAAAAAAATTATGTATCTTCAGTGTGTGCTCCAAATGTGCATAAGAGAACCTTTTCTTCATTTTCCTGTTTCCACATCTGTAGAAATGAAGGCATAAATCAGATGTATCTATTCACTCTTAACTAGCTGAACATCCACATTCTTGGTTACAAAGCCATCAGTGCCTATATTTTAATATCATAGTTGATTAGCCAACACTACATTATGCTGAAGGAAGTACTGCTTCCCTGAAAATGGCTATTTGAATTTAATGGTAACTGGTTTATATCCCAGGGGTATTATCACTATTGCAGTCAGATTTCTGCAATTAATTAGTTCATTGTCTGCCCTTGATGGTGAGGAGGCACTTCTCCATGGCAACATTGATTTGTGAAGTTTAGTTTCAGAAAGAGAAGAAACCCACAAACCCTATGAATTCAGCTACACCAGCAGCAAGAGCTCTCAGGCTGCAAATTCTATGAGACAGGAGTTGCTTATCCAGCTTGTGCTGTGCTTCAGTGCTTGGCAGCCTGAGCACTGCTCAGTGACTCACTGGCCCTGTGCTAGGGGCTGGCAGCTCATTAGTGTTGACTCATTATTTCAGACATGTGAGAAAGCCAGCCAACAGCAAGGGACAGAACATATTGGGTTCCATCCTCATCTAAGCAGCTGAGCCACTGGGGAAGGGCCATTTATTTCTTGCCCCTCTACAGGAGGCCTTGCTTTAAAACGTTCCCATTGTTTGGCTTAACCATGCTCCTGGCATTTAACACTTTGCAGTAATAATAAGAAATAGCACCTAGGCTTTAAACTGTTTTCTATGTTCAAAGATCCTAAGACAATCTGTACATTTGGTGAAACACACTCAAGACATCTAATAACTTGTCCAGCACTTAATTCCTCTGAGTTGCATAACAATAGAGGCTTAGCAGACATCAAAAGCTGCCACAAAGCATTAAACTCACATAGCAAAACCAAAATTACTATTACTCTCTCTGGGTTGTAAAGTTATTGATGTTGAAAAAGTCAAAAGTTGCAAATACTTCCTCATTACTTCAATAAATTGGGGACCTACTGCTATTTTATAAGAAGACAGAAAAACCTCAAGAGAATTAATAAGTAATATGAGATTATGTACTATGGAGTCAAAAAAGCCAATCCCAAATTTTAATTTTCCATGCAACTCCATTGTTTGTGGTTGCTAAACTTCAGGATTAATAATCGCTTCTCTGTTCTAGTCGCTCTGAACACCCCTTACTGAAGATTTTCTTCTTTTGAAAATTAACTGGGGCAGGAACAAAAGCTTTGTTTGTGCCCACCAAGTAGCTTAATGGAGGTGGTTAAATTCTCTTTTCTGTATAGCAAACACACCATTATTTGTACAAAATCACAGATCCACACCAGAAGAAACCTTCACATTTCAAGGGTGCTCCTTGCGGCTTGTCTCTTGCCCCTGCCAAGGGGACACACAGGAACTTCACAGTGCCTGGAAGCACTGCCTAACCCCTGGATCTTCACTGGATGTACCTCTACTGTGAAAAATGCTGGGGGTGGGAGGGTTATATTTAGACCCCCAGTGCATTGTTAACAGCAGGGCTTTCTAAGTGAGTTGAACAACACTGTTTGAGATCCTGCTGCATGCTCCTGGAGTCTCCTCCAAAGACACCATTGCTGTTAGAACCACCAGCTTCCCATTCCCATTGTTGGTGAATAAAGTATCTATATAGAACTGTGATCTATTCCAAATACAAAACTATCCAGGCTTTAAAAGCAGCACAAATCACTGAGTAAGGCCCTGGCAGCAGTTGCCCTGCAGGCCACAGAAGAATGTTGGGTGGGGGAAAATAGGCAATTACAGTTCCAGCTATGCCTGATTTAAGGTGCTCTACTGAGCCAACATATTAGCAGGCAGTGACACAAGCAAAGCCCAGAGAGTTCAGGGTTGGTAGGATTTCAAGTGCACTACGACTCTGCTCTGCAGGGCTTCCTGGCCACTCTGATGGAATTAATTTCATCCTAATGCCTCATTGTTCATATTATGTATCCTCCTCCTCCAAATATAGCATTTCAAATAATTAAAGCCAGGTTAATTACTCTGTCAGCCACTGGGAACACTTACAATGCCACCATATGTGGCAAAAGAAGCCCATGCAGCTAAAGAACCTCAAACTGTTTCCCATGTGTCTGGATGGGGAAAAAAACTCCCACCCTTTTCTGCATTTTAATAAATAACACTAACTAAAGCATGGATGCTACGTGTGAGATTTGATATCTGGTATGAGATTTAAAAACCAAAGTTACAAGTGCTCACAACAAAGCAGGCCAGCCAAAGGTTCAGGAACTATTTGTCTTTTAAGGGGTTACATGCAATAGTCTGGCGTTGCCAAGAGAGAGCTGAACTTCATTAACCCAGGCCCATGAAGGGCAAGAGAGAAATACAGCTGCTGGCTACAGAGGCCATAACACCAGGAAGGAAGAATTCAAACTGAAGAAAATTCATTGTAAGAGGAAATAGTATGAATTTACCAAATGCACCTATAAGCTTGAAATCAGGATGTCCCAGCCAGCAGAACCATCACATGTTTTAACAGCCTTCCACAAACCAGCAGATTTACACACGAAGCAGTGCCAGTCAGTGAAAGTGAATATATGAGCAACTAGAAGTGACAGTAGCAAGTTTACTTTCACAACCTGAGATATCTCCCTAGTCTTAGTTTTAAGTTTATAAGTACTCCAAATGTCCCAGCAGATTTACTGGGACATTTCTCGCATAACTACCCCTGACACCAATGTCTCAGAGCTCAAGCATTTAACAACAGGGAAGCAGTTCACTCTCTAGGCTTTGATGTACCCACCATCTAAACCAGAGAGATGAAAGCATTTCTGCTCTCTGGGAAGCACAGCTACTACTTACTTAGGATTTCCACAGATAAAATATCTGGAACTACACAAAAAATTTCAAAGTCACAGTAAGCACTTTGTAAGGCTGGAGGGGTACATAGTGCAACATCTGTTACACCCAAAGCAACAAGTACCCCATGTTCTCTCTGATTTCTTTTATAGCTTGGACAATTCAGCAGCCATGCTTTCATTTGCTGCTGTCAGTTCAGACAGCTTTTGTCCCCAGGTTCATAAATGTTACCTAAGTGAGTTTCCAATATAAGTCTGCTTGGATGTTTAAATAGCAATTTAAAACGAATCCTTGTCCCTCTTTCCCTGTTCATCACATCATTCAGAAGCTTGTTTGCACTGTCACTTTCAGGCAGTCAGTAAAGTCTGGGAACAGCTATCTTCCACAGCTAGCATTACAATTGAGATGAAAACCCACAAACCCTATGAGCCACTCACCCAAAGTAACAAACTGCACCTTTTACTCTTTCCTTGCTGGCCAAAACTCATGTTTTCAGAAACTGCAGAATGGATCAACAGTTAAAAGAATAAAAAGCATAGTTTAAAATTCTACAGTTTTGTAGTGGACCATTCCTCCCCCATGACATAATTATTAATGAAGCCCAATAATATACATTTTGCTCCCCAACTCCATCATGCTGCTTTCAGGAGTTGTTTCCTGGGACTTGGGGTGTGTGTATACCACATTGCTATTTGGTTTTTGTTTTTTTAATCAGATTTTCCAAGAGGTACATTATTTTTTATTCTGAGAAAGAGTGAGCCACGTCCTTTTCCACTCGTAACCACTGTACTTCCTTTTCCATAAATCCTGAATCTGAGTGTTGCAGTGAGTCTGAGAGCAAAATCCACCAATGACTTAACCTAAACCAGATAATATCCAGATTCTGCCAATAGGGAAGGAAACACAGAGGACAGCAGAATTCAATGGATCAGGCTGCTGAGCCTTTCAGGTACCTCCACCTTCTAGATCTGATCACAATAATCAGGCAGATTCAGGGATAGTAAACATGTGAAAGATGATTTTATTGTACAAGGAGTTTTATAAGCCTGCAAGTTAGAGACTGCTTCCTGAACACCAGGAAAAGTTGGGTACAATGTCTAAGTTGCAAATTAATGACCCAAGATGTGTGAGAAAGGTAAAAGACCATATACTTGTCAATACATATATTTATTAGAAGCTATCCTGGTTATGAAGCTACATATTGCAATAAGCCAGGCTATGTGATCATTTGCTAAAGTGGTTCTGTCCTTACAACAAAATGGTGAAGAAAAAGGGGCAGCAAATGACACCATTGCTCCTTTTTCTGTCTACAAATAATGATTTATTTTTATTGTTTTGAAATACAATATTTTTATTGTATTGAAAGACAATCTCCAGAGCAGGTCTCTGGAGATATTTAACTGATATTAAAGGCACTATAAGAGATTGAGCTTGTAGTTGACCTACACCTACCACAACTGCTGTGTTGCTGATAACTTTGATTCATTACCATGGCAGCAAGGAATGAAGCATTCCCCTTGCAGTGTGACAAGTAAACCACAAACCCACAGTGAGACCAAACACACAAAGAAAATTTTCCCTTTTTAAGAGAGTCAACATTTTTATCAATGTTAAAGTTCAGTGACACTACCCGTCAACACTATTATGCGCAGCACATTTGTATCAAACCAGGTGTATGACAGGGTTCAGTTCCTCAGTTATAGAAGTTCAGGTTGATCCATACAATAAGAAATGCAGAAACTGGGAAAGAACAGAGCAAGTGTTGGCTTCTGCAGGAAGACATCTGGGTGCACTGGTGAACTCCACCTTGCAGCAGTGTGCCCTGGTCAGCAGGCCAAGGGAAAAGGCCAGTTCCACTCTCTGTGAAGTCACCTGGGGAGCACTCTGTCTATCTCGGTCCTTCCAATACAAGACAGAAATTGGCAAGTCTCTTATAATGACTATGGCTGACAAAAAAATCCCAGACTTCCAAAATGAAGGAAGTGTGCAGTTGAAGCTAAAGTAGGACACTTCCTTTTCAGCAAACCTTCTCATTTGTAAATTCATACCATCAGTTCAGTATCAGGAGGCTATTCTGGCATCATACATGATTCTATCTGAAAGAAGCATCCCACCACTTTCTCCTGTGTTCTTTAAGATGATCATCATTATATTTTAAGCAATTCCTTAGGTACTCAGGGCATTTTTAGTCATTTGGAACTGCAAGCAAGTGCAAAAGCAGTAGTGCCTTAATTGCACTCACACTCCATATGGTTTCCCTTCAAAGGCACAGGAGCAGCCTGCCAGGGACAGGACAGCTCATCCTGGCATTCAGCAGGGATGTGTGGGGTGCACAGAGCACATTCAGTGTGGCTCGCACTGGTGACACACTAACCGAAATCACCTGCTAAGCCATGAGCTTCAGACAGACCCCCTGTACTGTCTCACAGTTTCTATCTGCTGTCTCACTCTCTTCTACCTGTTACAGACCACAGCACACCAAGGAGCACATTTCTGGGCACAGAGAGTCCCTTGCAGTACCTTTTACAGCTGCTGAAGGTGTCTCATCCTGATGGAATAGGATTTTCTTTCCTCAGTTCACTCTTGCATGCCAAGGTGCATTCATGGAAACAGGGAGAAGTGGAATTATCAACAAATATGTAAGTAAAGGGAGATCTATGCTTTGGCTACACTGTAACTTTCATTTACCAGGAAAAAAAAAAAAAAAAAAAAAAAAAACCAAGGAAAATTTCAGAAAAAAATCTGTAATTATTAAGAAGTATTATAGCTGAATTTCTGAGAGACAGCTATTAAGGGCAAAGACATGTGATGGAGGATACTGATGAAGAACACAAACTTGATACAGCAGAGAAATAAACCTAAAATTTACTTGTGTTGCAGACATTTTTTTCCTTGTAATCTGATGCACAGAGTTTGCAGAAGACTGTGGAATACAACTAGGTTTCAATTCACTATAAAACCACATATCTTCAGGTTTCACAAAGGCTGAAGTGTAGATTCTTTTGAAAAATTTCAGTATCAGCTCAAATTTGAACTTCACCTATGTTTTTTCCAAGGTTTGCAATTTGGGAAATAAAGAAGCATTTCAGTTTCCACTAAGCAATGTCACTGTACATACAATGCTCTCTCAAATAGGAGAAAACAGGAAAAATCTGTCTTTCAAAAGAGAAAATTCACTTGAAGGGGCACAGCAGCATTGTATCATGAGGGTCATACCATTTTATATTTCTCTGTATTTTCCAGCTGATTGCACAAATGTTAAGCTGCAGAATAATTACTCCAGGCAATCACAGACCTAATGAGGGCAACAGCACTGACCACCTACCTGGCAGTAACCACCAGCTTTCTTTGGTAACCAACTGTACAGGCCTAAGGGGAAGCAAAATCACTTTGTCCTGACATTTATTGCTTTAATTGAAGATACATAAAAGCTATTACAGGCAGTCCCATGTGTTCACTGAACATATTTTTTGAACAAGAAGTATTTCAATAACAGCAGAGCAATTCAGAGAGAAACATACAAAAAGATACCTTTGATACTTTTTTATCTAAGAAAGGACTTCAGCTTGGGCAAGTGCCCAAGCCAGGGGGAGATCCAAACAGCAGGACAAGCAGCTTACCAGTATCAATCTACCAATGGCTCAGAGTTAAATACATTTTACACCTAGGCTGAACTCCATCTTTATCCCTTCACCAGCTGACTTGAAATGGTGACTTTCTGGAATCTCAGCCTTATGGAAGAGCTGTCCTTGCTAGTCTGAGTCTGTGTAAATATCCAAAATGCGTTAGTCTTCTGCATTTACAAAACCAATGTATGCTTATCCTGGTATTGGAGCCAAACATGTATTAAAAAAAAAAAATCAGAGACACAACATTTTTTTCTTTATTTATAGGAACATTCAGTTTTGAAGACAGTTATTTGACAGTTTTCAAAGTATTCAAGAACATTTCTAATGAAGAGAGCCTGATTATATTTTAATTATTTCCTGTTGCTAATCAGGGTGAGATACAAGCTCTTAATATAACGGAAGCTATCTTGAGATAGGGTGAGTGCTATCCAGATGCACAGTAGTCCTCAACAATCACTATTCCCTTCAGCTTTATTTGTTTAGTGCTCTAGTAAACAAGTGGGACTTCAGCGGCAGCTCTTAAAATGGTCTTTTAGCACTTGGGGGTAGAATATACCAGCATCCAGTTCGGTAATTTTTTTAATGAGGTTTTTTTTTCCTTCTTTTCAGTTACATGCCTGACATTTTTGAAGATGAAAGTCTAAATTAACTGTAAATCAAAGCAAATACATGTGCTAAATGCACAGACTTACAGAAAATACAAAGCTCAGTAAAAAGATTTCAGATTCCAAGTCACAATGGGAAGGGGGCAGGTTAATCAAAAGCCCCACATACAGGGGTCTCGTTTAGAACTTGTTAGTTATGTCTGTCAAGCATGGGCAACAGTGACCTTGTATTTCAAAATTATATTTCTGTCTCCAAGTAAATAAAGCAATACTTAGTTAAATGCAGAGGAGCAGAAAACCTATCTTTGTAAGAGAAAGTAGTAAATAGGCTTCAGAAGAAATATGAAAAATACTTAGATTTCCTAGAGAATTCCAAAATTTCATTTATAAAAGCCAGCAAACATTTGCTGTGGCAGTGTGCTATTATTGATACAATTAAACTTGTAAGAAATGCCAAGATGGAGTTTGTGACAGCGACCAGTTTCCTGAACTGCATCAATCAGCATGTATCTCATCATATACATATTGTGTGTAGGAACCTTACAAGAATTGTCTTCTGCTTATTTCCCTGAATCTTTAAAAAAAAAAAAAAAAAGTATTACTGTGTGACATGACTGAAATATTTTTATTTACAGAAGCAGCAACTTGGCCAGCTGGAGTTAGGGGAAGTTCAATGTAATTTAAAAAACTTTCTTCCCAGTTTTTTTGCAAAGTTTGGCTTCTCTATAGCTTGGCATTTTAAGGTAAGTGCCTAGCTTGTCTGACTTTTTTCTAAACTATCAGTGAGCTCCCATAGAAACTGCTTAAGCATAGCCTTTAACATGCTCATTTCAGATTAAAGTTTACTTGCATATCACCTCAGTGGGTTTTTTTCCCCTTTACCAAATGTCTACTCAGGAACTGGAAGACATGAATTGTATGTGATCAAATTAAGTGCCATCTGCCTATGAACATTATATTGTGAGCTGTAATCAAACAAGAAGAAAATTAACAGCAGAAAAAAAGCACTACCACCTCTATGACTCCATGGGATTTCCTAAGGAAGCTCTTCCTTTTAAAGCACATTAGAACTGTTTCACAGTACTTGTCAATTGGTGCTGGAGTAGGTCCAAAGCAGCTCCAAACATCTCAGGGCATTTTTTAGCCTACTACTGCACAATCATATACCATGGTCTGCAATAGTTTGTATAAGTCACCATCTCAAAAGCTCACCAACATCAGCTCCTTTAACTCTAGAACATTAGGAATTAAAAAAAAAAAAAACAAAACCCAAAATATTGGTAAAGGTGTCAGCAGAGGGGACAGGGCAAGGGGAGGCAGAAAGCAGAAAGAGTTAAATCCAACTGCTGATGTCAAGAGAAGCTGAATTGCAGTGGAAGCCCTTCTGCCCAGGTTCCCAGCCACCCTCACAGACAGGGCAAGTGGAAGGGGAAGTCAAAAGTGCAGTGAGCACGTGCAGCATCCAGGCATATCCATCGTGCATCCCCAGCTTTGTCTTTAGACACCAAAGGCTGATGTCTTTTCCAAGCAAAGGCTTGCAAAGCTCTGATTCATCTTCTGTCTTCCAAGAGGAAGACTTACCTGAAAGCTGAAGCTTCCATTACAAGAGAAGCCAATGTCACTACTTGCTTGGCTATTCAGTTGCAGTTGAAATTATTTTCGACTTTCACCTGAGACTTTGTATTCTGGGGTGTTGACAGCAGCTTCTTCCACCCTCCTCCCTCAGCAGTCTTTAAAGGATAGATTTTCTTGGTTAATTAGATTTTCTTCAGTTGAAAAGACTGAATTATTTCCCAATACAGTAACTCAAACTACTTACTGTATAATCAATGCTTTTAGATACAGGTATCCACTGGGCATTTTATTTCACATACACATGGGGTCAATTACACTTGCTGTGCAAATCACGCACTTGAGTGTGATCAGTGACACTAGAAATCCAATTATCTTTGGCTTTCTACATGAATCTTTGAACAGACTAGGGCAGAGCTATGTGGCTAATTAAGCTGTATAGAAATCCCACATTAAGCAGATGGTGAAACTTGAATGTGATTTCATAGTAACACATTTGAAAGTGACAATTCTAAATTTCTCACTTTGTCTACAAACTGGCTTTGGGATAACCTACTATAACCTGCAACAATCAGCTAAGTAGCATCAACATCCAGATTAACCAGATTCTTCCTGCTACTAGGACACATCCGAAACTGAGGAGCTTTGTAGACAATGGTTACCTTTGGTTCATTTAAAATTGTTTCAGAAAACAGAGTCACTGCTTTGATAGAGAACAATATTTTTATGTTTGTTTGCTGATTCCTAGCCATACTATTATCTTATCATTATACCACACTTTATTATCACCAGCTATTCTGTCTCAAGAAAGGAATAGGCAAGCAGTCTAAATGTCACCTTCCTGTATAAGCAGGAAGTGTTTCCTCCAAGCTCCATTCCATGTTTGCCATTTGTCTTGCTTACTATAAATCACGTATCACCTGAAAGTCAGGTGATTAAACCATCTGCAATGTCACATCATCCTAATTTGTCCAGCTGTAATGAGAATACCTGATGTTAACAAGTTACCCATTTTCCACTTTGAAAATTTCTTGGAGTTAAACACAGACACTCCACATTCCTCAAGCTGTTACAGAATATGAAAGAGGAGAAAAAGAATTCAGCAACACTGAATCTCAACCATTTCCATATCGAGTTGAAAATTAACTAACACTGGCCCAAAAAGCCAGAGCAGAAAGGTAAGAGAAAAATATGGGACAAAATAGAACTTATTCTCCATTTTTGAACAGCATTAGTTTTTTGGTTTTTTTTTTTTTTTTGTTAATAAAGCCCTAACTAGGTGTATTAGTGAGAAATAATTTGGCCAATAATATAAAAAAGAATGGAAGAGGTTAAGGAAGACACTGTTATCTCTCCCAGCTGGAAAAGAGAGAGATATGAGATGACTGAACAAAGAAAAACCATAAGGACATAGAAGGAGCAAAGGTAGAGGGAAGGGACAGGAGACAGACAACCTACCAAATTAACAGAAACAAGCAGGCACTTTTAAGATGCCTGACAACTTTTTAATGTGAAACACTTTCATTACTAATCCTCCATGGGACTGAATGAAACACATTGTGAAAGAACAGAGGCAAGAAAGAGAACTTTCTGGCTTATACCATTGAGTGTACAAAGTCAGAGGCCACCAGGGGCTTTGCTGGCTGATCAAGTAACAATCCCACAGTGAGGAATTCTGGAAAATCATATTTCTGTCCACACAAACCTTGGTAATGGCCACACCAATCCTAGAAAATGAGAGACCAGTCAATTTTTTTACACGCAGTAGATACACCTGTGCTACATGACTTAAGGTGAAGTCCACCCAGGAAAAATTCAGAGTAGGGGGAATTGTAAAGCAGACGGCTTGACTTTTTGTTAAAGCTAAATCTTCTATTAGAAGATTGGACTTTTAAGAAGCAATCTTCTAATAGTCAGATTTAAAATTTCTTAAAAACACATCCAAACAGGTGAGACGTGTTGCCTTGCCCAATATTTGGGTTTTTTGCCACAAATGCAGTGTCATTAGCAGTATTGTTGGCCAAAATAAAAGTAAGCAACACAATGAGATGTCACAAGCATTACTAAAGCATTGCATTTAAAGTGTGTTCCTTCCTCTGGCCACCCCTTAAGCCTTTTGTCCATTTGCTTAGCCTAGCTGGATAGACCAATCTACATTTGATGCTACTCATCAATCTGAATTTTAAAGCTAATACAAAGACATTTTATTTACCCACGGCCATTTCTCTCTTACCTCTCAATTCATGTCAAAGAAGCAAAGAACTTTTTTAATTGTGGGATTAAAGTCAGGCTCCTTCAGTTTTTATGCTTAATAAGACCAGTCATGTCAGTAGCTGAAGTCTGGTCCTCAAAGAGCCAGGTTAGTCAAACATAAGACAGAAATTCAACTGCTCTACTTGACAATGAATTAAGCTTTTGCCACAAATAGTGCCCGAAAGCAATTATTCCCAAATTATGACAGCAGTTCAGAAAAATTATGTATATCTCTGAATTCTTTTTCTGGTGAGTACAAAACACTATGGTGACAGCAAAGACCCCATCTGGACAAAGGTCTGCCTCTCTGCTGACCAGCCAGGAGACAACTGGCAGGGCTGAAGCATCTTCTGTGGGTATGCTGCTGCACTGCACACAACCTCCTACTGCACATAGTCCACATCAGCAGGGAAAGAGTAATTTTCTGGAATTTGTTATAAGCTGAACTGGGTAAACAATACTGGCCCAAAATACTTTGCTGTTCAAGCACAGAATATCTGAAGTCATACAAAGGACTTCTTAATAGGAGAGGCAAGATGAAGTGTCAGGGAAACTGAAGCTGCAGGCACACCTTAAGAACAGGATCTAATGTGGCAACACTATTAGAGATCTCACTATTCAGAGATCCAAAACAGTAATAAACAAATAAAATCTAACATTGGGAAAAGGACAAAGAAAACCCCAAAAAACCAACAACAAAAAACAACAACCAGAAAAGTCAGTGGAATCTTTTATAGCATATCTTAAACTTCTTCCTCTGACAATCAGTATTAGAGAAGTTATTTCCCTTAAATCTCTGTTAGATAATAAGTCTAATTTAACCTAGTACACTTCAAATTGGAATATAATAAATCTATGGCTAAACTCAGTCAAATTGAAATGATGTTTTAATATATTTAGCATACTCTATGCATTCTGTGTGTAGCCTTGCAGATATGCAAATTCATCTCAGTTGATGAGGAAGCTGAAGTCTGCTTTATTTTGAGACCAAGTTGGAAATCAATTCTGATTTAAAGTCTTGAATACTAGTCCCACAAAGGGATAGAAGAGTCACAGTTTGACTTGTAGGCTTTTAAATACAATTTATTTTCTAGTGGCAATTGAAGGATCTAGATTTAGATATAGCATAAAATCAAGTAGAAACAAATACAGAAAAAAATTCACTGTGGGGTTGTAAGTGCAGATTAAAATACCTAACACATCCTACGTGGGTTTTTCACATTGTTTGAATAATTACTACTAAGATTCACAGGTTATTTTTGTGCATTGGCAACATAATTCAACTAAAGGTATCAAGTTTTTCACCAAGAACCATGTCATACCTTTTAATAAATGCAGAAATATCACATATTTACCTTCTGTCAGAAAGTTAAACCCAGTCTCCCAATACTCTGGAAATGTACCACAGGTGGACAGAAAACCCCAGGCCACCTCCCACAGGGCAATCAGGAAGGAAACTACACAGACATTTCTTTTTTCACCTGGAGCTTTACCTGTCCTTGTCAGGAACCTCTGAAGTGGCCCAAGTTGTCAAAACAACTTCATCTGCTCTGCAGATGCTTTTTGGTAGAGCACGCACTCAGCCTTCACATAAAACAATGTTTCAGATAGAGTGCTTTCAGGTTTGTGGCATTAAAAATTACTATAATAAATTTTAATCACCTATGTGACAACATAGCACCCGAACTTGCATCCCTCAGAGGACAAAAGAGCAGTAACATTGCCAGAAAGAAGGCAAAGTACACAAGTCAGAAGGTGAAAAGTCTCCCTTCGCTCTTCGTGAATTATCACACATCTTTATTGTGCTTTACTTGAGCTCAACACAAAATACATTAGATCATTTGTGACTGAACAGTGGGAGTCCTTTAATAATATTTTGTTAGGTATTTCCTTACTTTTAGTAGTACAATTTCTTAGACTGTGGATACAAATGAAAATTTGTATTGTATCCACAGTCATTCTGGACATACTCCAAACATTAAAATCTTAGATTTTTTACAATTAGACTACCTTATAGAATTTAGAGATACTGGGGCAGAGGACAATTTACATTTACCAATGCTAGAGATGCAAATTACTAATCTTCCCCTCCTCCCTCACCAGAGATTCTGGGTGCTCAGTTCACCTCAGTACTGCATTTTCACACAGTACTATATGCTTCCTGTTATGTAAGATGAAAGTTAGAAGGATTTCAGCAAGCAACACCACAATATCTCAAAGTGGTAGAGTTAGTAAAAAGAACATGTTCTGCATGTACAATCACAGAAGAAACATAACACCAAAAAAGTGGATGCATTTTACCAGACTTTGCATTTTAAGTAATCTTAAATCTAAACAACAGAAGAAAATGTTATATTTTGAATGTTTTTATTCCAGTCAAATTACAAATACAAGCATTTAAAAATGTACAAAAATATAAAAGGACATTTTCTACATCTTACAAAAGCAGATCAAACTTACTTCTATATGTACAATCCTTTTAGTGAGAAAGCCTAATTAGCAGACATTTTTTCTGTTCTCTTCTGAGCATTCTTTGCCCAATTTCTTCCCCCAAATTCAGCCACACTTAAATCTAAAAGTAACATTTCAAAAACTTAATATACTAAATGTCCCTGAATAGATTACAAAGAAACCATTTCTCACAGATAACAAACCTGTAATCGGTGGTAATGTATTTCCTTAATGACTTTAGGGCAAACTACATTCTGATGGGTAGTTTGCAAATCAAGCTTTCTGTAGTTTGTTGATATGTAACTTGGACAACACAGTTGGATTACATTTTTATTTTTTAAGCTATTTTTACACATTAAAAAAAAATGATAGCTTTGTTGATAGCATTCTTCCTTCCGCTAAAGTTTTATCTCTTAAAAAAAAAAAAAAACAAAAACAAAACAGAAAGGAAAGTATCTGCAAATAATTATAAAAAGCAGTAGAAGAATTTTTTCTGAATCTAAAATAAATGTTTTTTTGCAAAAGGGATTGAAGTGATCACCTGCTCAATACCACATTGTACTAATGAATGCAGAGGAAGCACTGCCACAGCAAAAGTTTTGAGCCATTCCATAATGTCTATTCAAATATTTTTGGTATCAAGTTTTGCTCAGTAATATTGATCAAATTATCTTAAGCAGTATAGTTCCTCTCTGCATTCTGTCATTCATTTGTCCACGACACTGTTTTCTTTCAATGTTCTGACAGCTGATGCTTTTTGGAGCTGCAGTAATGTAAGGATAGGCGAGGCAATGCTCACGTAAAGAGATAGCTACTTAAACTAACATTATGGAAAAACAATTTTGAGGGACACAAGCCCTTTTTTAGGTCTCAAATACAGCAGGAAACTTTAAAATTGATAACAGCTGCTCAATTTACATGAATGTGCCCAGTTCCCAAGAGAAAAGCAAGGTGCCAGTGCTTCAAAGATAGCTCCTAAGAAGCAGGTTCTGTCCAACCTTTCTTTTTGCCATTCCTTCAGCTGTCAAGTTCAACGACATCATTTAACAGAAAGCTGCTTAGCAAGAGAACAGGAAATACCTACTTCTACAGAGTCCAGTATACAGGCACCCAAGCCATAATTTTCTAGATGCTACCTGTAACAAACTAGAAGAATTTTATTTACCCGGCCCAATTGTGGACAGAGGTCTCATGAACTTGTACAGTGATGGAGATGAATGCAGGTTGAATACAGGTTTAACAACAGCCCCCTGCCTGCAGCACACTCACCTATGCTAGCTTTCAATTCTGCTGCTTCTACAGCTTGACTCTGGCCTCTAAAAAAATTCAAACATCTGCAGAAAAACACACTAATACCCCAGAAGTAATGTTCAGTTCTGTACAACAGGTAGTTCAGCATGACACCAAGCATTCTAACATCTTGTTCTTCATGTCATCTGACTGAAAATCATCATTCTGTACTTATGTGCATAATGTACTTAGAGAATACTCAAGTCTTAAGTTTCTCTGGCAAATTTTAGATACAACCCATTTTTCTACTGTCTTAAAATATTTTAAGATTGTCCTATGAGTTCATTTCAGCACTAACACATTATATACATATTTTTACTTGATAAATATTTACTTTTTAGTTCACAGGAAGACTTATTTTTCTAGCAAGATCATGAGCACATTTTTTAAGCATTACCACAGACACAAAAGATTCATGTGGGATACTTTTAGCACTGGTAATGTCAGGACATTCTCCAGTTACTTCACACTACTGGTTAAGGTTAAAGGATAGTGCTAGCAAGCATTTGAAGTTGATGAAGCTTTTCTTTTCTTGCTAAGACATAAGAACACATCACAGGCAGTTTTGTTGTAAACTAAGAAAAAACCAAGGAATGTATCTATTACCAAGGAAAATAAACTCTGCAGCACCTAAAATAGGAGTCATATTTGGGAACACAGATGTAGCTTCACAAAAGACACTTACAGAAAGTTCTGTCTGCCTAGTCATCTAACTCTTTCAACTAGGTTTCATGTAGACTAACTGTAAAAACAAAGCCAGCAACAAGCAGAATCAATAGACAACAAAAAGCTTTTGATGTAAGGCAATTGCTTCACTTTTAACAAGGTGAGAAGAAAAACAGTGTAGTTTATGGACCAGCCAGTCAGTATTTGAGAGGTAGTCTAGTTTTTCATTTGACAGAGAGGTAGAGCTGGTTGAGAAATCAATAGCTAAGGCCAGTCAAATTCATATCTCAAGTTGCTAAGATGGCTCAGCCTGAGACTGCTAATGTCACAAGGGATTCAGCTGTCTTGCTCATATTTATTCACTTTTATATGGGAAAGGTTCTTTTAAAATATCCAGAGAGAATGCTCCCATAGATAGCCAGCAAAAAAAGCTTAACTACATTTTGGCACGTGCCAAACAATTAATACAGGTTATACAGATTATGACTGTGAAGGTTAAAAAAGCTAAGTTGCTCTCCTCATTTGGCAGATCAATATTACTACAAAAACACAGACATACCAAGTACTAGAGGCAAGTTTTAAATTCCATATGGTTTACCTGTATAAAATTCTCCATCCATTTTTTTCCACACATAAAAAACCCAATTATTTTAGAGATGAAAGCCAAAAAGACATGAGGATCATAGAGTCAACAGGTAATAAATTCCTTGTTAAAAACATCTGAGTACAGAATCATACATAATGCTCCCTTGTATTGATGTAGGCTCTTACAGGTCCCGAGCTTTGTGGGTATCTGTTGCTCCAATTTTTGTAGTGAGTTTGCTGATAAACAGGATACATAGGCTGAAGACCCTCTTGCTCCTGTGGCTCTTCAGCCCCACAAGTAAGTTGCCTTCCATTCACAGTTTTCTAAACACACATAAGAAGTAATAAGTTTCATAGTTCATGTATAGAACCTGAAATTCCTATTCTTGGTAAAGCTTTAAGCAAAATCAAAGATATATTATCTCCAAGACAGCCCTATGAATAAAGAAACAGGAACTTATAAATTTCCCTAAGAGACAGTTGACTTCAAATGCTTGTTTCAAATGAAGTTGAACTCTAAATATCAATAAATCTAAAGAGCAAACCAGCAACTACAAAAATGTCTGTCAACACTCCTCTGCTTTATATTACTCACCAAGAAATGAAAGCTGGAGTGTTTAAGTATTTGAATTAGTCATCAAACTACTATAGGATATTAAAATGATACTGCCACTTTTCACTTAACTCACACAATCAAACAGTTATTGACCAGGATGGACAAATATTTTTTTTGTTCATGAAAACCAACATTATAAGTTTATTTTATGGAATAAGATGAAATCAAAGCTTCAATCAGGAATTCAAGCCATCTTATTATTTACCATGTGCTGCAAGTTTCCAGCATCTCTCTCTCTGTACTGGCTCTGCAAAGTAAAATGTTCTTTCTGAAAGAAGAAAAGTTACAGGGGAAACAAGTCAAGATTCAAAACTGCAGAACAGCTTTGGTTAATACAAAAAACCACCAGTCATCCCAAAATACACTCTGCCTTAGGTAGTGTCTTAACTGATTATCATTTAGAATCCTTCTTACAATCCAATGGTGACTGGAAAAAAGATGAGGATCAGTCAGGGTCACCTGTCCCAGCAGTGTTCCCTCTCCCAATATCTTGTCTCCCTCCCAATATTCTGTGTACACCCCAAGTCCATCTGCTGGCAGGGCAGTACAAGCAGCAGAATAGGTCCCAAGGCTGTCCAGCAATAAAAAACTTCCCTGAGTTATCAACACTATTTTCAGCACAAATCCCAAACACAGCCCCATACCAGCTACTCAGCTACTGCAAAGAAAATTAGTTCCACCCCAGCCAAACTGCCAACAATAAGAGATGAGGTTCAAGATCAGCTAAGGAATCTGGAGGTGAACAAGTTCAGGGGACCTGATAAGATACATTTGCAAGTTCTGAAGACACTTTCACAGGAAGTGACTAACCCACTATCCATCTTGTTTTAGAAGTAGTGGAAAGACTGTGGTGCACACTGTCTGAGAAAGGGGAAATAAGACCCCCAGGTCTAAAAACAGATGACCTGAGAAACTACAGGTCAGCCACACTTCAGTGCCCAGCAAGATGAAGGAGCAGAAACTATGCTAAGGCATATAGAAAATAAGCAGATGGTTGGTAACCATCATCATGGTTTCACTAAGGGCAAATTGAGCCTGACAAATTTAGTGGCTGTCTATGACAGGATCATAGTGTTGGTGGAAAAAGGAAGAGCAACTGATGTCACCTACTGGACTTATGCAAAGCATTTGATGCTGTCTCACATGACATCTCTAAACTGAGGAGACATGGATCTGATGGGTGGACGACTCAGTGGATAAAAAACTGACTGGATGGTCACACTCAGAGATGGCTCATTGCTGGCTCAAAATCCAAGCAAGTGACATTCCTCAGGGGTCCGTATCAGGACGAGCACTGTTTAACATCTCTTTGGCAACATGACAGTGGGATCAAGGTACCCTCAGCAAGTTTGCAAATAACACCAAGCTGTGTGGTGTGGTAACATGCTGAAGGCAAAGGGATGCCCTCCAGAGGGACCTTGGCAGGCTTGAGAAGTGGCTCTGTGTGAACCTTGTGAAGTTCAACAAGGCCAAGAGAAAAGTCCTGCACCTTTCAGGTGCAATCATAAACACAGGTAAGAGCAATCATAAACACAAACACAAGCTGGGCAGAGAAGTAATTGAGAGCAGTTCTGAGGAGCAGGACTTGGGAATGTTGGTGGATGAGAAGTTACTTCATGCAGAAGCATTGAAATCTCCCTTCTTTCACATTTATTTTTTTCTTCACCATTATGATAGAAAAACTTAATTTGTGAAATGGACTGTTTTCAAACATCCAGTTAATCACCAACTACCTGAGTTAATGGCTGATTAAATCACACCAAGTAATGCCATCTAAGAATTACGATTTAGGGTACAGTTTGTACTCTGGTATCATCACTCCTAGTAAAGTTCTTCCTTTATGCTACACTTAGTACAGGACCACAATAGGCTAAAGCAACACCTTCGCACAATTGTATGTATTTTTTGTTTTGAAATTCCATCTTTTCCCAACAGTATCACAGTGGTAGCAGCAACACAAAGTAGGCTAGGTTGCTGATCTTTGTGCAGAAGCCCCTCCACAAGTATTCATACAGGTAGGTAACATTTCCAGTGGTCATATATCCATATTCTTACTTTTAAGAACTATTTTGAAGAGAACCCAATCTCAGTAATATTTTGTTCTTACTTTCTCCTCCTTCCTCTTAACTTTTTACCTTTCCACATTTGTTTAATAAAGTTTTGAAGTAATTTTGAGTTAAGTTTTAATATGTAAAATTTCTTCAAAAATAATTTAATATTTCCTAACCTTTTCCACTCGTCCAACAGTTATTTTTCACCATCTTCACAGGTTTATTTTTCAACTTTAGTTTGTCAAGCTTTTTGTCTTATAATTCTATTTCAAAGTATCCCCTCCTGCCCTTAAAGTCAACGTGCTTTTGCTTCTCAAGTCCTAAAATGCAGTCTGCATTTCTGAGAATATGTGACTTACTACTTAGCAGGCAGTGTTGCTCCTTCAAACCTGAGATGAGAGCATGAGTTCACCACACAAGGAGACAAAACACACGTGGGGAACAAAAAAAGTCCCATCTCCACCAAAAGCTAATGTTCTTTAAACAAAAATCAAAACAAAACAACAACAAAAAAATCTGCTTGCTTGAGGAATTCTACCAACAGTGGATGTGGACATGATTTAGAGACTCACTGGAAACCAGAATAGCATGTGCCTCATTCTAACCCCAATCTGGTAATTTTGTTTTTCCTATTGCAAGATTATTTTATTGATGCACATTTTGTGCTCCCTTCCATTCAATCTTGTTTGTCTAAACAGTTCTTTGGTTTAAGGCAAATAATAACAATACTGCTTCCTTTTTCATCAAGGAAGAGATATTCCCACCTGTATAAAAAGCATTAGGAAAAGAAATAGAAGAGTGCAAGAGAACCATAATCCATAAATGAATCAGTATTATACTAGGTTTAAGGGCTCAGTGGCTGATGTTTTCAAATTTGATTCAGAAACATCATCATTTGATAAATGGTATTTGATACTTTTAATGGTGCTAAGACAACTTCATATTTTTCTTTCCTGTTTTGATCAGTAATACAAATATTACAGTTAAAGAACTCTGCTTGTCTAAATAGTGAGGCATTCTTCCAACCTGCAAGTCTCAAGTCAGTCTTCTCATGGCCAGACATACCTACTGGGCTGCATTTCCCTTATCCACTCCTATTTCTATAGTTATAGAAGAGCCTTGTTAAATTCTAAATCCTTCAACAACTCTGAATGCTGCACTGCATTGTGCAAAACATGTTTTTTTCTTTCCTTCAGAAGTACCTGTCAAATTAATAATAACTTCAGTTCTTTAACATTGTCAAAGACTGCCCATCTTGAGCATGTTTAGAGGAAAGTAAATAAATTTTTGCTTCTTAGCAATATATTGTTTGAAACAGTGAAGCTTACTCTAATGATGCCAAGGACTCCCAGAATTAGTGGACCCTCTTACACTCCTTTTTAAAATATTATGCAATAGAAAAATTCCTGTTTAAGCCATTGGAAATATTCCATTGCTCAACTTCTTCCTTATTCGCCTCAAAACCCACATTGTTAAGCAGAGATTCCTCTCTCAGCAAGGACATAACCTTCAGGCTGCTCACCACTCTTTCACATTACCTGTAACAGATAGTTCTGAGCAACAGAATAGCGTTTCCATGGCAATGATTATTAAAAGAATACCTGGACAAAAGTAACAGTGCTGTTGACAAAAGAGTTGACAAGTCTTCATAGTAAATAAAGCTATAATGTATTTTTTTTCCATTGTATTTTTACACTTTGGACTTTTGCCTTCCTCTTTTAGGGCCATAAGTGAACCAGTTTTTCTCAGTTCTGAAGTGACTCACAAGAACACATGAATTGGTATCTTCAAATACCAGTACAGAGAAATTATGAGTACTCAGTTACATAGTACTTGTACATACTGGTAGCTCATTATTAACACAAGCAGGTAAATGAGAATGTATATTTAAAGTAAACTGAAAGTTTCCAAGTCTCAAGAAGTATCCATGAATAATACCGGCTGTCCAGTACTATTCACAGGTCCAGTTAATTTCTCTTCATTTTAATGCCATCACCTGCTGACTCAGATATGCATAAAATCAGTTAAATACTGATTGCTGGAGTACAAAAAGGAGAATTTCAGCATCATGTACTGAATCTTAAATACTTAACAAGATAAAAAAAAGCTACTTGTCCATGATTTGAATAACAGCAGAGATGATTGAAAAACTAGCACATTATTTATAAAAACTTACCAGAATCAGCCTAAATTGAATAAGTCCACTTTCAATTCTAAGTTATTATGAGTATGCAGAAGACACCATTTAAATTCACTCCTTTACTTTGCACCTTTGTGCAGCCTATCATTTCCACTCAGGCTGAACTGATCATCTGTTGTGGTTGACAAAGCAGTGACATTTCCCCTACAGTTCTTTTTAGAAGATCCAGGAAACAGCTTGGTTGTGAAACCATTGAAAGGTTTCCATATATTACCGGGAAGACAAAATCAGACCAAGTTAACATAATAAAGCAAAGTTTACACTTTCCTTAAGTCAATTTAAGATGCATATAAACACTTACTCACCTGAAGCATAGCTTCTTTCTGTGGCACTGACAACGTTCTCTCTCCAAATGAGGCTGGTTTGTGAGTGGGTGGAAGATCAATCCTGTAGTAAAAGGGGGAATGAAATATAACACATCATGTTTGTCAAGTCCAATTGAATGGTCAGAAAATAACTGCCAAATCATCCAGCATTCAGTACTCAGGGACAAACACCTTTCAGTCAGCAATGACTCAGATGTGATATATTGTAATGGAATATGTCTACCACTGGCTATTATTCAGGAAGACACTTTTTGTAGAAAAGCACTATCCAGAATTTGTTATTTATTGCATCCTGTGTTTAGCAGACCGAACTTCCCCCCAAACACTTCAACTAAGGAGGATTAGAAACTACTGGTATCTAACAGTTTCTAAGTTACGAGATACAGTTTGAACAACTTTTTAAATTACAGACTTCCCTTAGAAATCCTTTGACAAAGCCTTACTAGCAATTCTTACATGCAAGACCTTTTCAATTTTAACTTTCTCAGTGAAAGCAAGTGGTTATAAAATAATTTAAATGTTTAAGATCATTCATAGAAATAAGCTTCAGATCCAGAATTTAAGAGAAACCATGTTAAAAGAAGACTCTTGATTCATCTTGCTAGCTCAATCCAAATGAGGAAACTTATTTTATGCTAAAGGTTCTTAGTTATTTTACTTTAGTTCTCTTTAACTATATGAACAACATTTCTAATTCAGTTTTAGTGTTAACTGTATATGGGATTTAAGAAACTGTATATGGGATGTAAAAAGACATATATTTACAAATATTGTATGCCTTTGTTACTTTTTTATGCATGTTCCAAACAGAATCTAGACATCATCCCCTTTAACTGACATCTTCTCAGACGTTTTTGTTTCCTTCTTTTTTGTTTGATCATATTGAACAAAGTAAACTGCAAGTCTGTGCCAGAGACTTAAAGAAATAACCAAAATTCCAGAAAGCACAAGAAATCAGTAAGCATGGATCTGTGGAAGCTTGCTTAATTTTACAAACATTTCAGGAATTATTTTAGGGGGCATTCACATTTGCAAAGCATGGCCAATTTACCTTGCAAGTTAGATCTGCAGTTACAACAAACTAGCAGTCACTGGCACCAGTCAAGAGGGAACCCTTTTTTGCCCTCCAGTTAAATCTATGAATAGTTTTCTTTCAAAAAACCCCAAAC
This sequence comes from Ammospiza caudacuta, assembly GCF_027887145.1. Taxonomy (NCBI): domain Eukaryota; kingdom Metazoa; phylum Chordata; class Aves; order Passeriformes; family Passerellidae; genus Ammospiza; species Ammospiza caudacuta. The sequence continues at coordinate 20,383,401 of NC_080594.1, read as the reverse complement.
TTCTCATGAGATAAAGCTCTTTATTACTTCCAAAGTAATTCTTACCTTCCTTATTTCTTTTTCAGAAATGTGTGATTTCACATTTGTGTACTCTGAAAATAGAGCCCTGAAATTAAAAAAGCTGAATAGCTGCTAAATTAAGTCAGACACTTAAATTACTGTACAGAACAAACTCTTTCTGCATATCGCTTTCAACTGAGTAAGAAAAAAAGTCCAGCACATACTCACATTTTGTCAAGATAGGCTGGCCTTTTCTTCCTTGGGGTCAGCAGCACTGTCACAAAGATGGTAATGATAAAAAGAGCAAGGACTGCTCCAATCACAGCCCCTGCTACAGCAACAGAAGATGTCTGCTTAAAGGGCACATCTGCAATGTGATAGCATAGGTTACAACTATAAGAAGTTCATATACTTTTAAAACTCAGATAAGCTACTTCAGCGTTGTTCTGAGAAATGCTTCTTCCTTCCACTGCCAAACAGAAAACCTTGCCCTGCACTAGCACTTTTGCAGTATTGCTTCAACTTACCCAACTAAACAACTGGGGAAATTAAGAGAGTTCATGAAATCAAAATTTTTGTTTTAAAAATTTTATGGACTACTTTTATTAAGTATGAGCAGCATGCTTTCATTCTCAGTTTCAAGGTAAGATGACATTACAAAACATATGATTTGCACTTAAATAAGCTAACAAGGTGTTAATTCAAAAACCTAGGCAACTATGGTTTATTGACAATCTTCCTTTAAAGGCACTTAAGTTTGCAGAAAGCAAAAAAGAAAAAACTTAAAATCAGGGTAAAAAACCCCATATACTAACTACTAGAAGCAATGAATATGCAAACAAACACTAAATACTTGGCTTACACTTATTAAAGCAAACCCTAAGACCACCTATCATCTTAAGGACTTCACACTTCAAGCTACAAGAAAGTAATTTTTATAAACAAATTTTAATAAAGGGAGAGAAAAAGCTGTGTTTTTTTCCTTTTACAGCATTTTTCTTTTGAACTTAGCATTGTGAAATCCAATGCTGAACAACTCCCATACTGAATTAGCATACTTGTCAGTCTTTAAAGGCCACTCCTTTCACTATGCTTAGAAATCAAATTTTAAGTCTCAAAACTGGAAAAGCTGCTAACATACTTTAACTTAAAATCATCAGTGCTTTAAACTAGTGCCAACAGGCTCAACAAAAAGTTTCACAATTGGAATAATTCATGTCAGCTGCACTAAACACTTACCTACAAAATTTAGGCAGCATACATTAAATAATGCTCTCATTTACATTGAGTACTGAATCACAAAATTCAACAGCGAAGAAATTGAAAATTAACACAGTTACCTTCAATGTATTTCTAAAGCAGTCTATTATTATTCAAATGCAACACAACCATTCTCTATTTAATCTCTTACTGACAGAAATTTTGAGAACCTCTTCAGCTGTATGTTCTATTCACAGATAAAAACCCTGAGACTATAAAATATGATTTATCAGTTCCTCAGATTTCTTACGTTGTTCTGCCTGCATGCTGGAAAGCTGAGCAAAACCCCTCAATTAAAAAAAAAAAAAAAACAAACTAAAATACAACACTTGATTTGCACTCTAATAAACAATTCTGGTCCCCTCACTGCTTATCAAAGATCTGACATGAACATTCCCCTGGGATTGCACTCACAAAGTATATTTAAGTAACTTGAAAAAAACTGAAATAAGCTCTTTTTTGTGACTTCCTTAATGTTAAGAAATAAAGTCCTAGAGTAACAACTTGCAGAAGTTACTTTGCTCCTCAAAGATGAACGCAACATACCACCCTTAGTTTATATATCGATTTTCCTGGCATAAGCTCCATGTGTCCATCAGATACCAGCCTGGACACTATAAACTGTCCTGGCTTTGGCTGGGATAGAGTTAATTTCTTCTCAGGAGATTGTACAGTGGTTTGGATTCAGCATGAGAATAGTGCTGATAACCCACCATGTTTTGATTTTTGCTAAGTTGTGTTTATCCTACATCAAGGACTTTTGTTTTTTGTGTGTGTGCCTCTCTCATGCTCTGCCAGTGAGGAGCTGCACAAAAGAAAACTAGGAGGGAGCATAGTTGGGACAGATCACCTGAAGAGGACAAAGGGATATTCCACACCACAGAACATACCAAGTATATAAACTGGGGAAATTACCCAGAAAGAAGTATTGTGCATCACTTGTTTGTTTCCCCCACTTCATTATCCGTTACTATTATTATATTTTACTTTGTTTTCAATTAAACTGTTCCTATCTCAACCTACAAGTTTTGCTTTTGATTCTCCTCCCCATTCCAGCAGGGTGGGAAGAAATGGGGGTGGGGAAAGCAAGCAGTTGTGTTGTGCTTAGCTGCAAGCTGGGCTTAAACTATGACACAAGAATACATAATTTTTCCTGAAGAAAGTGCACGTGAATCAGTGGAAGGGTCACCTAACTACTGCATTTTAACTGGCTTCAGTTTAGTTTACATTGGGTGCCCTCTTCTTGAAGTGTGAAAATCTCAACTAACTAATATACATTCTTAGGTGTAGAATTCTTGAAGATGCTTTGGACTTGTGATTATATCAGAAGAGTTCCTTGACTGCTTCATCCTAACTTCATGGTGCCTTTTCTTCTAGTAAATTCTGCTATCATGTCAAGATATCATAAAGTGCTATAATTTCAATCAAAGCCCACCCACTGAGTCTGATTTTGGGTGAGATGACAAACACCCATTTACTTCTGAACATCAGGAAAAATAGTAACATCCCAGCACAGTGTCACACAAGAACTTAAATGCAATTATCACAGGGTACACTTCATTTGGTTTTCTGAATTGCTTTGGCAAAACATTGGTCTAACCAGCAAAATGATCATAAACCCGGACCACCATGACAAGCTGAACAAGCCAGAGAGCACCTAACATGTATGGTGCTAGCACCAAAGCAATTTAACCACCAGATGGTCAGAAATAGATGAGAATTGATTAATTCCAAGAAATATGGTTAAAGCAAACAAAGACAATAGAATGAAAAAACAAGACTATTTTGATGTATGCAATGCCTAGTTAGTTTATCAGCTGTGCTTAAAAACAAATGTTTTCGATGGCAAACACCCCCATTTATCAATCATTCTCTTAATCTTAAAAGAGTTTCTGAAGACACTTGTTTTATAAGTTTATGCTCTCTTTGGTGAATACTAAACAGCCCATCTCAAACAGCTTAAACACTTTAGTTCATTCTATCCAGCCTCTGGGTTTATTGTGCTTTTCCATCTCCAATTTTTAAGAACAGACCTGTGCAACACTTTTGAACACTACCTATGTTCCAGAATGTAAGAAAAAGTTTATTCACACAACAACCATTTGTACGTACAATCAATTCTTTTTACAGTAGACATAATGTACAAAACATTGCAACGCACGTAAGCCCTATCCCTATTAATAACTTCAACTCCAGAACATTTCAACTTCTCAACCCATAGGAATTAAATATATATATTTTTAAAAAATCAAAGCAAAAAATCCACAGAGACAAAAGCAAGATATCCCATGTGGAAAACTGGTTTATGGTTATGTTTATTTCCAAGTAAAACCATCTTTTAAAGATGATATATCAAGTTTTTTTTGAAGAGAGGTATAATCTCTTTATTCCAGAGATAATTTGGATCAGAACCCTCTGCTAGAAATTTCACTCCTTTTCTTGTGTTTGCACTCAAACTACAGATAACCACAATATCACTTGCTATTGTTTTTGAGACTGGTCAATCATGTATCAGTACTCCATTAATCCAAACCTAAACTTCAGTTGTTTAGGGATGCTTTTCCATTTGAATTTCAAATAAAGCTGTTGTCTTAATCTTTTTTAAAGACATGCAGTCATATGCAATCACAGTGTATTGTCTACAACACTCAATATAACTATTTTTGGGAAGCTCTAAATGCTGTAAGCTACCAAACATCATGAGGACAGAAAAGAACTTCCAGCATCAATGCTCATGGAGCAGCTGTAATTATGCAGCCTATTTCACATCAACAGTAGCAGACTTCTCCCTTTTCAGTTTTCAAATACTAATAGAGCCATATCAGCTTCAATTTCCTCAAGCTAAACATTTAAAAATGGCACTTTAAAAGATTTAATATTCTATTTATGAATTCATTGTTGTTCTGGAATTCATCTAAAGTTGTTTCATTCCTCCTCACATAATCAGCAGATTTAGTTTGGTGAATCTGCTCAAGATAAAGGAGAACTATTTCACATGTCAGACAAGATTTCCTATGTATAACAGACACAATGTCATTTTAAAGAACATGTAAAATCAGTATGGATTATATGCAGGGAAAACAAATCCACTGCGGTACAGAGACTGCACAGAGACTGAATTCCTGTTTCATAGACTCTAGTTGCACCACTAAAGAGTGCGCTTTCAATACCTAAAGTAGCAGTGCAAGTGTCTACTTCCCTACTAATAATCTGAAACTCTGGCTACCCTCTTCAAAGCAGGTATTGTTACTTAGTCGGAAGCAGCGTAAAACCGCTGTTTTAACTTCTGGTCATAGAAACTCTAATGCTTTTTGGCACCTGGGAAAATAAGCATATTCACATCAGCCTCCAGCTTTGGAATCTATAGGGGTGTTTTCTCCTTAGCTGTGTCCAATTAACCAGCTTTTAAATTCAATGGTAAGATTCCAACAAAGCCTCCAAAACAGGTCTCAAAAATTGCACACTGTGAAGTTGCAAAGAGCATCTTGTATGCATTAATGAGTTTTGACACCCTGCCAATTACAGGCCTAACAAAACATCTCACTGTATGTATATATACAGACACTAAAGTAAGCTTTAGAAATCAATGACTAAAAAAATAACCTTTCATCTTATTCAAATACAAGCCTTTGACCTGTTTACAGTTACTCCTCAAAATGTTGCTTATAAGTTAGTTTCAGTGCAATGACTTAACTTTTAAGTATATAGTTACAAGAAGGCTCATTAAAATGCTAAGAGGTATTCATTTTTATGCAGAAAAAACCCTAGAAAATAAAGCTTTAATTCTGCTGTAACTCATTTTAATTGGTAAAATATTTGCTATACAGAAGCATTTTTACTGTGGATGGTACCTAGATCGGAGTAATTCAAAGCCCCCAAAGATTATATTTGATCATTGCCTTGGGTAAACTTATTTTTAAATCTGAGAGGCAAGACAGCCATTTTTTATTCTTAAACGATACTGAATGGCAACTTCAATTTAGTCTTTTTTTTTAACTCTGACATAGACCAATATAAGCACTCTGTGTTAAAACTCAAATCTTAAACAGTAGTACAGCATTGGGAAAAAAAAAGCAGCTCAAATACATTTTCCCCAGATTCAGTATTTCCATTGTGTCAAGTCACAATATAAAAACCTTCCAAAAAAGTTTCAAAAAGTTTATTCCTCCTCTTGTGTAAGTATAAACAATCTGAAAGTGACCAGCCAATGAAGTGAACTACAGGTACATGTTAGTTTTCAGTGGTTACTACACATACCACTCCCTCCGAGATATTACCGCGCCATCTAAGTGAGAAACAAAGTCATCTTCCTCATAAAATTCACCATGCATAAACCCCATTCCAAATGTTCCACCTTCATGGTAATCCACTGGTCTTTCATAATGGTCCTGGTACCTGTTAGTATTGTCAACATTGTTCAACTCAGGTTTTCCAGGGTCTTCTAAATAATCTTTAGATATTAAGTTCATTGGGTGCTTTGTTTCTTTTTTTATACTGCCAGGGTAAGAACCCATATCATCTGACTGAAGAACATCTATTTGGGACTCTTTTTGCATATCTGATGGTGGAATGTAGCTCTTAGCAAAGTAGTCACCGCGGAACGTCTTTCTTCTCTTATAGCAGACGGCTCCAACCAGAGTACCAAGAAGTAACAGCAAAAGAACCCCACCCACCACACAACCGACAACGATACCCCAAGTGTCGTCCTGCTTTGTTGGCAAGGTTGATGTTGGGAAATTTATTATTCTAGGTTCTGTTGCTAAACCTGTGGTGCCATCAGTCGAAGGATGCCAGGGAACCGTGGGCAGTCGAGTGGTAGTAGTAGGAGGATCTAATGGAAAGAGCAAAGAAGTAGACAAGACACAGAAAAGGCACAGAATGTCAATGCGAGCTAAATCAGTTAAGGGTTTATAAGAAAGCAAAGTTGATGGGTATGTTCTACAAGAATAGTTTTTCATTCTCAAGTTCATGGCACTACAGAAGTCTTAAATTACTCACAAGCTTTGAACTAGCTTCCTTACACATGGTTTGGAGTTAAGCTGCAGCAGTACAGCGAGTATGAGGATTGAACAAAATAAAAATAACCTTCAGGTACAAAATTTGCCCTCCTCAAAATAAGGAGATGGAGTTTTTCTACTCAGATGTTGACTAAACATCATTATTTACTTCCTCCAAGGAGGAAAAACTCAAGCAGTCTTCTAACCTTCCATCCAGCCATAGGGAATTCTGGAGCAAATTAATTCACTATGCCACAGTGTCAACTATTCCACATTAAATTCCCCCTTTAGAAATAATTCAGGGCACTGAATATAAGAATGAAAAACCATGAGTTGCGTGCTCAGTCACATGAACTACTGATTTTAAGCTATTCTCTCAAAAAACATTTGTTTCATTAATAAAACTTACTCAGCCTCACCTTGGGATTAGTGAAAGCATAGTTAAAAATGGCATGTATTAATCTCAAAGTAACATTTATGTTGAGCAAGGAGCCTTCAGGTTTTTAAAACATTAAAAAATTGAAACATTTGAACCAAAAATTATATCTATGCATTCCTTCTATAAGCCATTTGATTCTTCATGCACAAAGAAATTTCCATATTAATTCCTCATTATAAAATATAAACTGATTTCATGTCAGGTTATGCATGTAAACAAGAGACGGCCAGATACCAAGCTTCTCCAGCATGCAGCTTTTTCCTTTGTTCTTTAGGTCTATTGGAGATGTATGCATCTCTATTGCAGGCAAGGTTCCAAGTGATGGGCTGATGACACGGAGACCATACCAATCAACCACAATATTATATACAACTCCACTTCTTATTTCTATGCCACACTGAAAAGAAGTTACTTTTAGCCTTGCCCATTACAAGTTAACTATTTTAAAAATCAAAAAAGGAATTCTAAGCATGTAATTATAACTTGAACCTTTCAGAGAGAATATTGCATGGACAGCCTAATATATCATGTAATTTAGTTAAATGCCCATAAGCAAGATCCATGAAAGCAGTACTACCACCACATTAGAAGTACCCAAAATTTACCACCATAAAGTAAACCAGATAGAACTAGATCTTTGTCAAGCTCTGTTATTTGACAAATCACAATTAAATAGCCTTAAGTATGATTTTTAATCTCACCACTCAGAGACAGACATGCAATTTTCTCATACTAGACAGAATTCTCACATTTGTCATGATTACTACATACCTTGCTGCTGAATGCAACATTTTAAGCATAAGTAAAGGTTTACACAGTTTTTCAAAGGGCAAAATTTTATTCCTTAACTACGTGAGAACTGATGGTTCGTTAGGGAACTATGCATAAATGGAATTAATTTGACAGAAGAGAGGAAACTGAACAAGAAAGATGCACTACCAAAATGAATAAGAGGAATTCAGATTATGATTTTAGTAGAAATTGACTTAAAGTGAGTTTGGTAATTTAACAAAGAAGTAGAGATTAAAGAATCCAAGTTTACCAGGGTTCTATGTCCCACACATCCCTAGGTCATGAAGTTCAAATCTCTCCTCCTTGAAAAGGTATTTGCTTAAGACACAAGATTTATGACCTTAAAACACAATTTCAAACAGTACCAGTAAAATGCTTCCAGGCTATATATAGTTCTTTGGCTCTAATTATTTGGCTTTGTAATTGTTTTGCCTCTGACACTGAGGTCCTAAGTCTTATCTCTCTACAATCACAAGGGTGTAGTATTTGTATCCTGGCAAATTTTACCATTGCATATATGAAATAAGCACAGTGGCAATTACAACCTTATTAATACATTCGAAATTCAGTGTTTTACCAAGAGTTTTTCCTTCAAAACTTCCCATTCATTCACCAGTTGTCAGGCTGTCCAGCTGCATTACCAACAAGCACTAATTAACATATTAAATCAATTGCAAACACAGGATCAATTAAGCATTTGTTCATATGTATTCCTGCAATACATAACCATGATAGCTCTAAGATTTATTTATTTTGGTACTTTTTATTGTTGAAGAATGACAAAATTAAAACTGTACCTTCTTGTTTACAAGGTCAATTGCTACTAAGAATATGTGAGTTCACTTCTGACATCACCCAGAACTTTCTAAATGTAAGCTAATTTTTTTTTCTTCCTGTACCAAGCAAGTTTCCCAAATGGAGAGCCACTTTAAGATGAGGAATGCCAAAGTTTTATGTCCACCTCATAATATTTTGCTTGCAAATAACATCTCGGATGTCATCTCCAAATGAAGAAAATGCCACTCATATCTGTAGCTATGAAAGATGACACTATTTCATTTCAGCAAGTTCTTTAATATTTCACATAATCACTGATAAATGTTTGACTTCTTAATGCTTTCGACAAAACATTAAGGGCATAATTTAAATTTTGTTTCATATGGCACTTTATTCAAAAGCAACAATTTCCTACTGATGACTTCCTTTAACACTTTATTTCGTACCCAATGCTTAACAGCTCTTATCTCTTTCACTGATGTAGGCTTCTGTTGTTTGCACAAAGCACAACATATTAAAATATCCATGTGGGTCAGGGAGCTGAAAGTATCAAATTCTGGAAAATACCTGGGTTTAGTTTAAATACATCTTGTTTACAGTTTTTGTTTCTTACTATGTTCTGGGGCCTGTTCAAATCCTTATTACATGTACCCTGCAGTAATGATGAAGACAAGCAAAGATACCAACAAAATTTTTCTACTCTTACATAGCTACCACCCCCATTAAAATAAGAGACATAATTGAACAAAGCAAAACCCAATTTTCTGGTATGAATATAGCAAGGAAATTGTCTCCTTCCATTTCCTAGTTGGTTTCAAAGCCTTTGACACCGTTTTCTGCCAATAAAAGCAAGACTTGCTCTTGATTTCAAATGAAGTTCTGATACTACCTCAAATTAAAGGACCATGGTCCCAGTGCAGTGCTTAGTTTTCACACTCTTAATTGTTTTCCAGATGTTTCCCATCAAAGTCAGTACCAACTTTCAACAGTGTCAGCTAGATATTTTTATTTTTCCCTTAAATGACTATTCTTGATATAGTTTTCTCAGGTCTTACAATACCAACAACTTATCTTGGGCAGGGGAGTTTCTACCATTAAGTTTAGTAGAGGCATCCAACTAACATAACATGTTTCGCATCCCAAACACTACATCTCCCTGCTTCAATCCTCCTGCTACACCACATCCTTCAAATTTCTGGGACTCACTTCTGCTTCTGTTGCCAATCCAAAGCCAACAATAAGCCAAATGTCAGAGAGAAGAAAGTAGAAAGAGATGGATAAATCATCACTAAAAATCAGATCACTATCTTCAAAGTTTTAGGTTTAAATCCTGTCTTGGTATTATCAGCTTATCATTGTTTAAAAAAAAAAAGTCAACAACAGAACACAACACTCTTAAACCAAAAACCATTTTGGATTTAGCCTACTATGAAGTATTTGAGAGGTAAAGTGACCAGTTCTACAACAGGTAAGATAATTCAATACTGTCATAATTTATTTGGGTTAGAATTTGTCATATTACAGAAAAAGTTTTGGAGAAAAAGGTTCCTTGGAGACTTGCTGTGTGTTAACATAGACAGTCAAAGTCTGTCTGGTTCCAAAAGCCACAACAGAGTGGCCAGAAATAGTTCTCTCTATTTGCAAAAACCAATCCCACACCATTCAAGATGCAAATGTCCCCTTTTTTTGCCTCCTACAAGACAAGGATCTGCTATCAATTACATCTAATCCACAAGTGAGTTGGCTTTGAACAAATTACAAGATCTCTCTTTGCATACACCATTTTACTGAGTGGCAAGGACCTGCCTGTATATGTATTACTTGTATGTTTGCACAGATACATACATACTACTGTGTCTTGATTTGCTGTTCTTGCTAAATCATCCTTAGATGTTAAGTACTTAAAAATTGAATAATAATTCTGTGCAGTTAGGTCTTAGAAATCAGCTCTTTCAACTGCTGAAAAGCTTATGTAGCAACTCCTTTATGACAGCAGGAAAGTCAGCTTTCCATGGAGGAAGACTCAAAGTCTGAGAGCAAATGATTTGGAAATTTATGATTCTTTCTTTCTTTCTTTCTTTCTCCAGCCACTGCTACTCTAATGTCAAGTAGTCAGTGAGGATACTGCATAACAGTCTCCCCACAGTGTCTTGCCTACAAAGGTTTCACACTGCAGCTCAACATTTTCCTTAGGATTCTTTTCAGTGTGTGCTCCCCCACCTCTATTTTGGCAGCATAATACTAATATTGCTGTCAACAGTTTCTCTCATCAATCAGCCACTTTCAAAGTTCAGTGTGCTTTTGTGGTTTCTAGCTGGGATTTTCATGCATCAGATAAAAGACTTTGGTATTTTTTTGGGACTCAAGAGAAACTTATTATTATTGTAACCTCCAGCATGGAAGACTATTCAGGAAGACCACTGAAAATTCAAAGCCTACTAGACCAGGGAGCAAAAGCCCTTTGCTAAAGAGCAGTTTGTCAACATCCCACCAATATGTAATTTAGAAAATAAGAGAGTGCCCGTATTCACAAGGTGCTCTCAGAACAGAGGTTTATATATGAAGCAGCAAAACCTAAAACCAACTATCAGTCTCTGCTATGTTAATCCTCACAGTGTCCACTCTACAAGAAGGTGACCCCTTGTGCTTACAAAATACACCTTTCTAGGATTGCTGCCTAACAAAGGCTGGTTTTACTTTTAACAAAAGTAATCTCTTCCAAAGGCTGTCATGACAGAAGAAGTATGTTCCAACCTTAATGCAAGCCTCACAGGTCACCTCTTCCTTGCAAGGGGAGAAAGGGAAAGCCTCAGTATACAGTATGAAGGTGAAAGAGTCAAGAAAACAAAATTCAATTCCTTGTGTAAGAAAACTGAGTAAATCAATATTGCACAAGGAAGAGCTTTATATATCAAATTGACAGCATGTTTTAGAAAACTTACTTCAATGCTTGAACTCCACTAGGAGCATGACTTGCTTTTGCTGGACAACTATGGAAAAAGTTTAGCTTTACCTCATTGAATTAATAAAAATTGCAAAAATGACTAGGCCTTAAATGCCATATAAAAATAAGTACCACACTTCAAAAACTATTTGAGTATTTCTCTATTCCTATAATGATGTAGAATCTCCTGAAGCCGGAAGCTGAAGATACTATTTAGTTCCTGTCAACTACTTCTCTTTCATTTCTGTATTTCACTTCAAGAATATTAACAAGATTTAGGATCACAACAGAACTTATTAAAAATGTAGCTTTGACTTTAACAATGAATATCAGGACCAAAACCAATCTTTTGCTCAGCTATATTCCAAACCTACAACACATTTCAACTTAATAGGTATTTTTTTCTAGCAGTTAAAAAGCTTAACAACTACGAGCATGGTGACTGTTCAAAAACATTAACTTCATAAATCCTTTTTGACAGCTTCATAATTAAAATTTGAAAGATGGTGTGATCATACAGCTTTGTCTGTTAACTTCCAAGTTTTGGTTCACATTTTATACCAAGTTTTATGCAGTGGCTAAGAGCAAAGACAGAAAAATAAGGTAATTGATTATTTCAGCTTATTGCTCTACAGTACATCACTGCCATGTTTACTATTAATAGATACCTGGTGAGTTAAGTCAAATATTACAGGTGGTAAGTGAATTGATTATTGGTCACTTGCCCATCCTGCATCATTTAAGGGCTTTTCAATTAAAGAACCAATCACTTTGTAAAGTTATTTTCAAGAGTTACAATAGAACGTACTTAGTATTTGTTTCTGAGAACAATACAGGTGTTACACTTATAATTGCTTCACCTCTCCTTTTTTATCAAATCTCCTATATACAAAAAGTTTATACACAGTGCTTTTAATAATTTTGTCAGCATGATCAACATAACACTTTTAAAGACTGAAATTTACTGAGAGCTAAAACCTTTATTATTATAGGTGGACCTACCTGGCAGAACCATGACACTGTATAGACTGCACAATAAGTGAGGCTCAGTTTTGTTGCTCCCTGAAAACAGCTAAGGTTTGCTAATTGCAGTTAAATTGCTACAGTAAAACCAAGTTGCTGAGCACAGCTGAAAAGCAGCACACACATAAACAGCGTCCATCAATTCACAGCAAACGCCAACTGCTGCAGCTTAACTATCTCTGCACTGAGCTGTTTTAAACTCTGTAAGATTTGCATTAGGCTAGAACACAAACCATCACCACAGCCCAACTAGCCTGTATGCCTACCCTGCATTTTAAAAACTTGATTCATTTTAGAAAATATTATCTAGGATTTCCTGGTTGACCTGTTTTAGCCTGTTAGTTGAAAACATAATTGGAATGACAACCTTTAATTTTCATGCATGACAGTCACGGTAAAAAGCATGAGGTCTATTTAGATCACATAACACTTACAGAACTGACAACTTGAAGAGTGGACTTGAAAAAAACTTTTCCCCATTCCTTAGAATAAGGCTGAGAACAGAGCTATAAACTGCACTGTTATTTTTTGAGCAAGTGTATTTGAAAGTTATATTTGAGTCAAACCTTTTACCCCATTTAATGATGATTTTCTAATTTTTGAATTGATATTTCTTACAATGTGCCAGTTTTTGTACTTGTTTTGAGACTGCTATGCAGCCATGAAGTCTTCTCCGTAGAAGCAGCCTTAGAAACAAAACATCCAAAAGTAACTCTCACAGAAATAACTTTCATAACAATTGGCAGCACTTGAAATCTTTTCAATTATATAAAATTCTAGGTATTAAGTAGTTTACAAGTAATTCAACTGTCTCAAACTATTTAGAAGTTTCCAGTTAACTAGCTCATTGACTAGACAGTTAATTAGAACTTACTAGCTTTCCACAGTGGCCTACAGTGACTGACTTCAACATTATCATTCATTCTAAAGATACAGAGAACTGTCAAAAGTGAATTCTGACTGATACGGTTTCAAATATTTTGTACTTACAGTTTTAGTCCTATATTCTCATTTTAACTCTTAAGTGTTCAAATGGAGTTTTAACAAAGAAGTCATCTATGTATCCACCATCTCTGCATTCTCTAATGGGCCAACATGTGCTTTGACTTAATTTACTTAATGAAATAACTAATGTCAAGAACTTACTGGAAAGCAGCAACACAATACAAGATAATGAAGTTCTAATTTTCACGTCTATTATCTTCCTTCAAAACCCCGATAATATTAGCATTTATTCATCAAGCTAATTTACTTAATCCCTTATGGAAATCTGAACAGCTTTTCCACATGTGTATAGAAGTATTCATGCTTACTGTAAGTCATAGTGCTCTTTCACATAAAAGGTGTCACAGTAAAACATTAATTACATTGTGTTAATGCTGCAAGAATGTGTGTTCCAGCAGCAGTAGTGCTACACAGACACACAAATTCTCTACATGGTACTAAGTAGATCAGCAAGAGTTCTGCATGAGGTATTTAACTTGAGGATTACTGGGTATCTGCACCCTGAGAAAATTACACAAGTAACTGGTATAAAATGGACACAATTCAGAACATAACTCTAACTTCCTTAAAAGAGCATGTTTAGCTTTTCTAAACATAATTGTTTTCCTTCCACTAACATCTGTTTTCTCAATTTATTAAAGACAAGGTATTACTTATTGCAGTCAATGTGTCTTGTCAAACACAGGTTAACACCGCACAAAAAGTAAAATTACCAAGAGAAAATAATCATCTCAGAAGCACCTTAGCCATAAGAATTTCCACTATATGCTCCTATTCAAGAGTCAGTTTAATCCCAAATTGTGCTGTAGCTTTTAAATCCACACTTTCAATGGTTTTTCACACAAAAAGCATATATTTTTCCTATATTTCATGCAACAACTGGCTCTTCAGTTTGCTCATTTGATCACTGACAAAAAAATATTCCAAGTTAACATACTGTCTTTGCTAAGAAGTAAAACTTACCTAATATGTAGATAGTCTTCTGATCACTTTTCTGACCAAGAGCATTAGTCACCTTACAGATGTAAGTCCCAGTGTAGTTATAAGTCAAAGGGCTGCTGAATTGCAGAGTGTTATTAACAGCCAACAATCCTTCAGGCCACTGTCCATCCAACCTAAAAGAACAGTTCTATTTCAAATGTGTATATTTACAACTAGTTTAAACAGAAGGAGTTTAAAATAGTATTGCCAATAATCTCTAGAATGAATTTTTCACTGTGCTCTGACACTTCCAGTGGGCTTCCCTTCAATATTCTCAGTGTACACCTGAAGGTTTACTCAGTATTTAATTTCTGGGCAAAATCCTTTCAATGTCAGATCTGCTGGAACTAGCAAGCTGTCTAAAATCAACACTTCTACAGCTAAGCAAACAACATCTCAAAAGGACTTGGAGGAACAAGACAACCCAAGCTCTGAAAACTAACAGTCTAAGAAGCACTTCTGCTGTCAGGATTAGCTGCCTGTTCATTTGCATCCAGTAGATATTTCTGTCCATACATTCTTAATTTGGAGGACATTTTGACTAGAACTTCTGAGCAAGAATTCCAGCACTTTCTCCTCTCCTGAACTGTATTTTCTTACCTCCCATCACTCTTCTGTCTAAATTACAGCACTGAAATGGAATGTGGTACTTGGCAATACACCTGGGGAAACAACTGGTTGAATAATTATTTTTTATCAATTGACTTTTCTAAATCTATCATTTCCCTGTACAATTCTGTCTGAGATTGCAGTAACAACTGTGCAAACACAAGAGAAAAAGGGAAGGACAAAGGCCCTGGAACTATTCTTAGAGAGTTGCCAACTGTCCATTAAACATCTGTAATTCCATGCTATTGAAATCCATTTTGATTTATCTAAGTACCTATTAATGGCCAAGCAGGCCTAAATCAATATTCAAACTAGATCACTAGATGACAATATCTTGAAAGCATTTAGAAAGTGTGATTTTCTTTAAAGTAGTATTGAACAAAAAGGCAACCATCACTTTAAAACAGGTACTCAAAGGAAAAGAAAAACACTTGACAGTTAACACTAAATACAATCTTCAGAAAATGTAGTTCAAGACAAGATCCCTAGTCCTTTGCTATGATTATTGCCCAGAATTGATGATAAAAGTCATCAGTCACATACTTCATAATTCACAGTACCAGAAGTACTTATTTCAAGAAATGTTATAAAAACAGTCAAGTGGTTTGAAAGCTCTATCCAAATAAAGTTCTCATACATGCAACATTTAAAAATATTACTAACCATGAAAATCTCACTATCCCAGTAAATACAATGCCATCTTGGATTCCAAGGGACAAATCTCATTGGTAAGGTAGTTCTACAACCTATTGTAATCTGATACCAGTCAAACAGTACACAGTTCAACACTTCTCCAACACAGCACTTCTCCAAGCTCAAGCTACCCTTCTTTTACATGGATTTCCCCCCTACACATGAACTTTCTTATTCACTAGTACTAGATTTTTGGATGGGTTTTGTTGGTGCTCAGAAAGGCATACCAGGTTTACTCCAGAAAATTTAGATTTCCTGTAAAAGTTTCTTCCATTTTAAGTTTAGGAAGTCTAGCAGTGATCTCTGAAGCTCAAGTGGCTTTAAATGTATTTAAATAGGTTCATTTCTTCTAGAATTGTGAACATTTGTAGTATTGATTAGTTCTTACGTATGTTTCAAATTCAAATGAGAGAACTAAGAACCTAGTGCATCTGAAGAAGCAAATGGAATAGCTGTTGGGGGCTTTTTTCAAACACAGGAGTTTTTATGCGCTGAAATTTCTCATCACAGTGATTTTGAGCTAAGCCTAGGATGGTAGTCCACAGATTCATGAAATGTGGATGATACATAAGCTTTTAAATTTTTTCGTTAGAGGCATATGTAAATAATAGTTGGATGCTTATTAGAGTTATTGGTCTTTGCTCTACATGCTGTAACACAGAAAGCTCAGTATGCCTTGAGTAACTAAAGACACTTTACCCTGAGAGTAATGACAAACTGTTTAGGCACATAAATTTACAAGATATCACCTGTATTCATACAAACACACATCTTGTACTCCCCTTTTAAAAAGCTGGATAAAACCAATATGACCAATATAAGTCACATACTCTTTGTTTTCAAAACATGCATTTACTGTAAGCAAAGTGATTACACCACTTGAATCATGTGCCAAGTCCCTTTTCATAAATATTTACCTGGTCCACATGAATTCCATAGGTAATGGATTTGCATCGGCATTACATTTGAGCTGAACATTTCCTCTTCCAATGAACCAGTTTCCATCATACCCAGTTACTGAAACTTCTGGGGTATCTGACAAAAAAAAAAATCATCTATGAACAATCACAATTTTTACATTAAAAGTGAATCATGTGTAAGATTATTAGAACAGACAGGTACTTTTCTCCTGTGGTTTTTTTTTGTTGTGTGCTTTAGTTGCTGGTTGCCTTTTTGTTTTTAATTTGAAGACCACCACCAAAATACACAGAGAGCATGATACAGTTCCAAGCTACAACATTAATATGCAGTAGTGAACAAAAAGTTTTAATCAGTGCAACTTTCCCAGTGTGTTTTCAGCAACCACACAGCACCCGGAGAAGTAAGAGGACTTCAGAAAAAAAGAATCAGTTTCATGTTTTTGGGAAGGAGGAATGGTAACTTAGAACTACTCCTCACCAACAAGATACAGCAAAGGACCAGAAACAACCTTAGGAGAAACCGGGTAATTAAGAAATCAACAAAAAGTTCACAGATGCCAACTGTAAAGATTAAATTATCATTGATATCAAAATATAGAATTATGTTATGGCTTTAAAAAGCCAGGAGGTGATTTCAGAGAGGTGTTGGAAAAATATTTAAAAGCCAAGGAACAGACAAGCTAGTATGATTTGGGATAAACTCTGGAGCCAAAATGGAGAAGCAGTTGCAAAAGCTAATAAGTGTTAGGGAAGACTGAAGAGCACACGCTGCTTCTTGCTTGTTGCTGCATACCTTACTATACAACCTTGTTAGAAATTCTGAAACATGCATTAACACTAATCTCAGATGAAAATATTGAAGACCAACTTGCACCCTCACTTCATTTTCAACAGGAAACAATTATTTTATTCACTGTTTGAGACAATACAAATCCTCTTCAGTTTTATTTCTGTATCAATGACCCTCCAATCTAGAACTTTATTTCAAGACCAATAAAATAAAGCAGTGTTAATCACTATTTTATGCCAAAATAAGTGATTCTTTACCAAACAGAACAAAACCAAGCCAAAATCAAACTCCAGTCAAATCAAAACAGCCAAGTCTACTTTTCCCAGCCGCTACATTTGTTCTACTTGAACTGACAGACTTCTGTGATTTAGGAACTTTAAAGCAGCACACAGCCAAGACAGGCCACCAAAGGACCAACACGAAAATAGCTGGTTTTGTTCACATATGTACTGTCTAACAAAAAGGGACCACATGCCTAAAGCTTACTTGTCTTAACTGGTTTTAACTAAGCAACACTGTAAACCACCTTGTTTTGTATTCACGTCTTTTAAAAGCCATAAATTTTTTAAAGAAGCCCTGTGCAGGTTTGAATTATATTATTATGTTCTTGTTTCCTTGTGCTAGTTAGAGTGGACAAAGCTTGGTAAATAATCTGAACGTAACTTAAGACCTATTTTCAACTTAGCATCTCATACATGAATTTCCATTAGCATTTTGAATACTGCTGAAATTGTAAGACGCTATAAACAGCTTTTGTGTCAACACTCATGTATATCTATGATTCAATATCCAAAACAGTAGAAATGTAACAGTATTCTAACTTCATGACTTTATTTTCCATACAGAGACCCTAGGTTTTTACTCCTGCCTGACCTGCCTCTTACCGCAGCTTTTCTATACAGTTTCCATTTTCCTGAAGCAGAAAGTGCTCATCTCCTTCCCGTGGAACACTGATTAAGGGGGAAGTTGCAAGATACAAACCAGGAGTAATTACCTCACAGCATACTTACACTGTATGTCCAACACGTAAGGGTATCGCATCTCCTTTTCAAAGGTGGGGTGCCTCACAACACAAGTTATGTGTCTTCCTCTAGCAAATCGTGTCGGGAGAATCACATAGTGGCTTACAACTGTCACTGTTTCATTTGGAAACAAAGTAGAGGTGGGTTCCATTTCACCAAGGCCTCCTTCCCAGTCAATGTGCGCAGCAGGTTTTCCAGTGGCTGCTGTACAAGTGGCTGCTACTGTCCAATTTGCACCATCTATTAGAGGGTTTGGTCCTTTCTTTAAGCTCACAACAGGTTCAACTAAGGAGGGGGAAAAAAAGGAGATTCAAACAAGAATTCCACATCTTTGAAAGTGTCACTACTTAAGTTAAACAAGATCTAATCCGCTTGCAAATGCTCATGTTAATCAGACATCCTAGAAGACTACGCGTATCTCAAGAGATGACAGTTCCACAAGGCTTTGGCCTGCTGACACTACCTGTACTGTCAGTTTGTGTCTCTTGAAATCTACTTCAGTGTTCTAACATTAAGAGTTTAAGCTTTTCTTGATCACTGTTATAGAAATTACTTCCAAGCTGCATCTTTATTATATATACAAACTACACACTGAATAAAGGATCTAATAAGTACACAGAAATATGCAATTGTACATGAAATTTATTTAAGTTTTTAATATACAAAGTAAGCTATATGGAAATAAAATTCCAGTAACAAAATACCATAAAAATAAAATTCATTGTTTTATATAAAAATAAATTTTTTGCCTATATATATATATTTTGCCTACATGGAACTCAATACTAAGACTAAAGTAATTTGCATGTGGAAGGAAGTGACCTCCTCATAAAGCCACTGCTCACCCCAAAATTTTAAAAACTTGGGGAACACAATTCTTTCTAAAAGGAAGTTGAGCTCTTCATGGACAAGTCTACTGCTGAGGACTATAGACTAAAAAGCTTCCAAAAAATTTCCTTTTGCTTTAGCAAATCTGTTTTGGCCCTGTACAAGCCACCCACCAGCTGCAGCCCAAGTCAGAAAAACTACCTGGTGCTTCAGATACAAACCATGGCTGGGCTGTTTTAGAATGGCCCATTTGTGTCACCAGTTCTGTAAGGGACAGGTTTGCAGTAGTGTACTGGCCTGTTCCACAATCCTGGTCTCTTGCTCTAATCTGGCTACTGAAGTCTTCTGAAGGAAGGTCATTGCTACTCACCATAATGCTTCAGAATCCACCTCAGTGGATCAGCCCTCACTAATCACAAAGCAGAGATAAGTCTTGCAAGTTCTGTGCCTTTCAGTATCAGAAGGAAAAAAGTTAGTTCATGGAATTTCTTTCCAATAAATTGAAGCTGACCCACAGACACATCTTGTAAGAGAACGGAGCAAAGTACCGTACCTGGCAAGTTCTCCAACTACCTATGCCTTCCAAAGATAACAAATTTTTTCAGCTTCAGCCCATTTAGTGCCAGGAACAGTTTTTGACTGTTTTCTGCTCAGTCTAACACTGTTCATGTCTGAACAAGTTGGTTTATCATTTGCTCAATTATACTAAAAGAAAAGGCAACTATTAAATGGATAACCTTACAAAAACGTATCTTCTGTTCTATGCATAGAAATGCTTGAAGAAAACAAGTTGTTATGAAACTGAAGGATTGTTTGAGCAGATACCAAGAGCAAATTATTCTACTTTGCTTCTCTGAATGACCACCCTGTGAGATTTGTTAGTAACACTACTGAAAATAAGCCAATAGCAGGTTATTTTCTACCAAGTTGCACACTCACTCTTCTAGATCTGAAGTATTTTTAATACAGCTTCTTTCAAAATCTGATTCCCTGCTCTGCAACACCAGCAACAGCTAGAGCTTTGTGCAGTAAGCTTGCATATCTGAGCTGATGTACACTTGAAGCATTGTCTCATCCACCAAACAAGCCTTTAAAACCTAGTATGGAGAACTTGACATAACATAGCTTTGTTATTTGACCCACAATTTGGTTTTCCTGATTTAACATGAACTCTACTACCTTGTCCTCCCAAAATCAGTGGTAGAGATTTATTCAGTAGCTTCTGTAGCATTACTAAAATGCAGAAGTATAAACCAAATTTAAATTTAGAATTTTACATACATGAAAGTTCTAATTTTTGCTGTATTCCTCCCTTTCCAAGATTTCCATAATAGTAAAATAAATTAAATTAGCAGCTATCATTAGCATTTCATGCCAAAACTTTAGACTCAAATAATTTCAGCTGGAAATAAAAGCTTGATATGTTCTATTCCTTTGATTTTTCTTCAAAACAAAATATGCAACTGTGTAATTTTTTCTCCACCTCTTTGTGAAGGGATATGTAAGTAAACAAGAACTCTTAACTAAGTTGCTGTCCAGATGTCCAGACCCAAAGAAGACTACTCAATACTGTACTTTTAGAAAAAGAAGCCTTCAAGCAGCATGACAGACTAATTTTAAACACCTGCTTTCTCAAATGATACCAGAGATTTGTCAGTTTGAGTTCATTGTGCAATATTTGGTTTTACATTTGTCAACTAGACACCAAAGGTAAACAATTCAAAACTACTCAGTGTCATAAAACACACTTATTCCCAGTCCTACCTGTTTCCATGTTTAGTTTTTTTTATACATCAGAAATGTTTAGGCTTCTATTGTCATATCTTCTCATAAATTGTGATTCTTGTACGACACATCAACTGCAAGGTAACTAAATAACCACATACTGAAAAATTGAAAGCAGCTGTTAGGATACTTATTTCTATAGTTTATCATTCAGGACTACTCTGTCCCAACAACTGAAACAAAACCAGCAGAAGCCCAGATACTTATTCTATGGCCTTTCTAGATGTTTCAGTCATGGATTAAGAAGTATCTGGTTAATGAATCCATAATTACAAGGGGGTATTGACATCTCATCTCTCACAGTGCAAAACAGTTTTACCATTTTCAATTTGGAAAACTGATTATCCAAAGCAGGGTTTTGGCATTCTTTTTGGTTTAATTTTTTGTTTTGTGGAAGTGTAATTTCTATATGCAGTCCTCTTATCCCAGGACCATTCGTTGTACCACATGAGTGTGATTTTTAATGACTTTCTCTGCCCACAGTGGTGGTGGAGGCCACAAGAGGCAGCTGGGAGAACATTAGAGAAGCTGCTACACTCACTCAGTAGAAACCTTATGCTCTATTTAGGCCAAATTAAAAAGATAGTGAGGACAATGCTTTGTGTGGAAAAAGGAGCCATCAATCCCCTAAGATGCAAAAGCAAGACCTACTTCCACAGTGTGAGAGCAACATTATGGCGTGAACTATACTTGAGTATTAAAGACGGGATGGCTGAAGCATGGAAGATGGGCAGTTGTTCAAAAGGTCTCAACTAATTTGCCCATCTCTGCTTGCCCTTTTACAGACTCATGACCACCATCTAATTTAACCCAGCTTATTCAACCTTCACCTTACATTCAACATAGGCATACCAGAAATCTCTTGCTGCTCTGGTCCTTATACTTTTTTATAGAAAATGAACAGAATATAGCATCCAGACATGAGCATTAAATCTTACTGCATCAAGTTTCGAGGCCAAAAAGCTGCTTCTTGGTTTTCCTGTACTTCATAAGCCTTTTTCAATTGCTTCTGTTGGTTTTAAAACTATTTTTCTGTGCACACTGGGCACAGGTCTGGATGATGTTGGCATGATTACAACACACACAGGATTATTTCGTCCCAACATTAAATTCATTGATTCCTTGGCAATAGCATGACACTGGAAACTGTCGTTTTCTTCATCGCATCTGACATGCACTTCATTAACTTCTTTCCAAAACAGTATTTCAAGTTTCTATTTTCTCTCACCTCAAAACCAGGAGCTTTATCTTTCTGTGTACTTTATCCTGTATGCTAATTAATACTTAATAATTAACTTATTAAGGTTTTCTTGTTTTAATAGTTTGGGGGGGGAAGCAGTTTGCCTCTTTGTTTTAAGGCCAGTAAGTTCGCTAATTTGCCATCTACTTGATACTTCTTTCTTCTGAGTATTCTGCAGTACCCAATATCTATACTGCCTGACATGCATAATCTTTTAATTCCTAATTGGAAGACTTTCTGCATTAGAGTGTCTAGGATCTAATTCATGACCTATGCCTTTGACACTCCTTTGTACAATACATTCCTCACTTGTAGCATTGGTAAGAGCTAGGCTGCAGAGGAACAAGACCTACTTGATCAATACCCATGATAAGAAATCCAACTTAGCAAGACAGAGTTAAACCAAACCAAGTATTTTAAGTAGTCATGGGCAGCACTCAAGTTAATCACATAAAAATTATATCAGCTCTGCAAGCTACCCAGCAACAAGCCCTTTCTTCTGCCCTGAGACACCAGTTTGCCTCATTTGGTCAGCATCATGGGATCTTGGGGAAACCAACAGCTTGACACAAAAATTATTTGCCATTTTTTGCAAAGTTTAACAAGGTAAGTTTGGCAAATCAAAGTTTCAGAAAAGTTCAATATATCTGTTTGATTCTAAAAGCATTTTCGTATTTCTACTGTCTTAACCTCTTCTTTTACAGTGCATTTCCTTAAGATGACATGAAGCACTAAACAAAGCAAACTGGGAGTGGGCAAAGTCACCAAACATGGCTCATCTGTTAAACTTGGGGCACACAACAAGAAGTTTTAAATATGGTCTTAAGTGATCAGTGCGCTGTGGCAAAACATAGGGCATTTTATCTTGCAGTTACTTCTTTCTTCCATTTGTCTTCAGTGTGTCCACTTTATAGTGTAAAAGCATCTAGTACATGACTAAGTATGTCCACTACACAGGGGAAGGAAACAAATTCTTCGCTGTATAAGAACAGACAGGGACTAGGAAAAAAGGCAGTCCTACTTCAACTGGAAACAGCCTCAGTCTTAGGACAGGAACTTTTTCCCTTACTTAAGGAAGAGTTTTTTGTACCAGTGGGAGAATGCAGCCAATGTATCATTGAAGATTATTTTAAGTTACATCAAGATTTAAATTACAGCAATTGCATGCCTTAAGATTCTGATGAGCTTGGAATTGCTGAGTTCAGGCCAGCAAAGTTCACAATTTATTAATTTACAAACATATTCTGAACATCATTACTTCCCCAGTATTTTGACAGTTTAAGCCTACAAGTCAGTGTAGCAGAGAGTTTCTAAAAGGACAGAAAATACACAGCTGAGGCCATAGAATTTAAGTCCAACAGAGGGTTAGCTACCTAGTGGTACATGCAAGCAAAGCTGCTGGTAACTAGGATGGAAAAGCATCTTTGCAAATAACAGCTGGGTTTTGCCATTTAGAGAGTCCTGAGAGACTTAGAGCAATTGGCAATCATCTACATCAAAAATGAAAAAAGCTATGATCAGAACCACTGCATGCCTGACTAATGCTTCTTTGCTTATTTCAAATGCAATTTTTCATAACGTATATTCAATGAAACAAGTTGTGGTCCTTCTACTCTTCCAAATGTAGAATAATAAGCACATGAAACATACATGTGCTTTCCAAGTTCCTCCAGAAACCTGATATTATGAGTGCAAAATGGACACAATAACTAATGTTACCTGAAAAAAACCCCAATCTTAGAAAGAGGAACTGACTAGAAAAGGTGAGGGGAGGTAGTAACAAATTCCCACAGCTTACTGGTAAAGCATGATAGCTGAAACCTGAAATGAAGAGACTGCTTCAATAACCACACACATAGCCACTTGCACTACTGATGGAAGTCAGGTGAAAAAGAGAACCATAAGACCACATGCTTTGTGCATCACACAGAATTTTGGTGAAGTTACTGGTTTCAAATTGGATTAAGCCAGTTGCTTTAATGCACTTATTTTGCCCCACCTTGTGGTGAAAACCAGTTTACATATGGTGCTACAGCCCTCTGATTAATCCCATTGAATATTCTACTACTATGAAAAGCTGGTATCAAAGAGCAAGAGATGATCCTAAAAAGCACACCTGCTTACAGAAATAGTCATTCACAACCATCTCAGCTACAGAAAATATCATTTTACTCCTGGGCTAAGAGATACAGAAGTACCTTACACCAGTACAAGAAGAACACTCTTGTAAGGAGAGGGCAACTTAATAACAGGCTTTCAAGTTTCAGGGTAATAATTTTACCTTAATTTTACCTTTACACTGCAGTAACACCTGAGTTACTTGCACTTCAGCACTAATTCCTTATGACAGCAATACTCAGCCCTCAACAAGATGGAGAAAATTAGTGTAAACAAACCCTCAAGTCTATCAAAGTTTCACATTATGACTATCCACAAACAGTCAAGAGCTTAAATTGACTCTTTCTTTCCACAGCTCCCAGCAGTCATAGACAGTTTTGCTTTACATTTACATTGTGCAAAGAACAGTTTGCATCACCAGACCTAAGCAGCTATACAAAATTATCGTGTTAGCAGCATATTTATAAAATCATAGAATTGCATTGGAAGGGACTTTTTGAAGGTCATCCTGTCCAATCCCCTTGCAATAAGCAGGGGAATCTTCAACCACACCAGGCTGCTGCAAAGTCCCATCCAAATGTTTCCAGGCACGGGACATCGACCCTCACTGGGAGCTCTCTAACCTCATTACAGATGATGGACTATTTCACTGAGATAAACAGTTATCAACAAGGTTTAGAAATACCTGCTTGTTCTGAAGACCGGTGATTACCCACTACTAACTGAGGGAATTTAGCCAAGGCGGTAGCTAAACCCAAGTTCAGCAGCTTCCCAGCACATACACAAAAGTCCCTGGTATCAGCATTGTCTGTCAAAGCTCTAAAACACTGCTAATACAAACTGAATGTTTGTTTTCAGCATAATGCCTAAATAGGAACTCATTATTTATTTTTAATAACTAGACAGTCAAATAACAAGTTCTAAAGAAGCAAGAACCAAAAGAAGTCTCCTCTACGACAGTAGTAAAAATTGTACAACTGTAACGAAAGCCCAGCAAACACATATTTTGCATTTTCTTTAGGTTAAATGGTAAAATTCAACTTATTTTTAAGTTATTTGCAGAATTTTGCTTTCAAAAAAAAGCTGACTTACCTAATACTGTTACAGTTGTTGATGACTGTGTATTTCCAAGTGGGAATGTAACTGCCTTGCAAACATATTCTCCTGCATCAGAAAAGCTTACATTTTTTAAGATGATTGTTGCATCAGTAAGTGAGTAGTTTTTAAATGCCACTCTTCCTTGGTATTCTCCTTGAACAGATATTCCATATTCAGGGTGATGAACAGCAATAGTCTGTGAACTTTTACCATCTATCTTCTCCCAAGAAACTTGTGTTATTGTTTCATTTACATCAATTATGCATTTCAGTGTAACGTTCTTCCCCCAAACTGCTGTCACTTGTGGATCAACAACCGGTCCAGCTAAGGCACCTAAAAACAAAACAAGTGTTAGTTGCTACACAAGAAAGACATGTTGCTTGGTTTTCACAGTAAGCCTTCTTCCATAATTAGCTTACCTTTTTAGAAGGGAATTCCTGCTTTTTTTCTGATTAACTGATTCACAACAGTGTTGGAATACTACAGAAACACATTTCAAGCAAAAACATCAAACCTAGGCACAGATCAATCATTTTTCAGAGGATACTACCACTAATACACAACTTCATATAAAAACAACCTGACAATTGTGTAACTGGGTAACTGTCTTTTGGGAATTTAACTGGATATGAACATTCTGTGAATTCAGATTTACCAAAACCACAAGACATGGTACTTTTTAGCAGTCTGATTACTGATCTAGAGCATCAAGCAAAAACTTATGTTAACTACTGCACTTACGTGTTTCTCCTTAAATAATCTTTATGAAGTCATATCTTTTATAAGTAGAAATAAGTGAAACTTCTAGCACTTACCATACCAGTAAATACTTAAACAGCAAAGCAACAATTAAAAAAACAAACAAAAAAGCCCCTATCAAAATCCCACAAACCACTCCATGTTTACAGTGACAGTCACTCAAAGACCTCAACTTGAGCTCTCCTACCCTACCTCCTAATGAAGACATTTACCATCATACATATGCAATCCTTCTGCTTCAGTGCAGTGGTGTGTCTTCACACAAGATCTTGTCTCAGACAGTAAATATGCAAGAGTAGGCATAGGCAAGCGCTTGCTTAGGATTCTAAGTCTTAGTCCACAATGTATTTCCTTTTTCTGAGCTCAGATTCTAACAGAGCTATTTCAAATGCTCTGATTCTCTCTTCAGATACCAAGTCAGTACTCAAGCTGTAACTGAAGAAGTTCACTGATGAAGCAAAAGTCAAGTATAAATTTTATTAGCCCCATGCTCATAAGCATGAAGAAGTCATCCATCTTGAGACATGAGCTAGCTGCCTTTTCACTCACCAAACTCATACAAAAAGCAAGCCATGCATTCAGGAAATCAGTCCTTAAAAGCCTTTATCTACAAATCCATTGTTAAAAGCTTTCTCCTTCCCATTGGTTGATTTTTTCATCGTTCAAACTATTTCTCAGTCAATGAAGTCACCCAAAAAAGTGATTTAGCTATGGATTTCTTCAGTATAAAACCAGTGACTAACATCAATAGTATGAACACCTTAAGCTACACAAATGAGTCAAACTAAGCCAGAAATTCAGACCAATATTGTTGATACATCAGTAGGTAAGTGGGGCTGGTGAAGGGACAAAAATAATAAGAAAAGTAAAAAAAACCCATAACATGTTTCAAATAGAGACTATCTGCCATGACAAGTAGTGCAAGAACATTCTGTCTATTTTCCTCATGCCTTTTATCTAACACATTATTGTGACAGACACTGGAAAGAGGGCAGCTATTTGCAAACTGGAATGCAGAGTTCTGTCCAAAATTCAGCTCCACTTGCCATTGCTACATTTAAACATAAGGTGGAATGTGTCTTAATAAATATTTGATTATTGCTTTCTACCTTATAAATAAATTCACAAGTTACATTTGTGAAATGAATTTCAGAATGCATAGGATATAAATATTCTGTAATGTAATTTAAGCAAAGAAAAACACTTTCATTCAGGAATCTGCTTTCTGCAACACTAAATCTACTGAATCTTAACCTATAATTTATCATAGTGATTCGTTGTATATAACCCCAAACAGCTTAGTACAGAAAAACCACACAAAAGTGAACTTACAAAAACCGTTCACACTTCTGCAGAAGGTAACAAACTAAACTGAAAAAATATCCCGGTTAACTGAACACATGAGCTCTTTTGCTTCCTTTTACTTTTTTTTTTTTTTTTTTTTGACAACTCTGCTTCCACTAATTGGAGGCTTTAGCTACATAAAGATGACCATTGTACATTTAAAAAGTCAATACTCAATTTTCCCACCAAGGAATACTTCTAACAGCTCATTTGTGCTATGAGAACATTGTGTTCTCACATGAATTACATGAGTATTTTCAGAAGTCAAACTTTTTCATTGCTGCTATTTTCAAGATTTACAGACTGAACTGAGCAGGACTCATATATATTTATAGACATAAACACACTTGCAGGTATAGAATGTTGATCAGTTAGATCTTTTTTCTTCCCCTTCTCCAGCAAGGGAAGTAGAAAGCTAACATATCACTACTCCAAATTTTACATTTTTACATTCATCTTATCTTCTGACACATGGTCAGACTCCAAAGAGCAAAAAAACCCAAACCAACAAACAAACAAACTTATCTTTACAAATTATTTAACTTGAGCTTACATACAGCTCATAAAACAGTATATAGACTCCAAAATGTTTAAAGTGCTAGAAATAGTTCAAATCTGACATGCCAATGCCACATATTTGATTTGGAACAGTATCTCCATCCAGTTATTATTTAACTAGCTGTAGTTGCAGAGCAATCAAGCTAATAGTTCAAACTAGCAAGCTAATTAACATGCAGATATTCAGGGCTCTCCAAGGCTCAGGATGCTTAAGATAAGTATTTCCTTTGACATAAAGACTTCCACTCAAGAGTCAGTATTCTGCTCACAGATTGTAATTGAATAACGAGCTACATGTCTCCCCCAAAATAACACATTTAGAGGCTCATAATGCACAAGGTTCTGAAGAACAAGCCACTTCAAGACCACACTATTCAGGTCCTTAACTGATCCAAATTTAGGACACACAGGCGCACAGAACATGCATTTATTGTTTTAAAGAGGCCTGGCCCTCCTCCTCTTGAAATCTGACCTTTTCTGCCTCAGGTTCACAATATTGAAGTCTTTCATTCTCAACAAAACTTCTGCATACACTTTGTACTTTCTTAGTAATCAAGATGTTTTGTAAATTCTCAAGGTAAACACAGCATCATGAGGTTTTCTTTCTTTCTTTTTTCTTTATATTTGCCCAAGCTTTTACAGATGTGCCTTCCCTTTCCTTTTTGCTTCCTTGGAATACATAAAATTGTACTGTTTCACACAGAGCCTGATGAGATTGCCATCTCAAGCACTTTAACATGATTCAATTTCAGCTAAATCCCTATGCACTACCTGATTTTTCATCACAGTGATCCAATGCCATGCTTGGCAATAAAGTCAAGAATACTACCTGAAACAGCAAGGCAATGACTCTACTCATGCAACTTGACAGAATGTTTAAAGAGTAAACAAAGCAAAAAGATCCCTAAGGCTCACTTGCAGCATTAAAAGTCACAGAACTAGGTGCTATCAAATACTGACCATGATAATATTTTCAACATCAATTCTGAATTAAGCTTCTACTACTAATTGAAAAAAAGATACTGAGGAATTATAACAACCTTCATAACACAAAGTATTCATGATTTGGAATGACAGAATACTTTCCACATTTAAGGCTTGTTATTTGTTGCAATAAATAACAGCAGATTTAGATTTTCTATATGAAGCAGCCATGCACAAGTCTAACTATAAAAGCAATGCATTTTGCAACCCACTTAACAGCACCCTTCTGGCAAGACAGGGTGACCATACTGACCCTTTCTAGCCACTGATTTTCCATAACCTGCCAACTATTTCCACAAGACAAAGCCAAACTACAGAAGAGCATAAAAATGAATTTTTCCCCCTCTATCAGCAAGTTATTCAGCTCATGGGTATACACGGCCTTAGCACAAACTAGTGGCAGGGAACTCGGAAGAGGCCCAATCACAAATGGAGCAAAACAACAAGAACATTCCATTTTGCAGACAGCAAGTTGCTATGTCAGCAGAACACTCTAAAAGTCAGGCTAAGCATTATTGTTTGGCCAGTTGAATTTCAGCTGACATCAGAAAGCTTATTCTTGCAGTCCTCCTCCTCCTCCTGTGTCAGCACTCATCAGGTGCCTAAGAGACCCCTACCTTCAAAAACTCACTTGTTCTCTTCCCAATTTAACCTTCTGAATTAGCCCAGCCAATCACAAGAGGCAATGCAACACAGGCAATGAACACAGCTCCACAAATCCAGTGGCATTTTCAGATTTGTTTAACTGGAAAAACAAATCACTCAAAGACACTGCAGAAAACAAGCTGAAACCTCAACTTAAGGCTTTATAAAAATATATGCCTAAATGACTGGGAAGAAGTCAGTGTGTCTTTTGAGCACCAGGGCATGATCAAATTACTGTGTCAAAAAAAGATCAGAACCAAGGAATGGAGGAGATTCAAGATTAAGTAGTACAAAATGCCTCAACATCAGCTTCCAATTAGAAGTGCTAACCAAGTACGTAGGAAAAAACTGCACTTAAATCAAAGAGAAAGTATTATAACCTAGTGTTACTCTCACCTAAGGATCTGCTTTATCGCAATCCTTGCTTGAAGTGGAGTGTCAATCAGTTTTTTGAGGACAAGTGAGCTCAGATCAGGAACAGCACGAGATTAGGTTCTATAAGCATTGCATTTACAGGACTCAGCTCAAGTTCCTTTTTTTTTTTTGTACAAAACTTGCCTTATTTTTTTAAAGAAGAAAACCAGGAATGTATTACTTCCATCTCAAAACTTCAACTTAAAACCTTGTTCCATGCTTAGCACACAGTATAACAGGCATAGAGAAGCCTACCTGAATGTCAAAAGTTTCAGTGAAATGATGCATAGCAATTCGATAGTCTGAAGCCAAGACTACTGAAATTCTCAGGCTCTCTCAGGCTGCTTTTTCATTTTACTGAAGTTCAAGGGATTCTATCTTTTAAATCAACTTTACCTAATACCGACAGGAAACTAAAAGCATTATGATGTAGTGCATGCAAATCCACCACTTGCAAATGGTTAACTTCTGAATGTTAACTTCCTATGCCTGCAAATGGCCCAAAATGAGGTTCCAGTGTTGACTTTATGGTTTATGGCATGAGCAGCTCTCCTCTAGGTGACTATAGCCTGACTTCTTACAAAAACCATAGAAAGGGGAATATAACTTCTAGTTGAAAATTATAAAATAAAGTTGCACAAAGTTTATCTTTTCCGAGCAACTGAAAATTCAAAGAGACTGGCAACAAGAACTGTGTGAAGAGGTCAGTCTCAATTTCAGTGCAGTCTCAAAAGTTAGCTGTTGCTGAAGGGTTTTACTAACATCAAGATCCAGACTGATGGATTCTCAGTTAAGTGCTATCACAGGATGTTCTGCAGAATTCTGAAACACTCTGAACCACCATCTGGCTGCTCCTAAAGGTACAGCTGACAAGACATCACACTATTCAGCCAGGAGGCTTGTCTTACTCTGCTCCTTCATTCCCCACAGCTGATGGAAGAGACTCTCAGTTATCTCCCTCTAGTTGCTGCATCAACATGTGTATCTACATAGAGGGAGCAAGGAATAGAAATAATTGTTGGGAAAGCTACAGCTACCATTCGTAAGATAGCATCCAGAGCTCAGAGAGAGAACTCACACTGCCTGTTAAAAGGCCAGGTAATGCAATACTGGACAAAGAACTGTCATCCTAGAACAAAGGAGTCAAAGATGACAACATATGCAAAGCTCCACAATAAAAAATTACCTACAAGACTGACATTTGCAACACAGAAAGCAAAGAAAGAGATTTCAAAGAGACACTTTACTCCAATGCAACACAAAGTCAAAGAAAAAGTAGTTACAACTTAGAGTTTAACATTAGCTTGAGCCCAACTCATAGAGGCAGGAGTTGGAGCATCAGAAACACTCTGCCCCTGGAGTCAGACTTGGCTGTTACCCACCATTCTTACTTCAGAATGCCATTTTCACATGTGAACCAGTGCTTCTGTTCTAGTTTATCTCCATGTAAGACAGCACTTGTGCCCCTGCATACTCTGCTTACCACCATGCTCCACAGACCTTTAGTATCAAGCAGCAGGACAAGCTAAGACACTAGAGGAAGTTAAAAAGGAATGTTAGGCTCATGATTCAAATGGAGTTGGGAAGGACACTCTTAGAAAGCCAATTTTATAAGGTCAAAACTTTAAATCAAACTACTCACTAAGAATGTTTACAAAGTCCCATGAACTTTAAAACTTTGTGTGGAATTTTGACTTAGACGATATTAACATCAATGTCCATTTTACATGTTCTAACATTATAATCATTTATACATATTAACACACAGCAAATTAAGACATGCATGTTTATGCTGACACTAAACTTTCAGATGTTTTAAAATATGTTGAACTAATAAGTAAGGCGGCTGGAAGTTTTTCTGTAATTAATATTTCCAACTCTGTTTCACCAAGTCTTCCAATCCCATCTCCTTTAAAAGGAATAAGCAGGACAATGAAGTACTATTTTTCCCATAAATAGGCCAGGCACAAAAGCAGGACTGGAGGAAGACATCTCATTTCAAGTCCCACTCCCTCAAAAAACTAGTAGTAAGAGTAAACAAGTAGTTCAAAAGTTATCCATATACACACCACTACTGCCTAACCACTACAAAATGCTTCACACCCCCATTTAAATAAATTCAAATCCCTAAGTATCAGAGCAATAAGTATAAATACACAGAAGACATTGAAACAAGCAGTCCTTAATGTAACTCAAACATCTTACTGGAAAGTTTGTTGAAGAGTTCCAGATGATCTTAGAAATCTTTTGAAACACAAAAGATGAGTCAATAGTTCTGACAAACTGATCTGGTGAGAAAGGCTGAAGTCCTCCTGTGTGGCATCCAGCTTAAACACATAACCAAAATATTTAACAGAAGACTTGAGGTCAAAAGGAGAATTGTACATCTGAATCTTGGTGGGGCTGATGACTAATGCATTATACACAAAGAAACAAGTGAAGCTACACTTAACAAACCTTTCCCAGTCAGGCAGAAAAATACCTTCAAGCTGCAGCGGGTCCAAATTAGACTAGCAGCCAGCAGGAACAGGTCTAAGTAACACATTAAGAATGTTAAATAACTGGTTAGAGAGCAAAGTGTGTTCTGAAAGCTACAGCAAGTGCATAGTGATTACATATCAAGAATTGAAAATGACACTCTAGAATATGCTAACATAGAAGTCCATGCTCTAGCAAACATCAGTGAGGCTCCATCTGGAGTTGTTCAGCTTGAACAGCACACAACATATACCAGCCATCTAGAGAGCCTGAAAGCAAAGTGCACTCACAGGCCCAGAAAGCATGACCTACAGGAAAGGACTGGAAGAACCCATTATTATTCTCATAAAAGGTAACCCGATAAAGGTCTGAAAGAACTTACACTGCAAAAAAGAGAATGCCTGCGAAGATTAGGAAGAAGATGAACTAGTAAAGCAGTAAAAAAAAGAACAAAAACAGAAGCAAAAAAATCCCCCAAGCAACCAAGCCCATTGAAATAAAGAAATCCTTTGATGCTACAGAATATGAATTCCTCAAATAAACACCCTGGCCAAAATAACAAACCTCTACACCCTTTACTTTAGAAAGGTTTAATATTTAGTAATTAAAATTAAAAAAAAAAAAAAGAAACTAACCTAAGCTGATCCTGCACATGATCAAGGATTTTATTTGTTTTGTTATAATAAGATTAATAGATATTTTTACTGAAGTAATAAACTAGTCTTTCTTACAATTCTTGTTAGCCAATATGACACACTTGCTGAAGGACTTAATGACAAGTTCTCACTTCAGGAACTTGGAACATTCCATCCCATATACTTATATCACTTGTTCTAGCATGGTTGTTGGGTTCATCCAGCTCTAGCTACTGTGAGAAGACTTCAAAATGCACTCCTTTTACAAGTCTCAGTCCCAGTCCTCTTCCTAGAAAACTGCTGTTTCTTCAACTGTGTTTAAGACTATCCTCCACCTGCTTTGCAAATCAAGATACAACCTAGATATACATGAACAAAATAGGGAAAACATAGAATAGAAATTAACACTGACAATATCTAGAATGGCAAAATCATTTCATTTTTAATACTCAGTAAGTAGAACTTCAAATAAATTATAAAACAAAATGCCAGTACTTTCTGCTAACACATAATTACTTAGAGCACTTTCAGATACTTTTCTCATGCTCAGGTCAGCTTGCATTTGGTTTAACTCAAACATTGCAAGCTGATAAAATAGCTCCTTTCTTATCGAACGTATTTCTCATTTCCTTCTATTTGTATCCTTTAGTTACTTTTTTCAGTAAAGGTTCTCCTCTTCATCAGAGGGACAGCCAGCTCACAGCAGGTGACCAGTCTCCTCCATGATTGATGTTTTTTTATTCTGATCCACAAGCAGATATTAATCTTTTGTCACGTGTTTTGTTAAAAGCTTTTAACTCTTCAAAATTTTAGGTTTGTTGTATATTTAACTCCCCATGAAATCTGTTAGCCTTATTTTGTCCTCAGCTGAGTCACTGTGGCATCCACAAATCACTCCTTACAAAAAAGTCTTATTCTCACCAACAAGTAAGATTTAGGAGAAATGACAGCCTTCAGCTTTGAGAAAAGTAACTCTTTCTGAGCATGTTTGATAATAAGTCAAGTTATAACCTTATGCTTAGATATAACTAATGTTGCTTGCTTAAAATTTATTTTAAAGCCCAATCTCTTCATTTATTTGCAGAGCTGTGAGTTCAAGATAATGAAAGAAATTCCATTCTGGAGAGCTACAGAACACCCAATCATATAGTTTTAGTCAGCTAGTGCTTCAGCTTTTCTGACTTCTATATATAGAACTGCCTCTCATGATACAGACAATGTCATGCATTATACAAAAATTGTCACTTTCTGAACATCGGTTCATTTTTAAAAGGTTTCAATTCTAGTACACTCTTCAGAGCTAAGAAATTTCAAAGCTGGCATTACTACATGACAAGTTCAAAGAGGATGCCAATACAACATCATGACAGAGGACATCCTTCCCAACAGTGCACTGCCTAGTTCAGACCTTGTACAGGCAGCCCCTTCAAACCAGACCTCTGGCAAACCTCAGAGAACTGACCACCACATACTCAAGGTCTTCTTTGCAATTATACAAATATTTAATATTTATAACAATTCATACACAAAGTTGAATACTCTCCTTCACAAAGGATGCCTCATGGGCACCACTGAACAACCATCTACACTTCAGCTTGCTTAACTATTCAATCCCTCAGTTTCTTAAGGTACTTCAAGATTCTGTAACTCATCTTTATTCCAATTTGCTATGAGTAACTAGCTCTTATATATAATTAGGGCACCTCATACTCCAAGAAATGCAACTGACCTGATCCTACTATCCTCCAGCACCACCTACAATATACCTTCCACCACACAAATCCTTCCAGAAAGAACTTCCCAGACCACGATGACTGCTAAATCTGATCTGGTCAGATAAATACCCTGCCACTTCCTTCCAGACTTCATGCCTCTCCACTCCTTAGTTAGAAAGGCAATTTAATGCTATTACAATATCCACTTTTTTCTCTTTTTTTTGGTTTTTTGTTTTTTGGGTTTTTTTGAGGGGAAGAGAAATTGGGGGTAAGGGATTGACCGATTGACCACTAAAATATTGCAGAAGTCTGAGGAGGTATTGTCTTCTGCCTAATTTCAAAATGTGGAAGTTACTAATGACATAACACCATATTCTCTTCCACCTAGCCACAAACTTGCAAAAACATGGGTTGGTGGTCCCAACCCAGTCCAAAAAACAGCTTTCTTCCAAGTTAAATGGCTGTTGTTTCAACACTACCATATAATAAACTTGCCATTTCACAGACTAACAGGAAAAAAAAAAAAAGGCAACTCAATCAGAACCCAAAAATACAAAGTGTTCAGTATAGGATTCTTGTCACTGCTGTTTGTTCTCTTTCATTATAAAGTAGCAAGTCACTTTCCTGCTACACAGTGGTATTTACATAAGCTGCCATCCTAACCATGAGGGTAATTATAATGTGCATCTTGCTAGATTACCCAAAAAACTCATGTCTATCCCAGAATCTAAATTATAAGCATTATTAAGATATTCTTGACTTAATCACTCTAACTTCATTTGTCAGACTGAAGCATTCAGACTCAAATCACTGGAATTACTACTCATCAGTACAAGCCTGTAGAGGGGAGGGAAAAACCCAACCAACCAAACTTCCACGGAAATCCTCTGATAAGGTGCTCAACAGGTCATGTTGTCAGATGTAAGCTATAGTGATCATTTCCAACCAGGTCACCTAGCAATTACCACAAACACAAGTTAACTCCTAGGCACAGTTTTCTTTATAATGCATTTATCATTGGCAAAGTTAAACAAGCTCTAATACTGACATAGAGAATAATGATTTCATGTAGGTAAAGAGGCAAGGGACCTCAAGAGGCCATTCAGTTCTGCTCAGAGTTATATCAGACTGCTTGAAGATTGGTCCAGTCAGGTTTGGGATATCACCACCTGACACTGATTCCTCAAATATTTTGGACACCTTCTCACTCACAGACAAGTTTTACTTCCTTACATTGGCTCAGGATTTTCCACACTCCAGCTTGTTCCTATTCCCTTGTGTGGGGTGTCTGAAGAAAGTGTTGATCTACATTCTTAATACATTCTCATCAGGCACCAAATAAAGGCTCCTTTTCTGCAGCTTTCCCTTTCCCAGGCTGATCAGGCCCAGCTCTTGTAGCCTCTGCTCACACACCTTGTGCTCCAGTTGACACAGTGACCCACTTCTGGGCTTGCTCTGGTAGTGTCTCCCTGGTACCATGAGCCATAAACTGGATACAGTACTCTAGTGGCAAAATATATTCCTTCCCTCAATCTGCTGTAATGCTTAGAGACCAAGATAAAGTCTCCCTTCCTTGCTGTGAGGACAAACTGCTGATACTGCTCAATTTGCTGTTCACCAGGGCTCTAGACCTATGCCTGCCAAGCTGCCTTCTAGCCCCTTGGAACACAGCCTGTGCAGTTGAATGGAGTTATCTCAGTCCAGATGTGAGACTTTAAAATCACAGAACTGTTTAGGCTGGAAAGGACCTCTAAGATCACTGAGTCCTACCATTAAGCTACAATTGCCAAGTCCACCACTAAACTAAGTCCTTAAGTGCCACATCTACACATGCTGAGTGATGGCACTCAGTATGATCTGCTCCATAACCAACTCTGGCACTGAGGTCAGGCTGACAGGCTTGTAGTCTCCTTGATCCTCCTTCCAGTCCTTTTTGTAGCTGGACATCACATTTGCTAACTTCCAGTGAACTAGAACTGCTGGTAAATCATTCCAAGTGGCTGGGAGAGCATTCTGACAGCTTTGTCAGTAGTCTTGGGTGGATGCCATCAGGCCCCACAGATTTTTGTGTGTCTAAGTGGCACAGCAGGTTACTGATCATTTATCCTTGGATTATGGGGGGCTTCATCCTGCTCCCCATCCCTGTCTTCCAAGCTCAGAGGTCTGGGTACCCAGAGAACAACTAGTTTTAACTTTAAATACTGAGGCAAAAAATTAATTATGTACCTCACCCTTTGTCACTGTTTCACTCCACATTCAAAAAAGGATGGAGATTTTCCTTAGCCCTTCTTTTGTTGCTTGTGTATTTGTAAAAATATTTTTTTACTTTCATTTACAGTAGTAGCCAGATTAAATCACAGTTGGGCTTTGGTGCTTTTAATTTTCCATCTGCAAACATCATATCCTCCTGAGTCGCCTGCCCATTCTTCCAAAGCTCAGGAATTCTCCTTTTCCTGAATTCCAGCTCTCTGTTTAGCCATGCCAGTCTAGCTCCAAGCATTCTAGACACTCCTCTTCACCTTGCCAGCCTGCCTTTCCTGAAGGTACAAATGGAGCTAGCTAATTGCATGACTCCAGTCATGCAAGCTATTCCACAACATTACTGCAATTCCAATGAGATCCTAAGTCTGCAATTGTGCTCATTTGTGCTGCCTTCACAAGGGAAGGGAAAAAAACCAATTTCCATCATATCCCCCTTGGACACTTGTTGAATGCTCCTTGCTTTACTTCTTTTCAGATTAGTGAAAAATCAAAGGTCATCTCAACATGCATAGTTTAAAACCCTCCTCACAAGCTAGCAATGCTTTTGGATAAGAACCCTCCACCTTACTTCATCAGACAGACCCTGCCTCTGGTTCAGTAGTCCTTGTTCCTCAGGGAAATTTCAGCGACTAGAGAAGTCCAAATAATTAATACCTGATCTTTCATGCATTTCACAGTATTTACACCAGGTAGCACAGGAGAGCTGCAATGGTCAGCCAGAATTCACATATTAATTGTAAGACTGCACAGCACACATGCTGAAATGATGGTCAACCCAGCAGGCTAGGAGAAGCAATGAAGATACAAATCAAGTTTACCATATTTCTGTGTCTGTATTTACTGACTTGTGCAGTGCTATATCAGTACTTAATTATTTTGTTACTTAGTAACTTAATTTTTCATACGTATATACTTTCTGTTCTTCCGATACTACACTGCACTTCTCACACTACACCTCTGCATTCATTATCAAGGCAAACTTAAGTCAACTCAGAGAACCAATTAACTGCCAATTTCTGAAATTCACAATTACTGTTCAACTTAATGTTCAGACATAAGGTCTAACAAAAACATGATCAAATTCAAGCTACACATCTTAGAACTATGCCATATTTTACCTACTCAAAGGTAAGGGTGGAAAGGAGGATTTCTGAACTGCTCAGTTCAGATGAATGAAGCCAATGAAGTCCGAGTACACAGGTTGTTTTCCTTTGCCTTAGTTCGTCCAGTGTAAACACAATGCAGTTTAACAAAATCAACAAAAAATCCCAATTAACTCTGACAGATACCACCAGAAACGCTGGCTGGTTTTGACGAGGCAAAACTATCGACATTTAGAGGTGTGCCATACTAAAACACAAGGTCTATGAAACTCCTAACCTAACCCAAGAAGTTTTAGGCACAAACCTCCTGACTTGGGAAAACTTAAACAAACAAATCATCACAAAACCAACCATCTAGAGCATTTCAGCCATTTTGGGGAGAACAAGGCAAAATAAGTTCGTTCTATATTTCATTGTATAACCATAGTTGTTCAATACTGGAAATATTGTTGTATTAATATCTTTGTCTTCAGTAGAATATTACTTTTATGTAGGAACAATAAAGTAAAAGTTCAAGTCACTCAGAACTGAATATTTCTTCAACTTTAACTGGAGAAAGGGACATGGCAGAATCAAAGACTTCCCACTACATTTAGTGGTATGAGAGTACATGGACCACATAACTACCAAACACTTCTGTACAAGCAATGTTTCTGAACTGCTTTAAATAAACACTCTGTTATCAGGATTTTAGGTACTGGGGAGTTTCTGTTTTGGCTTTTCTGTGACATGAGTAAGTAGTACATGAAATTCTAAGCATTCAGTAACATTCTAAGCATTCAATAACAGTTGTAAACATGCAGCATTTCCTGTCCCCTGCACTGTACTTCCTACACTGAAACCAGAAAGCCATTAGAAACTGGTCAGGAACACTGGTGCACTGTGTGTCACACATACACTGATGTGTGTGACATCCTAGCAGAAGGAACAAGACCTTCAATCCCTAGGACAGCCCTCACCTGCCTCAAGTAGACCACTCCTTGACTTTTTGTATGTTGTCTTTCCACACATCACCTACTCTGGGGAGAACTGAGGTCTGCAGGAAGAAAAGGGAGGTTGTACTTTGCACTATGTAAAAAGGGAGGATGTACTTTGCTCTATGTAATGTTGCAAAGCCCCGAACAACTTCAGAAGGACAGCTAAATATTAACTTCACATTTTCAATTACCTGTAAAGCTTTAGTGTTATCTGTCAGTATTGAACAACTGTGGTAATACAATGAAATATAGAACAAACTTATTTTGTCAGGAGCAGCAAATCTCAGCTGTCCATAAAAAATCTGATGAGTTACCAGTTACATTACAAAGTTATGGGATGGCTGCTGCCCCCTGCATTGCTGACACTGCTGGCTTTTTTTAGCTCTTAAGGCCAGCTCAATGCAGGCAGTTCCAGAAAGTTAACCCCTTTTTGTCCAGGAACTGAATCACAACAGTAAGCCTAGGGAATGCTGTTTAATAGCTGCTCAATTTACTGCTAAGCTACATTTCCAGTATGTCTCACACTATCACCCAGCTCTGTGCTGTACAGGATTGTTCTTACTGGCTACTTATTGAAGTAACAGAAAAGATGTAGTCAGATCTTTATTTAACAAATTCTCTAACATAAGTAACTTACATTAGGAAGTAACAAAGGGATTCAATTTTGACTTAAGTTTTTAGCAGTCAAATCGATTTATAGGAAAAACTTATTTCAGACTTTACTTTGACATTTTAATCTAAATAGAAGACTTCCAACTTCTTCTACTTTCCTTCCAAGGCTAGCAACTATAGTATACTAGCTCATGCCTGCCCATGCACACTATGTGCTTCATTTAGACTGAAAGGGACTTCTGGAAGTTATCCAATCCCATCCCCAACTGAAAGGGCCAACTTTGAAGTCAGATCAAATTACTCAGGGGTCATACCATAGTCAGGTTCTGAATATTTTCAGGGACAGAGATTCCACAACCTACTTCAGCGCTTCATTGTCTGTGTGGGAAAACATACTGCTAACACATTATAGTGACTTCCCTTGTTGTAGCTTGTGTCTGCTGCCTCTTATCCTTTCCTTTTGCATAACTAAGGAGAGTCTGTCATTGTTTTCCCTCTACTGCTTGTTAAACAACACCAGTAGCAATTAGGGTGCCCCACTTCAGACATTTCTCAAAGCTGAACAAACCCACTTCTCCAGCCCTCTTCATACATCATGTGGTGACTCCCTACCCTAGTGGCCTTTCACCTCTGCACCTGCCGCACATTTGGGAGCACAAAACTGTGCACCGTACTTTTGATGTAGTCTCACAAGCTCTAAATAGTAGAAGTCCAAATTGCTTCATTGAACTGGCTGAGCACGCCCAGTGTGCTCTTTATGTTTTGCACGACAAAGCACATACTGTCCCACAAGGACCTTTATGATCTTTCTTGTAAAGGCACCTGACACCAGTCTGCACCACATCTCTGCTGCTGCATGGGGTCATCCCCCCCAGACACATCTGCTTTTGAATTTCACAAGGTTTCCAACAGTTATTTCTGACCTGTGGACATCCCACTCAATTAATCCCAGTTTTCAGCAGATAACTGACCCCTATAGTCATCCATAGTATCCATAAATTTGCTTGAAGTGCCTTACAACCTGGAAGAGAGGTCAGAATGTAGCTGAACTGCCCCTGCACTGGTGCCACCAGTGACCAGCCTCTAGATGGACTCAGAATCTTCTGAGTTCAGCAGGACACAAAAATTTTCCCCCATCTAATAATCCACTTCCCAAAACATATCTCACCAGTTTAGCTACAAGGAAATATTAGGAAATCCTATTAAAAGCCCCTTAAGGTTAATAACACTCACTATTCTTTTGCCCAGTATCTTCTCCCATGTACTTACAGCAACCAATTCAGGACCTCTTTTCACAGCAGTCTCAGATTGTGGAGACACCATTAAAACTGCTTTCCTCACTTCACTTCAGTTTTCACTTATTTGTAGCCACACCATCTTATTATACTTAAGCCATGTCTCTTGAGACTCAGAATATGCAGCTGTAGAGTAGCTCTGGAGATTCATCACAAAAAGAATTTTCACTAACAATTCTGTAGACTCACACAGTCCTCACCTCTTTCTGTAAGGTAGAACACTGCTGAATCATTTTAAGATTTTCCATAAAGCCTACACAAATCTGTTTCTCCACAAAAGATTACATTCTGATTTATGAGGAGGTAGTTTAAGTTATTAAATATTCAGGTGGAAACACTGATACATCAATTGTGATAATCTGGTTATAGTAAAAAACCTAATTACTTACAACTGTTGAACTTAACAGTTGTGTTATATTATATATATGTACACACACTATAGATATACTATGGTTTGGGTTGGAAGGGATGTTAAAGATTGGAAGTAGAACATACAAGCCACATGCAGAAGCCTAAACCACCTGGGATACCTCAGACAGCTACAGAGAACTTAGTATGCTTCTTCCTATAGATCCTATCCTGGATAAATGGCTATATTACACTTGCTAGTTACCAGAGGCAGATTACTTTATGCTACCTCAGCTACCAGTAACACACTGAAACTTTCAACAGGATGCATTTAAATTTCCCAAAAAGTGATTCACAGTATGGTCACAACCATCAATTTCTCATAGTTGATTA
This sequence comes from Ammospiza caudacuta, assembly GCF_027887145.1. Classification (NCBI taxonomy): domain Eukaryota; kingdom Metazoa; phylum Chordata; class Aves; order Passeriformes; family Passerellidae; genus Ammospiza; species Ammospiza caudacuta. The sequence goes on along the minus strand of NC_080594.1, from coordinate 20,341,558 downwards.
CTTTAGTAGTGTCTTTTTAAATGGTACAGTGCCTTAATGAAGTCATAATAACATTACTTCTGTTTCAAGAAAGTTTATCTGTTGAAATCAAAAGTGCATTGAAGCGGTTAAAACACAGGAACAGCAGCATTGGTGAAGGGTTGACAAGTGGATTTTTATAATGCAATCTTTATATTAAAAAATCATATTAAGCTTAACAGCTCTTGACTTCTCCAGTTGTTAGCAACCAACCTTAGCAGAGTTAGTGATTCATTGTGGCAATGGTCAATAGTCGATGTTGGAGAAATTAAAGGAATTTGGGGAAAAAATTACCCCCAAGTTATATATGAGTCAGAAGTCTTACTCCCTAAGTTAATCTGTTGCTATGAGGAAGTTACTTGGTATTTGATGTAATTTAACTTTTACAACATTAAAGTTACTATTTTTCTACCAAATTATATACACTGGAAAGAAATTAAGTTACCCATCTTGAACATGTCAACTTCATATCCTTTCTCCAGCATCTCTTCATCCAATAGGCTGGTTTTGGTTATGCTTGTCCCAGCAATAATTAGTTTTCAGCTTATACAAATACATCACGTGTAGCATGGCTGGGTGGTATTTCAAGTTAAAAAAGCAACAGAAGTGGACAAAGAATGCCCACACAAAGTATGAAAATGTTAAATCCAACACTAATCTGAGTCTTCTAACTGAGGGGCTAATAAAAATAACAAATCCAAATGTAACCAATAAATTCATCAAGCTAGCTCAGCTGGTTTTTTTCCACTCATTGGTACACATATCAGCTATGGAGACCTGCTTGACTAGTCTTTATTCACCTTTAGCAGGAGACTGCCATTTGAATGACTCAATTTCAATTTTGCACATGCCACTGCATTACACTGAAGTATTCAAAACAACAGTCACTTTCAAAAAAACACTCAGCTCTGTACAAACTAATCCCAGAACTAGTTTAAGAGCTATCATGTTATACGAACCTTGACTAACAGAAAAGGAGAAAACAATGAATCCCTGTAGACATATAACGTTATCTTAAATGCCACATAATGAAAATCTGATGTGGGAAGGGGGTTGGGGAAGGGAAATGGGCAAGAGCTGTCTACTGCTTGCAGATAATCTCAGTATTCCTGTCAATTCAAGAGTTACACTCAACTAGTCTTCTCACTGAAAATAAGATGGATGATATTTTACACTATTAAAGAATTAAAATTGCTCTTACTCCTGCACACTACTTGAAAAACAACTGAAAAGAAGCAGAAATACTTAATAAAAGTATGCAGCTATGATAAAAGTGGATTGTCTGGAAGCTTGTTTCTGCTTTTCAATACCTGAACTAAAAGTAACCTTCTTGGTAACAGGCTAAACTTTACCTAGCTTTACCTTCTCATACACTTGGAAAAACCAAGGTAAAAGGATAGAGGACATCAACAGAAGCTTTAAGACATTAAAGGGTTTTTTTCATTACTGCTGCTAATTTTCTTCTATTGCTAACTCATGGACAGAAAGATGAATTTTTGGGTTCACAGTTGAAGCAGTCCAAAGTCTGAAAGTTAATTACCTGAAAAGTAACTCCTGAAGCATTCATGTATTCGATAACACCAAAAACGTGGGTTTGGTGTTTTCACCGTGACTCGGAAGTTGTGCTACACCTCAAAGCTCTTTATCACGAGCTTACATACTAAGCAACCACGGGCCACCTTTTTTAGAATCAAATGAATGCAAATATTGTCCATGAAGCCCCTCAGGAGCCTCACTCATACACACCTCCACCTCCTTTTAACACAGTGTTTTACACCTTCGCCATCCAGAACATCCAGCGGAGTAAAACAAGCTTTCACCCAACAGCTTTACCATCTGTCCCCATGACAGAGACAGAAACACAGTAATTATTTCCCCTGACACATCCTTTACTGCACAAGTCACTCTTTATTTGCTTCTCATATATTTCCTTGCATTTTTCCACATTCAGCTATTCCCATCTTTTCTTTCTTAGCTTTTCTTGTGATTTCTCCCCATACTCAGATGATACTATTTTCTAGGCAATCCTTCTGCTTTCTAAACAGAAATAAAGAATAGTACTAATGATCCCTTTAACAAGAAAGCTTGATCAACCTATTTCATGCCTAATCAAAAATTCATCATCTCCAACCTCTCAATAAAAATACATTACTGCATTTCAGACACCTATGAACTCTGAGGCATGGAATACAACTACCCTCCAAATAAGTACTGCTCAAAAACTCTTGTTTTAGACAGGCTAACCCTACCAAAAACAAACCATAGAAACACAAAAGTGTTTTGGTTAAAGGCACCTTTAAAGACCATATATACCTCCACCTCTAGCAACCACTAAATCCAAGAACATGTGGCATAACCAAGTAATAATAATTAAATAATTGCACCTATACCTATTTTTCACGTAGCAAATCTGGTCACTTACTTCCAGCTATCAGCTGCCTTAGAAAATTCCTGTCAGAAACTTCTGCATAACAATCCACATACCAATCAAAACAGAAGTCATCAGGGTAAAAAACCAACCAAGCAAAGTTCCAATAATTCTCATCCAATACATCACATTCATTCCAAGCTGGAAACAAGCTTAAGGTGCAAACAAAACAGCAAAGTAATCCGTCATCACAGAGCCACCTTTAAGTGGCAGTGCACAGGGGCTCCAGAGCAAGCAGAGAACACCCACAATCTCAGCACTCTCCCTTGCTGGCACACACACCCAAGCAGTCTGCAACCATACCTTCTGATAAAAGCTGCTTGGACAAAGCTGAATTCAGCCACACAGCAGCCACCTACACAGGTTGGTGTAACAGCAGATGCAAAGTTTATTGCTCTTTAACAGATAACCAACACTAAAAAATGACTTTTACCAATAGCATTGCAGGCAGCTGGCACTTAGCAAGATTATCTTCTGTGTACCAAGTTTTACTCATCTCTTATCTTAATTTCATCCACTCTGGATTTGTTTTCTACAAATTAAAATTCAGACTTTTGATTCTAGAGTTTCTAACTTATTTTTTCTTTGAGCTTCACAAATGCTCCACTCACTAGCCCCAGACACTGCTTTCTGAAGCAACACACTCTCAACTCCCTTCTCACATCAGATGCAATCTACATCACATTGTGCCTACCTTAAAAGCTCTACTACCAGGACCTGAAGGGTAATCAGCTGGTACAAGTAGTCTATAAAGTTTACATATTTTTGCTTTTCCTCCTACAGAACAGTCCTTTGTTTCTCAATATCACCCTGTCAGCAATACTACATAAGAGATCACAAAGAAAACAAGCTAGATTTGACCACATTTTTAAACAGGATACTTGACACTCTATCTCACAAAAAGTAAATCCTGCTAGAGCTTCTTTTGTTTCCACTATCAAAGAGAATGCATATCCCATGACATAAAATTAAGTTGCTTAAGAAGGCAAGAGAGAAACACTGTTTAAATCAAGTAACTGGTCAACAGTTATGTAGCATAAGTGGCTAAATAACCATCACAATTCTTTTATAGTACTCCAGGTGTTCAGATCCTAACTCAAATAACATTGTACTTCATTTCTATATGTAAATGGGAGTTCTTGCACACCAAAAGCATCACAGTGTAACAGTAATATGGAAAAATTGCAGACGTACCACAATGAAACAGCAAAGAATTCTTTCAAAAAAAACACACCTCATATTCCAATGAGTTATCCTCAAGTACAGTCTGGACAAACTTCTGGCAACATTAAAAAAAATTTTTGTTAATTATCAAACAATCCAGATTTAAACTCTCCTATCTGTTGTTCTTACCAGTGCAGCTGCTCTGTTTCTTCACACAGCAGCTTCATACACTGCCCAACCTACTACATGGTTCACCACTATTTCATTCCAACTTGTCAAATACCTTCCACAGCATTCCTATTCCTTCTTTCACTGCTGTTGTACTCCTTCACCAAACACCTGTTCAAACAAGCATTCACTTCCATACCATTTTCAAAACATAAATGCATATTTATACGCAGATTTCTTAACTATTAACATAAAATGAGGAAAAAACACATTCTGTTGTCTTGATGATAACTCTACTACACCTTCCCATTTCCAAGTTGGCAACCTGCTTTGCTTGACATTCAAATTTGCCATGACTTCACCTGAAAAAATAGTAAAAATGTTTCTAGCCAGATTGTTTTCATCAATAATTACTTCGGGATTTTATTTTTCTTAAATTATTTTTGTATATGGTACACTGCACTCTTATATTATCTACACCTTTACAACCCAATCCTTCCAGCTCTACTGCCAGTCTGGAGATCTGCATTCCACGCTCCTGTAAGAAAAAAAATTCATTGGGATCTTAGATGACATATGTATACTTCTTTGTCTAACCTTACTGAGAAGCTTAACATAACCAGCAATTTAAATTGAAAAAAAAAATTATTTCTTCAACAAAATATCTGAAAAATGCATCTTGAACATCCTTCTATTCACCTCACTTTACAGTTCTGCTTATTTTTAATTCAAGCTTACATTTAAAAAAAAATTTTGCAAAAAAGTTTTCACTGTGTGCAAACAAATGAGACATAGGAATTATGAGGAATTTGTTATTTAGTAGCACACAAGTCCTCATTTACAGTATATGTTGCAGGACATAACTCCAATAAGCACAGCTGAAAAGCATTTGCTGCAATGCAAAATAAGTTACTTTATAGATTAAAGGCTGTGATGATGCTCCTATAGATGCCACACAAGTCCCCTAGTTCAAGGTTACACTACTTTGACCACGTAAGTTCAGTATGCACTTTGTGGCATCGAGCCCTGTTTGACAGGGAAGTGGAAGGAGTACTTGTATGCACAACCTGAAGCCAGTAGTCTTACTTTTGTAAAAAAAACAGCATTTATTAAAGCAGGTCTATATTTACTCAAAAACAGAAAAGCTGCTATTTCAGATTCCTGATATATTTTCTCTTTCCCCCTTCAGTTTTGTGGTGTCAGTGTTGAGATGTTTTTGGCAATATTTCTCTGAGGAATTATAGCTCAAATAAATAATTTCTAACTGTCAATCAAAATGACTGGATAAAAATTTATTTGGTTTTGTAGCGACTTTATTCTACTAGGATTGGGATAATTTATGGCAGCGTTTTCAAATCTTTCTTTTGCTACCATTATCAGAATTAGCTGAGTAGCAGGACAAAAGGCAACCAAAAGCAATAAGTAGTTTGGGGTGCCATCAACATGTAAACATGCTCAAAACATATTTAAGAGCACTTTTAAGAGCACAGTATTAATATTTTTCCTTCATAGTCACGTTACAGTTACAAATACAATGAAAACAACTGTGGGAAATTTAAAGGTGAAAAGAAAACTAAAACCTAAGATATTGACAAAAAAACCCTCTTTCCCTGCTGCTTACCTCCAAGTCTAAAAGTCTGTAACAGTTTTTCAAGTTTTCCCTTTTACCTTCAAAACTTTGTGCTCAAAGAACAGAATTATTTCAACACAACATTGCCACTTCTGGCTGAAGTTCTGAAAAGTTATCACTTATGCAAAAAAAAAGAATCTGGGAAGACTGACAACCCGAATTACACTTATCAAGACTAAAATGGTTGAGTCGCTGTATGACACTAGGCACGGATGCTATTAGCTTCATTGTTACTATTAACTTCACATTTAGATGTAAAAATAGCTTGTCAAGGTCATGTCAAGTCTGTAACTTCACTTTTTTAATTGCAAAAAAGCAGAAATAACACTGAACAAAGGGAGGGGAGAAAAGCGCTAGTGCAAAAAGTTTGCCTTCTCGATATTTACAAACTTAGTAACAATCACCTTTTTTGAAAGCTACATCATTGCCAGAGGGGGGAGACTACTACATGCACCAGCACAATCCTACAGCGCCTCAACTCCCTCCCTGAGAAAGCATTTCTCAGATACTACACAAGTGTTTTACGGCGGCGTGGCTTGCTCGTTCCTGGGTATTTTTATCACATGAATCTCCAGAGACTCTAACTTCTTCCTCCTTCATTAAAGAGAGAAGGGACACAGCGTTTCCTATAATAAAATATCCTTGCCAACTATTCCCTTGCATTGGGAATAAATACAACGGCAGGATGAGGGTTTTCGATTTGCTCTTGTCCAAGTCTACTTTTATCCCCTCTCATCTTCCACTGCTGTAAAAAAAATAACACTACACCACATGCAGTACATTAGAAATAAATAAATAAATTCCTGTTCAGTTTCCAACTGCTACGTTGCTTGTTTGTTCCCCACAGGAAGATGAACTGGAGGGGGGGGTAGGTGATGGCATTTTCCTGCGGGCGGTCACGCCAAGCCCGGCGGGGCCCGCACCGCAGTGTCCCCGGCAGCAGCTGCTCAGGATGCGGGTGATGTAGAGCAAGCACACGGTCCCACCTCAGCGGCAGCGGCGGGCGACCCCACACCGAAACCAGCACGGTTTTCACCCTCATTGAGAGGGAACAACGACACCGGCCCACGCCTCCTGAGGCAAAGCGCCTTCTATTCCTCCCCGCAGGCACACCCGGATAAAACACCAAGACCCTTCTGTCCTTCCTACAGGATGGGAAATAAGGGGGGGTGGGGGGGTGGGCACCCGTGAATTCCCGCAAATGAGCGAAATCCCGCCGCTCAGGACGGGAATTACAGCGGATAACCTGCCGTCCGCCGGGGGAAGCCCCAGCAGGAGAATAAACTTCCCCTATTGCCCCACCCGGGCCGCTGCCACCTCAGCCCAACCGCCAGGGATACTTGGCCTCCCGGGACACCCGCTCTCTCGACTGCGGTCGCAGCGGATGTTCCCGGAGGAAAGAGTCCATAGGTCTCGGCGGTGCGGGCTCCGGTTCGGACCTGCCTCGCATACCTCCCTCCTTCACCATCCCAGCCACGTCCTGCCCGGTTCCCCCGGCGCAGGGCGGCCGGCGGCCCCCGCCGTCGGGCGCCAGACAAAGTTTCCCTCAACTCGGCCGCGTCCCCCGGCGCTGCCGGGGCTCGGGTTTCTCTCCTCCTCTTCCTCCACCCGCCCCCTCGCCCGTCCGCCAAGGGGAAAAGTTCCACTTACTGCAGCAGAAACGAGAGAAAACCAGCCCCAGGAGCCCCAGCCCCGGCCCGGGAGGCACCGCCAAACGCAGCAGCCGCCGCCGCCGCCACCACCGGGGGGAGGCACCGCCACCAGCCGCTAGGAAAAGTTCCGGGCGGGCGCGAGGAGGCGGCGAAGGAGAGAAACCAGCAGCAGCCTCCGCAGCGACTCCAGCCCCTGCCATTCTCCGGGCTCGGCTCGCAGTCGCCGCCGCTACGACGCACGGCCAGTCCCACCCGGTCCCGCTGCCCGAGCCACCGGCGCCTCCCCACACGGAGCCTGTGTCACTGAGCGAGGCGGGGCGCGGCGCTCCCGCCCTCTCCGAGCGGACCGCACCACCCACCGCAGGGAGGGGGGAGAAGGGGAAAGCAGGACGCGTGTGCCAGGCGCTTCTACCGCGACCCCCACGACCCCTCCCCCGCCCCGGGGCGAGTCGCCTCGCCCCCACCTTTCCCGCCCCGCACTGTGGGACTCGCAGAGGCGCCCCGCGCATCGGGGAGGGGGTTTCACGTCGGTATCATGAGTGCCGCGAGAGGCTGGTGGGAGGGGGCGTAACGGCGTCCTCCCCCGGGGGGCTTTTGGTACATTCCGCCACCGCCCGAGCGCGGTCGGGGGCGCCCGGCCGGCCGGACTCTGCGCTCGCGACCAGCTCTCGCGCCGCCCCTTAGGCTCCTGCCGTCCCCGTCGCCGGGCCGGGGTGGCCTGGGCGGCCACTGCCCCACGAGCTGGGGATCGGCTAGTAGCGCTCGCCCTGGGCGGGGAGCGGCGGGGGACCGGCCGCAGCACTCTCTCTGCCAGATGCCGGGCGAGGGCATTCCCGAGAGCCGGGACATCCGGCCGGGGCCGCTCCCGGATGGTCGTGGAGGGCCGGTTCCTCCTTGGCGGAGGCGGCTGGCCGCTGGGCTGGAACCCCGCACTGGGGCCGCTGGCGTGCAGCACGTGCCCACTGGTTTTGCCAACAATAAACTTTCCCGGCGTTGTCCTCGCGTCGCTTACGCTGCCCTTGGCAGAGCCCCGTGCGGGTCAGCGAGGGGCCGGGCAGGGGCTCCGTTGCCGCAGCTCTTCCCGACGGGGCTTGGGCCGACGTCTGGGCGGCACTCGGGGAGCGTGGAGCGCACGGCTCCGAGGCGGTACCGAGCCCGTCAGAGACGGCAGGATCCGAAGGTTTGAAACCATCTGGGACCAGAGCGAGCCCTGTGCAGAGTTCACCGAGGAATACCAAATACAGCCCTGTGAAGCCCGCGCAGAGGGGCGGGCAGGGGTCCGGGGGCAGCAGGCAGCGTTTCTGTCACGCTAATGCCTTTAGGGATTCTTGGCTGTAGCACAGCACATAGCTTTGCTCTGAGAAACGCTGCCACCGACTTGGGCAGAGCTGCCCCGCAGGGAGCGATGGTGCCCCAGCCACGGGCGGAGACCAATGCTCCGAGCATTGTTAGGGCTAAGTGACTGCTCGAGGTGAAGAGGAAATTTGTGCCTCTGCCCGAGGTCCCTGGAGTCCAGCTAAGGGCTGTCTGAGAATTAGAGCATTCTGTAACCAGGTCACAAAATTAAAGGTGACTTTTATGAGAAATGCAGTTTCTTTACTGCATCTCGGCGCTGATCGTTTTGTGGGTATGGTGTCAACGGATGTATCCCCAGCTGAGATTTTTCAACAGCAAAATACTGAACCTTAAAAGAAGTGGCTTGAGAGTCTTGCCTCTTTACAGTCTAGGTGTTCTTTTTCATTTCAGATGCACTGTCCTTGCAAAATGTCAAGGAAAAAACTGAATTGCTATAAATACCATACTTGCTGTTGAAACATCTGTGGCGAGTGGGTTTCACATAAGTACCACATATTCCCCAAAATATTTGCTGATTTCTTTCAATAGTGGACATAAAGAGTGGTTTCTCTCAAAGATATGTTTGACTAAGTTTATCAGATGCTCACAATAGCATGTTCATTCATTCTTCAGCCGCACTGCTTGCCAATTAACTGGCCTCATTTATTTGTAACTGTGAAACAAAACACAATTCAGGCGAAGAGTTACTACAAGCAAATTGCTGGCTATGATGGATGTTGGACATTCCTCAACATTTTGCTGTGAAAACCAACATAACTGAAAGGACTTAAAGTTTTATGAAATCAGTGTAATTTTGCCAGTCTAATCCTCAGCTAGTGCAGAACTGTACTTGTCCCAGTTTGCAGTAGGGACATGGAGTCGCTCAGGTGGTACACAGAATGCTGTCCAAAGGTTCACAGATATGTTCGTATGGCAAACCTTTTTGTTTAAAAGACCATTTCTCACTCTGCTGATACTTTTGATGCCTGGTCCTTTATTCTGCTGTTAGACTCTGCCTTTTGATTCCATGGTAACCAATGTATTCCCCCATGCCAATAAACCTGGATAAATATAATATTGAATTAATCATTAGAGACCCATTTTTATTTATGATAAGAGCCTTTTTACCTGGGAAAACTAATGAGCATAATTGTAGCAGAATAATTTATACTGCTGTGGCTTTGCTGATGTAACATCCCAGGTAGATGTTTTAATTGGGTGTAATTATTCCATTTCCCTGTATAGATGAGTCCTATACAGATTAATCCCATTTTATAGTTAGCAGTCAAAACAAATTACATTTCATAATTACATTTATACCAAGTTTAAGGCATTCCTAGGATGGGTAGGGAATATAATGAGGCCACAGTGTAATTGAGAGTGCAACCTTAAAATCCTGTTTGTGACAAGTATATTCAAATTGCCATCTGCTATATTTTTATTCCTTCTCATTCCAAAACAACAAAAAGCATTAAGTCTGTTTAAAATAAAATGTTTTGAAGGTCTAGCACCAAATTATGTACATCAATTCATGCAGGCTAAGGAAGCAAATGCAATTTGTCATATTTAAGCAGAACTGTGCCCAGTCTGTAGGTAACATCTTCCAGTGCCAGATTCAGCACTGTTGTAATCAGGCATCCTGGGGAGTTTGTGATACAAAAGGAAATTTGACTCCATGATACCAAGTCTAAATTTGGCTTCTCGATGCTTAGAACACTCCTGAAGGCATGATGCTCCAAACAATTAATCTTGCATAATATGGAATAAATGCATATAGGACACACTGGCTCAGTTCTTGTAAATCCATTGTCACTGGCATATTTTTTCCATAAAAGATGCTTTTCCACAGTTGGCAGCTGTCCTGTTCAAAAGCATCTTTGAGCTGTAGAAATACAAAAGACTGTACTTTATTTCCAGTCCCCATTTTCCTCTCTTTCTGGCCATTGTTCACCCACCAGCCCTTCCCCCCAAGAAAAAAAAAAAAAAAAAATCTCTTACGCTTAGTTTAGACCGGGGAGTTTGGCAAGTGTTTCCTTCTCAGTTCTTAACCCTTTTGGTAGTTTGAAAACAGAGTCCTGAAGCAGTGTGAAATTAATTTATATGCATAACATTTGAAGTGACGGCACAAATTCCCACTGGAATGAAGGGCTATTCATTTCAGTGAGAATGGGCAAATAGATTTGTTGCAGAACAATGTGCTTTTCTCAACACTCTTGCCTCCATTCCAATGGATGGGACCAGCGCCTCCCTGGCAATGTATGCTTGCACACCACCACCCATTATGACCCTTTAAAATAAAACCGCACCAAACCAACACCAAACAAAACCTGCCTCTTTTTTTCATGTGCTTCCAGCTGGGTGAGGCATTTAGCCTGTTATTGCAGGGAGTTTCTGTGATTTGCTAACAGGTGGTTGTGCTTCTGCATCGTCCCTCCAGCTGAAGTCAGACTAATTGTCTCTGGGTGTGCCTCAGCAAAACTGCTGCCTGAGGGGCTGTTTTCTGTGCTGTATGGAGAAAGGTGCCTGTCCAATTCCATGTCTAGAAAGCGATGGAAAAACATCTCTGTAGGCTGTGCAGCAGGCGTGACTGACAGCAGTGCCAGCCAGACCAAAGGACATGGTCTGCATATTTATGTGTATGCATTTCCTGACCCAGTGATGGACTCCTTGCTCTGATCATCCATGGATGTGTTTGGGAAGGGCTCAGACAACACCCCACAGCACACAGTTTGCCTTACCACTAGTAGAGTGTGTTTTTAATACTGTTGGATACACTGAGAAATTTTTGAGGGAAGGATGCTCAATAATCATGTCTGTTATGCATAAATGATTAAAATTAGGAATATATTATAAAGATGGATTATTCTTATGTTTCCCACTCTTTGCATACAGTATAATGAAAACCAATCTGTGTTGTCACCTCATAAAATATCTATCATAATATTTTGATTTAAATAATGAACAAGCTCAGCCAAGAATAATATACATATAGTTGCATGGTATATGATATTTTTAAAATCTATTTGCCAATCCTATTAAAGGTGACGTAGTTAAATCTTGTTTCAATCAAGGACTATCCATTCAAGGATAAATATGAGTGTCTGACTCCTTCTGCATTGCAAAGTACCACTAGGAAATTGGTTCTCTTGCTCACAGAGTGGTCAAGTTCTCGATGTATCTCAGAAAAGTTCCAGACCTCAGGCTTTTTATCACAAAAGAGTAATGCAGTTACTGACAATAATCACTCTCCAGCATTGCGTTTCACATCGTGATCAGGAGTACATATCATCCAATCTGCAGTGCAACTGTGATTCCTGTTGTCTCAGCCAAGAGATTTAAAACCCACAGCCATCTAAGTAAATTCCTCATACATTTCTAGCAGACAAAAAATAATAGGTGAGGAAATGGTAGACATCCCAGTTAGATCTGTCTCCACTTACCTCATTGACAAAGAGAACAGAAAACTTCAGGGTTCCTCTCAGAAGCATATTTGCAAGGCAATGCTTCCCTGTTTTCTTTCTGCTCTGCTTCCCTTTACTGTAGTCTCTTGCTCTCCTTCTGCATGCTTGTTTTCTTGCCTTTTTTTCTTCTTCATTTATTTGCATTTTTATTGAAGTATGATATTTTATACTAATAAATACAAAACTTACTTGATTCATACATGTCTGTTTGGACAGATGCACAATTTCCATACTTTTCTTCTAAAATTACAACTATTCTAGGCACAAGCATTATATACCTAAGATGAGTAGAAGGACCACAGGAAGGCAAGAAGGAGAAAAGTGAAGGGAATAGGTAGAGAAGAGAGGAAAAAGAGAATAAGTGAGTGAGGGCTTGTTATGGTACTATGACATTTTAAAAGCAGGTATGTGGTTAGAAGGTAGAAAGAGGGGAAGAAAACCAAAGGACCATGCCCTGCTCTGTAGCTGGGGATTAGCTGGTGCAGCAGAGGGAGAATGCTAAGTGATTCACTCACCCTGGGGCTGTTCCCTGGCTAAAACTATTAGCCAGAAGCTGAGGATGTTGCCAGTGTGCTTGGTGCCAGGTGGACATCCCTATAGGGCAGTTCCCTGCCCTTGGCACTGGTCTCTCCAGTGGTCAAACACGCCTCCAGGCACACCTCACACCTCTGGCTGACTTCCTTGCACCAGAGAGAGACCCTGACCTCATATAGTGGTGGAGGAGGGATGATTATGGAGGGATAGTCCAGCTCTGTAGGAGGATTATTGGTATCTTCACCGAGCTCTCCCACAACTGGAGATAACCATCAGCCCTCTTGTCTACAGTGCCAAAAAGAAGAAAGATGACTCCCAAAAAAGAAATATATATCTCAATGAGGTCACAATTTTATAGTGCATACCTACATTTTGCAGTGATATGTTCATTATGCCAATTCACTGACATGATCTCAGCCCCAACAGGAAGTTGGTTCCCGATTCAAGGAAAAGGAAAAGAGATTTTTAACATCCATTTTAATGTGAACATTTATTCATTTTTAGTATCTGCGCTGTTACACTAGCTTCACTTAATTATGAAAGTAGAAGCAGGTTTAGAATTCCCTGGAGGAGCTTGCTCTTTTTTCTTTTTAGACTTACTCTCTTCATCTTCTCAACTGCTCCTCCCTTATCTTTTCATTTTCCTTGAGAATGCTTTTTCTTACCCTTAGAAATGAGCACATCCTGGCAAGGATTTAAGTACTAAAAATGGTGTAAACTTTGGGTTCTTTTCTTTTTCCTTATCTTTTCCTCTGTGGATTGATAGTTAAATGCAGCAGGTTTTCCACTGTGTGATGAGTGAAGTGCATGAACCAAAAGGTTATGCCTGCCTATGCCTTAGGGATACAGCTTGGAGATGTAGTGTATGAAAGATGCATCAAGGTAAAGTCACAAGATGACTGCAGTAACATGCTGTATTCCTGCTGCTTACATCCATGTTTGATTCTTGAAACCATCTTAACTTCTGTGAATTCAAAAACCAGCATAGGATTGAAGCATAGCATGGTTCAGTAATAAAAGGTCACATTGTTATACCTGTAGGTTTCTACTTTATGAAGCCTGCGTACATTGCATCTTCTGTTCTGCCTTTTTTGAGTATCAACAAAAATTGATTTGGCCTGAAACTAAGTGAAGGTTTCAGTCTTTGAATGATTTTGAGCACATTTTATCTCATGGATCAAGTATTTTAAAACTTTGAGTGGCAAAGAGGAGTGCATAATAATTTTAGATGGCTTTTACACTTTACTTTTATGATTTTACATATGTAATTGAATTCTGAATTTCCCCTTCTACTTTCAGCCTGAAAAGGGTAGCCCAGAATGCACCTACACGCTTTTTGATCCTTTCAGAAAAAACTCCCAAAAAACCTGAAGGAACCTTATGAAGCTTTAAAAACAGATCTCTGTGCACAAAAGTGCTTCATTTCGACATGTCTTTTTTAATAGACACTGTTACAGGCAGGTGAAAAGCCTCAAAAATGCTCTTTTAACCTCAGATCCATCCCAAGGTGTGTCTTCACACCAAGAAAAGAGACACTGGTACACGCAAGGGCATTGCTGAGGCTGGAGTCTTCATCTATGCAAATATCTTGCACCCCTTTTATTATTCCCATATACAAGAGAAAGCTGCATTTATGAGGAAGCAAAAAGCCTTATACCTGCAAGGAAAAAAATTCCTTTATTAATAATAACTGCACCTAAATTGCAATTATATAACTGTTTTATGAAGAAATCACCTCCTGATCAAAATCGTTATGTAACAAGCTCAAAATCTGAGTAGATTAAGAGCACATAACAGTGGATTTTTTTATTTGGTCATCCAGGGAAAAATGTAATTTCAGTTGTGCCAAAAAAAAAAAAAAAAAGCTCAATTTTTTGGCTTTTTGGCTTTTATACGCATTTCTGACCCCTTCAAATTAGGTCAGTTTTTCAACAAAAGCATAATTTAAATGCGAAGTCTCAATGTTTCATTTCAGAAATATTTACTGTTTCCTTGTTGCAGTCCTCCAGAATGAGACATTCTGCAAGTTTCTGGAAGCTGTCCCAAATTCACAAATGTTTTCAGATTCCGCAAAAATGAGGTTTGGATTTGTTATATTTAACTAGTGGGGCTGGAATAAGGGTACACCTACACCACCTTATTTAAGTGTTCATGAGGCCTGAGGTTTTTGTCCCTAATTTATAGCAATCCACTCAGAAAGGATTAAGTAATCCAAATCAGCCTATCCTGTAACAGAAATACAAAAGTCCTCTTTTCAACTGACATGAAATATATCAGTATAAAGGAATATGCTACATGAGGTGTGCAGTAACTGAAACACCTGACATTCTTCTGATGTCATCCTTTATCAGACACAGTCCAGGAGGAATGGAGGCTTGGTTGGTAGAACACGCTCCTGTGTGACTTTAAGAATGAGAGGAACCCACTTAAAAGAAAACTCACTCTAAGTGACATGTAGATGGAAATACCTTGAGAAACACAGGCTGTAAAACATATTTCTCCTAGCCACAAACTCATACCTGCTAATGCCTCATAAAATTAGCTGCATCCTCAATACTATCCTTCAACAGGAAGTTTTAAGATCTAATTATATATGTAATTATTTATGTTTTGTCAGTTCCTTTACATTCAAGCACATTCAACGGCATGTCATATGGGAATAATTTTTCAACAGTGATTTTATTATAGTTTCTATATAATGTCACTTTAGTATATCCACCCTGTTCCCACCCCTGAGCATATGGTGTCTCTTTTTTTAATACATCTGAATTAGAGAAAAGTAACAACATTAAATATGAATCTCTTGGTTTTTGATGCTTCCCAGTCATAGGGTTGTTTGCAAATGTTTTTAATATCAATTTCACTTCTGTGCCACAAGTGCTTTGTTAACATCTGTCCTGCAGCAGATGATCAGTTTTGTTTAGTGATTTATTTATGTATCTATATTTTGGTGTAAAAACATAGTAGTCACTCTTGGGCTTTAATCTGCAGAAGGGGTGGAGCAGAATGAAATGCAGTCACACTTTGCACTTGAAAGGAACAACGCCATTTTTTCTTTGTTTTCTGCTGTAATCCTAGGTATAATGGGCAGAATGGCAAAAATAAGTTGGGGTCTTTTTTGCAATAGAATCATAGAATCGTAGAATCATAGAATCGTAGAATCATAGGATCATAGAAAGGTTGGGGCTGTAAAAAATCTTACAGATCATCTAGTTCCAATCCCTCTGCCATGGGCAGAGACACCCAGAATGACAAATCTTAGAAAAGTCATTACCTCATGACTTTGCAGGGCATGGAACTTCATGGAGTTTTTTTTCTCATAGTTTCTTTATTTCTTACCTGTTTATGATAATATGATCACAAAAAACTTGTTAATATTTGCAGTTCTGTTGTGTAAATGATTTCATGTGGTTCAGGAAGAGCATCATCCAGTTAATGAACTGCATCTCGAGAGAAGATTACATGTTCCACTATAGACCACTGCCTTGAGTAGGCTGGATATTTAACTTACACATTTTAAACTGCAAATATTGTTTTATGTTATTTCTATTCTTTATTTTTAATCAGTTGTGTTCTTCTCTGTTGGCAATCAATTAAATGAAACTCACAGTAAGTAAAATGGGAAATACAGAGAAGTAGCAGATAGTCCTGGTCATCCTGAATCCCTGGCACCCCAAATCTGACTCTTTTAAACATATCAGAAATGAATGGTTTGTCATGAGATGTATAATGGTGCAATGCCTTTTTAGCATGAGGTTTAAATAAACTGCATAAATACTTGTGGTTATATCAGTAACGGAGTGATTCTAACAGATCTTGTTGGGGAGAGGCGGTGTTCAGGCATAAATGCCAACAGCCCCCAAAACCATATATTCAATGAGAAACCAAGCACATTTTTGCCAGGACAGAAAAATTTCACATTGTGATAACGCAAAATGTGTAGCCAATTGTTATCAAACTTCCAAGGATTTGTGGGTGACTGATCTAAAATACTCATTCTAAACCCTGACAGCCATTTTTAACTGCACCATTTGTTGGTTGTATCACTTCCATTTTCCATGAAGCACCTTCATCAAGGTCTTAAGTTCTCACAAAGGTGAATTAATAAAAAAGCTTCTCCAAAGTCAGACTGACTTGATTGATATATTCTTATTAATAATATTATTAATAATCTCAGAAATGACAGTCATAGAATCATAGAACTCTGGCTTGGAAGGGACATCAAGGATCATATGGTCCAATCTTTTCTGGCAAAAGCATGGTGTGGAAAAGATGGCCCAGCTGAATCTTAAAAGTGTCCAGTGTTGGGGAGTCCCTGGCAGGATTCCAGAGGCTGATTATTCTCTTTCTGAAAAATTTTCATCTTGTGTCTAATTAGAATGTCCACAGGAGTAATTTGTACCCATAAGGAACCCATGAGGGAAGCAAATAACTCAAGTGAGGCACTAGTAAATAACTTCATTTGTAAGGATGTGAACCCTGCATGAGAGCTGGGGTGTTAGAACTTTGGCCAAAATGTGATTTTGGTGCTCTGTTCAGTCAATAAACAGAAGACATTGTGCCCTCCACTATATGTGTGGAGAATAGGATAAATTATGTACTGCACAACTCCTTTCCAGAAGGAAAAATACTATAGTCCTTAATCTTGGTGTATTATAAGCAGAGCTCTATGCCATTAAATATTTATATGTCCCTGACCAGTAATACATAAGTACATCTTTTAAAATTTAAGGTCTCAGAGGTAGAAGACAGAGAGAAATTTATGGCTTCCTAGTTATACACTACCAGAGGAACAATTCTTGTGTTCTACACAAAATAGAATTCTAGCGGCAACCCAGTCATCATTCTCATATCTTCTCTATCTCTCATCTTTCTACCTGTGTATGAATGTATTTATATAAATAGGTGTGTTAGATGCAACTTTTCTTAAAAGTAACCTGATCCTGCAAAGACTTATGCACATGATTTATTTTATATGCTTGGTATGACAAAAATAGTGTCTCTGGTGCATGTAGAATTCAGCCTATGTGTTAATCTTAGCAGTACAGAAGCGCTGATCTGACTTGATTACAGTGAGTTGGGAAATTACACCAAAATCTTCTGTTATAATAAGAAAATGTAGGTGAATTCAAACCAGATTTTCTCACAAGGGAGTATACACCATTTTCAAAAAAGCTGGAATTTCTGGTGAGTGAGAATCTCCAAGACTAAAAGTTATCTGAAATATGTAAACCCCTATTTACTAAATTATGTTTATTACATTAAACATATTCAGTAGACAGAGAAGACAGTGTGGGCCCTGATAAAGAAAGAAGACACTAAATTACTGATTCAGGGGTATGTATCTGAGACTCAAATGCAGACTCTAACTCAGGCAAGAGAGGAACCTCAGCCTGGGAGATGAAAAAATGTTTTACGTGAGGTGCTAGAAAGCTTTTAGATCACAGCTGTAGAGCACTCACAACTGTTAAATGCACACAGGATGGAAAATGCC
Source organism: Ammospiza caudacuta (assembly GCF_027887145.1). Taxonomy (NCBI): domain Eukaryota; kingdom Metazoa; phylum Chordata; class Aves; order Passeriformes; family Passerellidae; genus Ammospiza; species Ammospiza caudacuta. Next base: position 20,323,674 of record NC_080594.1, on the reverse strand, counting down.
TACTGGAATACTTTCACGAAACAGAAATATTCTTTCTTATTCAGCTGTTATGACTGTTCCTGCTCCATTTTGCAGAGAATATTTTTACATCCTTTATTGTTATAACAGCAGGGAGAGGTATTTTTTTTTTCAGTTACTGTGAAAGTCACCGAAAGTACAGTTTTAAAGTGACCAAAATTGTTCACATCAATGAATGTAATTTGGCAAATAATTGCAGCTGAAAAAATATGGAAGCAGTGTAAAAAGATCAGAAATGTTTCATTTTAAAATCACCAACTGCTTATTTTGACATATTTTAATGAATCATTTTGGGTTTCTTCTTTCAAACAACATTTTTTCATTGGCAAGTGGTCTATATTTTTCAAAGACAAAATAATTAGAGGCACATAATCTGGGAACAAAATGCAGCATTACAATGAAAAAACACAGAACAAATCAATTTCTAATTCAATGTAGAAGATTTTTCTATATTTTTATTGCAATTATTGAACTAAATAGAATCATAATTTGCTCTGCTGTATTAATAATAATTGTAGGCATCAATAATGGCTATTAGTTTAGACCCAATTACATTTTGAATGAAAAAAGCCCATCTCATAAGTGTGTGACAATGAAATTAATTTGTTTTTTCAATATTCACAGGTAACACAATGGGCTAAAGGTATCTAGACCATGTGTGAATGGATGACCAGCAAAATTCCTCAGAGCTGAAGTATGTTAGAGCAAGGAATGAGGTCAGGATTTCAAATAGGCCTGGCTTAATTCAAACTGTCCTTTGAAAGATGTACAGGGTATGACCAGGCAGCTTTGCAGAAAAAACCTGCCATGATAAGAAGCTCATCTGGAGCCCACAGAGTTCATTGAAAAACTGTCTTAAGGCCATTCTGCATAGACAGATACTGGGGGAGGTGTAAGCTTGCTGTATTTCCTGAATTTGTGGAGATCTGCTGAAGAAGCAGAATGAAATAGCTACACAAGCAGAAAGCTCATGGCACTCAGAAGTGAGTATCTAGAAGATGTGTTTGGAGCACACCAGGCCCCAGCTTCAGAGAATTGGCATGGAAGTGGAACACACAGAGCCCATAAAATGGGCAGAGAAGAGTTAGGATATGTGGCACAATTCCAGGGTGCACAAGTGTTAACTATTAAAAAAGCTGTGCTGATGCAAAAGACAAAAAGGATTTGGACCATGTTCTTTCACTTATTTTTTTCTGAACTAATGTAAAGCTGATCCAGTAAAACCCCACCAAGCATTTGTCAGCTCCTGGTTGCAGCACAAAAATACTCAGCATAAAATTCTCCTCATGAGATGATGGGGTTCAGGCCTTTGTACAGAAAACCTCTGATCCACCAGTCAGTTAAGAGCCACCACACTACAAAGTTTAACCTTTTCTCCTACATTGCAGGAACAGTATAATGATTTTGTAACTGCTTATGTAAGTACCTCTGTAAGTTAAAATAGCTCTATATCCCCATTGGTTATCATTAATGAATTAAAGTTTGCATGTGCCAACTTTTTCTTTCACATTTGTGTGAAAGAACAACAGAGGGGACAACAGAAGGGATTAGTCTTAATACCTTAGGGCTAAATAAATATTTACTGGGTTTGATTCTGCTGTCATTTCATGGCTAATGCTAAGTACAAGGTGACTGCAGGATTGCTGAAAATGTACAAACAACATTAATCTGCTGGGTTTACCCTCATTTTGAAATGTATCACAGATTCCAATTTCATGGTGTGTTTTGATTTTATATATATTCCTTCCCAGGTGAAATAGCCATTTTTGTCACCTGTGACACTTTCATTTCTCATATATGCTTCTAAAATGCAAGGCTCTCTTTCCCCATTCAGATATACCTTCATGCTAAACTCTGGCAGAGATTTAGTGCAGCAGCAGTTACTTTTTGACTCAATCAGGCAGCCAGCTATTTTTTACAAAATACTCCCTGTGTTAGGATTCCAGACTACCCATAGATCCCTCCAAACAGGAATATGAACATTCAAAACCAGCTCTTTTCTCTAACAAAAAGAACTTTGTTGCTCTCTATGCAAAATTCAGCTTAAAGTTCATTCAATTCATTCAGAATAGACAACTAATGACATTAATATATCCATGTAGGTGCAAATGTGCAACTTTCTGATATTTTATATGAGTAAAAATTCATGGGACTAATTAACAAAATAGAACGGTTCCTACATTGTTTGCCTCCATGCAAAGTAACTATAATTCACAGAATTTGCAGGTGTAGGCGAAGATGACAAATTCATGTGTTGCAAAGTGTAGCACCTTCTGCTGTCTAGCTTCAGACATTTGCAAAAGAGAGGTTCTTACCACTCTCCTTCTTTTGGTTCCAGACTATTCCCAAAGTCAGTCGAAGGCCTTAAACTTAATCCTCAGGGTAATTAATGGATGGAACCCCAGCAACACAACAGATCCAGTTTCAGCGTCTGAATGGCTGAGACAGATTTTACTTCCTGGAGAGAAACACAGCACAGAGCTAGGGAAACTGCACTTACCCATCCATGGACTGCATCTCTGTAGCACATCCAGTTGCCACTAGGAAACCTTGTAAAGGTGTTTGGCGGTGCAGCCACAGTTTATGGCTAATTGCCTGTTCAGATGGTTATGGCAACCTCCCTTGAAGGTATATTACATGGCTTTGTGGAAGCTTTGTAACAGTTGATAGCTTCTTAAAAAGTTTAGTAATTTAACAAGGAGTGCCCCCCTTCTCCCATCATAACCAACCAGAATAAAAATTTCACAGCAGGATAGGAAAAACTTAGCTAAGGTTATTAAACTATCACATGGATTGTACATAAAGACTGAGGCTCAGGATGAACCTATGGACAGCTAGAGGAAGTGTCTTTTATAAGGTGTTCTTTGATTTGAAAAATATAGAGAGATTAATCTGATGAAAAATGTATTTATTATTTCCATTCTGGATTTTCTTCAAAGACAGTGTAGAGGAAAAAGCATCTTTGTGGTGCAGTGCATCTCATTCTAAATGGACAATCAAAATAAAGTAGATGAACATACCTTTGAAAGTGCTTGCTTCTAACTTTGGGCAATTCGAAAAGCTGAACTAACTAGCTCAGGTGCAGGCATTGGCATTATAGACATGTAAATTAGGGAAAGGGAAGTTTTAGGAATATATTGTGGGCCGAGATTCATCACAATTTTTGCGAGTCTTTTATGTATGAACATTGCACCTGAACAGACTTTATGTGACTGGAGACAACCTCAGTGTCCTCTGTATAGTCATGAAAAGGAAATTGAGAAGTGTGTGAAAGTGAAAATGGGCTATAGTTTACAAAGCAAAGGGAAAAGATGCTGCACCCTTTCTGACTACAGCCCTCTGTGGTCACTGCTGGCTGTGTGCATTGTCTGCTGTGCTGTAATGCCAGTTGTTGGCACCACGCTGTAACTAACCCAGACTCAGAGCTGCTGCAGAAGGGAAGGTGCAGCATTTCTTTCCATTTGTGTCCCAGCGCTGAATCTTTGAGCAGCTCTGTAGTGGAGCTCCACTAATTGCCAGAAGTGACTCTTGTTTTCTCACATGCACAAGAAATACAGTAGCTCTAACTTTTGGAAGTTCTGAATTTCCTTACTTATTTCTACTTATCTGAAGTTTTATATTCCTGTCAGGTTTTTTTTTAAAAATTTCTACTGTCCCATAAGAACATAAACACTATCAGCATACAGGGAAGATACTGAGAGCAACAATTTCATGGAATACACAAGTAAGGAACAGCCTCTGTTGAAACCTTGGAGGCACTAATACCGTCAGTCTTCTTTCCAAATGGAGGTTTTGTCTGACTTGAATCACAAGCATAACTGTGCATATGCTGCTCTTGTATATGCACCTTTTAATGAGACACACGTACAGGGGTGTCAGGCTCTGAAGGGCACAGAGGCCTGTTTGGATGTTGGTAAAAGGTTTTGTGCTGTTACTCTTCTCTCCATATGTATGAGGACATAAGTGTACACGTATGTGTGAGTTCATGTGTAAAAGCACTCTTTTCTGAGATTTACCCTTGACTAATTATAAAAAATTATAATTTTTTATAATTATAAAAACCCATTTTCCACTCTAAATCTTCTCCTTTCAGAGGCATCCATCTCAAATGTGAAATCTGGATGGTGTTTTCTCTGTTTTCTGGCATCCCATAAGAGAAGTAATTTGCAGAACATACCCTTACATTTTTAATTCACATGACAAAGCCTTTAGTTCCACTGAAGGATATAGTTTGGGAGAGCTTAACATTTTGGAGACCTACGCACAGTGACATGCAATCAAAGTAATTTTTTATGGACCTCCTACTGATTGCTTTTCCAGCTTAGTGCCGTACACTAAAACTTCAGTCATGACACTGAGTAGCTTCTGAACCTGAGGCATGTAACATTTGTCAAGTTATTATGAAAATTTCTTACCCGTATCAAATAGATTCAATATCAACTAACTCCTATGGCTGTTGTAACATCTCTTCTGCACTTTTCAGAGGGAACATTTTTATCATTTTACCACAAATAAGATTAATATTGAGACAGCCAGTGATGTTTCTTGATATTTTGATAGAGTGCAGACACTTTCTGTTGAAGAAAAAACTACCTACCAAAAACAGTAACAGGAAGCGAAATTAAAAAATCTTAACAAACTACGATCAGACATGGTGATGTTTCACAGGTGCTCACAAGACTTCAAATTTATGACATCAACACAACCAAGTGAAGGCATGGGTGTTTGGAAGGGATACCATTGCTGAGATATTTTAAAGAAGTAAAAATTAAAACCTCAATGGAAAATTTGAGAGGACTTAATGGAAACATACACTTCTAAAATATAGTTTGACCAGAATATTGAAATTTGTGAGTGTAACTAATTCATTAGGCACTTTTACAATCATTAATGACCAGAAGCCTGAGTCCTTTGGATAAGCTTGTCTGGAAAATAGGGCAAGTTAAGCAGAGATATCTCCTGTTGTCATGATAGAATTAATTAAATACTGTCTCAGAATGATGTCTTGGTTGACCATCTTATCCTTACTTAAATATGCTCTAACATATTCTATCCTGTTACTATTTATGGTCACTGCTTACTCAGAAACCTAAAAGGTAGGCCAATAAAATATATAGAGAATACTGATATATAAAAAGATGCCGGAGTCACTCCAGAGTTCAAGCCAAATCAGTATCTTGACAAGGTGCATTAAAATGTTATGTTCATCACCTAAGATGTTTATTTTCAATTTTTTCACTTGGGTCATTACTTCTCATGTATAGTAGGTAAAACTCTTTATTGTCTAAGTGGTAGTCACTTAAATTAAAAATATTTTTTTAAATGTTTCTTACTGTTCAGGGTAATGATGGTACAGAACTACAATCTTCCACACAGGGATGCTAAGTGAAAATAGGAAAGTGCTCTAATCATAAATGTTATGGTGAATACCCCTGTAAAAACTGTGAGTCTAATTTGTGTTTCTCAGGATGAAGAAATGTGTGGCAAAGTTAAAAAATGACCGGTTCGAAAAATGAAATGCAGTATCTAGTCCTGCTTAATGCTCATATGTATTAGAGAAAGAAGTGCACTTCAAGAATGCAATTTATGTTCCTTTCTGTAATTCTTGTGCAAAAAAGCAGCCATTAGACTTTCAGTGTTAAAGTTACTCTTGATATTTATCAGACCTCTGAAACCATACTGATACAATTCTGAAGCCACATAGTCATAGAAAAGCCAGTGTCCCCCACCCCTTCTGATTATCATCTGAATGATCTTTGTTGCAGGACTGGTACCCAAAGAAAGAAAACCTCTTAGGTAAATTATCTGCTAGACGAAAGTTCCTTAGATTCACCATTCAGCCTACAGTGACTGGATTTTCTTAATGGAACCTCCTTTCCTTCCCACACCTTTCTGTGGGAAACAGGACTGAAAGGAGGACAAAGTCGTCCAACATTAGAAAAAATATAAGTAAAAGAGTATAAGAAAATCTTCTCTTTACGTTTTTCTGTACTAGAAGTCAGGGGGAGGGAGTCTGCATATGGTGTACACACTCACATTTATTTTTGCAAATAATGATGTAACTTGAGATTTCTCTTTCACCTTGTAATATTTGTATGTAATTCTTACATTTTCAGTATCCATGCCATTGTAATACCATGCTGATCTCTGACTCGCTTCATTTCGTCTTACTGAAAAACACGACTGGCCCATGTTTGCATTCCCATGACTAAAATAGCTTTAGAATCTGCACCCAGGCTTCTTATTGTCTTTGCTTGCTTTTGTCTTCTCAGACTCTTAGTAGAGGAGATTTTTGTAAATGCTTGTGTTTCTGCTGTGCAATATTGTGCCAATATCACCTGAAAATTACAGACAACTTCAGTGAATGCATACGTACAGACTGCTAGGAATTTCTGTTCTTTGTATTCTGCTGCAATGTGAGCCCGCACAAGTTTGTCTGACATGTGAACTGTGCAAAATCTTTGCTGAGCTTTTTTTAAGCTCTGGTTTTATCCATGGGAATGCACGGCATTTTATTACTTCAAATCTGAAGATCTTTGTTGTAACGAGGACAGAAAAGCAGAAACCAAAAGCTTAGTGAAAGAATTTTAGTTCAAACAACTAGCTAGCTAGCTAGAACTCTGATCACCTTAACTTATAGCAATTTTGAATATAAAACATATAATAAGAAAACACATTTGTTCATAGAATACCACTAAAATAATAAAAGCATATTTTCAGATACATATTGAATTAGTCTGTGTTTTCCTGATATTATATTTGTTAATTCCAGCAAATTTCATCTATTTATTTGAGGTGATTTAATAAGTGATGAATATAATTTCTTTATAGCTGGACAAATGCAGATGTAGAAAGTAAAATATTGACAATTCAAGTGACTCTTTTGGTACTATGTTGTTGATAGTGAGGTTGAGATAAGAATCACTTCCAATAGGTTTGTATTTTAAGTTAATGCATCCCATCATAAGGCAATTAGAAACAAGATGCTGATGTCAGGCTCTGTGAAATCACACATAACATTGTACACAGCTTAATGTACTATTCAGGAAGTGATTGCTGCCGAAGGAAGGAATGGAGTTGTTCCCCAAGAACTGTATCAGGATTATTTTATCTAATTCCTGTGACAATTATTCTTGCTCTTTTTTTTTTTTGGTTTGTTTGTTTTCAACAATTTAATTTTATTAGCTGCTAACCCCAGAGTAAAATCTCACTAATCTTCCAGGGAAGCTATTGGACATTCTAATGACCATTTACATACATGTAAAAAGACATGTATGACATTCAGACAGCTGTCTGAATACCTATGGTTAAAACTTGGTTGTTTGGATACAAATCAATCATACAATTTTGAATAGGGAGTGTTTTTGGCTACATGTGATTTACATGAGCTGCTTTAACATTAAAACAAGATATTTGATTCTGTGAGCTCCAGATTATTTCCACTGAGGGACTATTGTACATTCATGTGTCGATCAGTTAATATTGAGAATATTCAAGTGTTTGCAGAATGTGGATCTAAGGAGAGAGTTTCATATTATTTTCCCTTTGACTACATCTTTCCTTTCATATTAGAAGATGACTGTCCCAAAGAATATTTACTGGAATATCTACTGATGAATTATATCATTGCTGATACCTTTCAGTCAGCATTGCTGTTGCAAACAAAAATCCTGTAAAGCTAGGATAAAAGCTTTGAAGATAAGAAAGATTACCATGGGAATGTCATTATTTGGAGAGACAGAAGTAAATGAACTCCCATAAAAGCCTTTAATAATTGTTTTACATAAATGCATATCAAAAGGGAAAGTGTCAGGTTCAGTAGATGCTCAGGTTGTTTGGTTTTTTTTAATTTGTTTTTAGTTGAGTCAGGCATATATACCAATTTAGTTACTTCAATTTAGATTCTCATTTAGTATAAAGCATGGCAATTTTGCTAGAATAAGTGATACTACATTGAAATATATAGAAAATGCCTTCTCCCCTCCCTTCCTCTCATCTGCCATCTCTTCTCCCTCCATCCCTTGGTTCCTCTTCCCTCCCTTAAGCTTCTGTTCCTTTTCCCTTCCCTTCCTTTCTGTATGACTTTAGAAATGTATTATTTATGAAATATGAGCATCAAGAGTAGTAGACTTTATAGGATATTGTAACTCTCAAATATGAAGAAGCTAACTTCATACTAATAAATTGTATATCCAGTAGAAGAATGAAGACTGAATCTGAGTTTTCTTTCAGCCTGGCTGAGAGTTGAAAAATTCAGTATATTTTAATTAAAGCAGCCTAATCAAAGTCCAGATCATGCTCTCAATTCTTTCTTTTCTCAGAGCAGAGGAAATAACAGGTATGCTAGAACTGCTATCTTCCCTTTGAACTACACAAGTCAGACATTCCAACTTACAGCTGAAAGTTCAGTTCCCCACAGCTACCCTGAAGGAGGGCAGGCAAATATCTGAGTGGTCATCCTCTGCTTTGGCTGATTAAATTATTTGCAAGTGAGACATTCTAATGCGGACAATTGTTTATCATCAAGAGCAGGAAAACTATTCCACATCTTTTCCCTTCCATCCAGGACAGCTAGGTGTGACAAGAACTGTGGGACTTAATTTGTGAGTTATAAATAGTGAAAGCAAGCTTGTTCTTTAGTTATAATTTTGGTGCTGCTTGGTAACACGGTGCCTATGTGCACACCAAATCATTAATTTCTTGAGGGGTTCAGGAATATCCCAGCTGTCTCCTCATGGATGAGATAATGGACAAGCTTGAGACAATGGACTAAACTGAAACTAAGTGATTAACTGGACCTTCATAATGCAGTAGTTGACTGATTGTTATCAGAGCCCACCCAGTGGGAACTGTAGACTGATCTAGAAATTGCCCCTGATAAAAGTAATTTCTATGCCTAAATGTGTTTGTTGACATCTTGGCTGGAGTGTACCAACACGTCCCTGTTGCTGAAGTGATTGGATTGTACATACATAAAACATTTGTAAATAGACAATAGAAACCATTCCTCCAGAAATGGCCACTGTGGAACATCTTATGTCTGTAGCTATGATATTTAAGAAATTTTTTCTATGTGAGGTGTGGGATTTACAACAATTTATGTACATATTGTGCTGGTCATGTAGGGCCCTGGCCTGCTGGAAGTTAAAAACTGAGCAAAACTGCGGCTTTAGGGGTCTATCCTTATCCAGGGAAAGCTGACACTGCAAGGGCTCTTACAACAGGTACCCCCACTGCTGCTGGCCAGTGGCTGATTGTAATGCTCGGTAGATTTGATTTCCCGTGCAAACCCAACTTTATGTCAAAATCCCGGTAAATAATGTTTCTTTTTAGCAAGCAAAGCTCTGCTTGTGCATTAGCCAGGAATCGACTAAAGAAGAAAAAAGCTGATTTCCTGAAGTCCTCTGGCTGGTGAAGAATAATGAACCTGAAATAAGAATGGCTTCCAGCCACATGGAACAAAGTGTGTGGTCTTAGGTCAGAGTTCCTCTGCTGCTTCCCTGCTGACTCGTCTGGCTCCCTTCTCCCTGCCCTCTCATTGCTGCTTGCTGTTTCCAGAGGCTTCTGGGTTTCAATAGACCCATCCTGCAGCTTCTCCACCTTGCCCACTGATGTGACTTTGGAACCAACTCTGAGACCTGATTTGATTATGCAGGATCCACTGGCTTGTAAACCTGAAGTTTGACCACTAAGAAGCTTCTCCAACTTAATATTTTCAGAGCCACTTTGATTTCCATAGACTTGGAAAACCTTTACCTGAAGAGATAGGTTGTCCAATGTATGTCTATTTGTAATGAGATCAATTTTCAATCCTCAAACTGAGAACAAAAACATGGTATTTAATGCATCACAAGGCAGACTTGGGGGTTTCTTTTAAATTAAATTTAAAAAAAAAAGGAAAAGGAAGGGAAGCCAAAGCAGTGAATGCAGGAGTGGTCAGAGGGCATAGGCCCTGTTAAACAACTTTCATCTTTCAGCAGTCAACCCACGCAAGCTGAAAGTCCAGAGCTTCTCCCAGGAGCTTTACCACTGCCAGGCATTCCTAACAGAGCAATGTGTGATTTTTCACTGCTGAGAGCAATGTAGACACCCCTGTAGATGATGATTACAGGTAATGTATAACTGCATTTGTCAAGTACTTGAGGCTGTGGTGAAGTGCTACAAACTTCTACATCAGGGTCATACTTTCTTTTCAGAGCAATCTCTAAAATCCCATAAATACCAAATAGTCAAAATTAATAACAGGAATTATTCTTTCCAGAAACTGCTCCTTCACAGAAATTAACTGTTTCATGTCTCTTTTTTTGTTTTTTAGATCATAAAACTGTGGTATACTACAGTGCTGTAAAGACAATTGAAATTGAGAAGATAAATATGATAACCAAGCTGAATCCTGAGAAATGCCAGTTGTGTAAATGTCTCAAGTACTACCTCTACAACAGCAAATACCTGTAACCTGTTGAGTGTTCCAGACTTCAGCCAGTGACCCAGACACTGGGTCACTGCTGAGGAGATGAGCAGAGGGAAAGCTAGGAGGTTTGCTTTCTGCTCTGCTGAAAACTATGGGCATGCTAATGCTGAAGACTGGGAATTCTGGCACTTGGGAGTTCTGGCACTTGTTTTAGGGAGAAGTAGAGCAGTCATGAAGAACTCTGTACCTAAGTCACAGGAGGGATTCAAAGGAGAGCCAGAAAGATGTGAAGTCAAAGCAATAGTGTTTCTTCTCCACCAGCTTTAGACACAGACACCATCTGTACTGGGGGCATTATAAGGCAGTTGCTGTGATCTTCCAGAAATTATTTAAATGAAAAGAAAATTCTATGAACAAAATAGAAACAGAGTTAAAAAAAATCATCTGGAGTAAAAGTCCCAGAGGGCCTGATTTCCACCTGTGCATATTGCATGTCTTTACAGTGTAAAAGGTCCTCAGTGAGCACTGGTTCAGTGTGCACTGTGCAAACATCATGGCTAACGTGTGTTTTTTGAGAGTTGATCTTCTAGTCTTCTCTGGCCAATTTAATAAACAGTGAAGTGCAGAGTGCTTGGCATCAGAAGTAACGCCATCTGTTCTCAAAGCATGGATCCTTGTCTCAGGGAAGGGAGCTGCTGTTGTTTTCCATGAGAAGGTAGGTAGTTGCCTCACTGTAGGTGAGGATGACCTGGAGTTCTCCGACTATTATTTGCAGTAATAATTTTATCAGTCTCCACACTGTTCCTTTTCTGATAAGCCCCAGAAGTTATTTACAGTTTGAATAATTTCAAAGTTACTGCTTATTATAGTAAGAGAAGAGATTGTGAGGCAGTGCAGTTTGCATGGTGCAGCAGCAAAACATTTCTCTGGGTTACTGCCCTGTGGGGCTACATTCATTAAAGCAAAGGCTGGACCAAAACTCCTACAGGGCAGAGGGTCATGGGCTGATTTCAATTGTGGTGTAAATAAAGTAGTTGGCATTCTTAGTGGGCATTTACTCTTGTTCCACCTTTCCTGCCACTGGGAGCAAGCTGGCCAACTCCAATAATCTTGAATAGAGATACCAGCTGAAAAGGTAGTTCAATTTCAACAAATGTAATGAAAATAAGGGGTCACAGGGGTGAACAAGACCCTTTTTGCATTTTTTTATGGTAAATGCTGCCATTTAAGATCCAGTCTTAATACAGACATGAAAATGCACACATAAAGGGTGTAATAAATGTCTGACCATGGCAGAAGTTTCATTTTGGTCTCAGAATGAAAACATCAAAGACAGTGAACCATGAGATAACACTTCACAGGAAATGAAGCCTCATCAGTCTGGTGCTTGTGGAACCTCCTGTGCAATGGACTTTTTGCTGGGGACCTTCTACCACTGGGAGTTTCATCTCATTTACAAATCCCATGGGTAAATAACCATGAATAAATGGAAAGATTGTGAGACAGCTGAATGTTATAGCAACAGAGTAATAACTAATGCCAGAATTTATGAGGTCTCCAGTGTTGTTTTTTTTAAAAACTAGTAGCCAAGTTAACAAGCCTGGGTGCTTCAGTCAGTATCTGCATAGCATAAGCGAGCGGGACTTGTTTTGTCACCCAGGGTACCAGAGGGGCTGCACATACTATTTTTTAAAGTGTTCATAAACATAGGAATTGCTATGGTATCAATTGCACTAGAAGATTACCAAGAGCCTTCAATCCTGAAATGTTTAGCAAATTAATTAAAATATCTGAATCTTCATGAGTCCAAAATTTCTTTATTGTTTAAAACCATAATCTTCTTGTTGTAAATAAGGGCTCCAGTCACACAAAATAATCCAAAGCCTTTTGCAATGCATAATCCAGTGAAAAGACTGGTTTTGGTTCAAAGTTGGCTAAGCTATTTGTAGCAGGTAGGGACAATAGCCCGATTTGAAAGTGGTCAGCTGTTTGAAAGATCCTCTGATAGAAATCTGTGAGGGAGAGCAGCATTTCACAGTCTAGGGAGGACTTTGTGAAAAGAAAGTTGTTCACATTTCTGCATTTAAGAATAAGCATCTCTGGAATGATGTTTTTCTAGACCTCTGTCAGAAACTGCAACTCCAATTTGCACCGCTATTTACATACATTTAAATACAAATACAATTGCAAATTGTTTTAGCAACAGCTGACGATGAAGCACAGATAAGCCAAGGAAGGGCAGACAATTGTCATTAATATTCATTTATCTATGTTGCCAAATCACCACTTTTAAAATAAGGGTGGGAAGTCAGAGATGTTTAATTGGGTAAATAACTTCACTGCTTCCTCATGCTGCTGAAAGGAAATTAAAAGGATTTCCAGACATTAATCTTTTCATGAATCCAAAGGAAAATCTTGGATGATGAGAAACAGTTACAAAGTGGACCTCGGGGACTGCATTATGTAAACTGTGGGGCTAATCCAGGGATTTGAATGTGGGTATCATGTCCTGACTGTCTATTCAACTGTTGCTTAAATTCATCTTGCAGCTAGTTACACTGAAGGATATTCAGTGTGGCTTTTAATGCACTTGTGCAGATAGTGTCTCTATCAAAAACCTCTATCAGCTATTTACAGGGCAGTTATATATGCACTTCAGACTGCTTTGTTCACTTCTGGTGCCCTTCATTTTCTCCAGCCACTTTCACAAAGAGATGTTCAAATGCTGATATGTAGAAGAAACATGTTAACCTGGACCTTTAAAGCATGGCAGAAAATATGTCCAGATGCAGAACCACCAGTATAATCTGCCGTGTGAATGCTGCCAGCTTTTCATTGATGAAAACTATCATGCTCAGCAAGGCACTCCTGCAGCTTCATAACTTCCCTGAGCTCCTTTACAGCATTGCTAGAAGCCTGTAAGTTGTGTATCTTCTCCTAATTTGACAAAACAAATGTGTTCAGTGCTCCTTGTCTAGCATGGACCAGTATTTTTTTTGGTCCCTCAGTTTACCTATTATTGACTTTAGGTATCTGAGTGTTCCTCAGTGATTTTCAGATAGATCAATATTAAAAAGTGTTGAGCTGGACACTACTTTCAGAATAAACCTTAGAGATTCCTTTAAACAAAAGCTTCATTTTTGTTTTTTAAACTGGGGGCTTGTTCTAATGATGGGGAAAACTCATGAGTCAGCAAGGAGTGATCTAATGTTTCTAATCTAATGTTTCTCACAAATAGCTGAAGCCTAGGTTTTTAACTACTCAAAATTTAATGGGGTAGAATAAATCAATTATGGTTGTTTCAGGTAAACTAAATGATACTATTTCCATCTTTTTAATACTTTAACTTAATTTGTTAATCATTCCATATTGTAAAAGACTTTTGCCTTTTGATTAGAGGAGAAGCATACAGGAACTTTAATTCTCCACAGAACAGTGTAAATGAAATTCAGGTTAAAATAATAGCCAATGAATGTCTTTCCTGAGCTGTTTGTTCCTTGCCTGTGTACAGAGAAACATAAGAATATTTAAGGGAATACATTAGGAAAAATGTGAGACAAGCAATTCTAGGATTTGTCACGTATTTTGTTCCCAGGAACACAGACTCCAAACAGGTAACAACTTCACCTATGGCTTTGTTTTGCCCCTTTTCCTTCTCCTATCCACTCCCCATCCCCACCTCTGGTCTGTTTGTGCTGGGCACACAGAGCAGGGGCCCTGAGGGAGTCACTGTGACCCTCTCAGGGGAGAAGATGCTGTGCATTCTATGGGCAAGTCTCTCCCTGTGCTGCTGACACAACTCAACAGGCTTCACATGAGGAGAGGGAAATGAGAGAATCTGTGTGAGGGGCAGATTGGGCTGGGGATGGAGCCCTGCACTAGGAAACAATGGTCCAAGGCTTGCCATCTCCACCTGGCATTGCTCAGGAACCCACAATGGTCCCCCTGCCCAAGTCCAGCTGATGGGGTCAGACCAGGCCATGGTAGTGCTTGCTAAAGATGCACTGTCATTTTAACAAGCCAAAGTTTCAAGGTGACTCAGTGAGGGTAAGAGAAAATCCACCTGTTTGAAAGGACAACATCCACATACTGATGAAGTAGTCTAACAAGTAAAATGATCACGTAAATCAGCCCAGATATTTGAACAAGAAATAAAATTTGTTGTATATATAGTGTTTATCTCCAAAGCTTTGCTCTGAGCTTTTAAGGCTCTCACAGAGAGCTCAGCAGTATATTTTGTGACTAGACTTTTTGTCTTGGCTGACTATGACCAGGCTCCTAAGTCCATATTTTGACAGCTAGCTAGGAACTGACAGAGCACCAATAAGCCCATCTGAAGTTGTGGCTTTTGAAAACCAAGCTTCCTTACTGTCTGTGCTGAAAATCAACTTAAATGCCTTCATTTAACCACCTAAAACTGAAAATATTGTCTTAATAGTTTACATTAGCCATAAATTACCTAGAACTGTCAGCTTCAATAAAATAAATTATATCCATTCCCTGCCCTGACGAAAGTTGCTTTTTCTCTTAAGATCTCATTTAAAAAGATCTGATTCCTTGTTTGGCATGCGCCCCCTGAACAGTTCATGTGTTTTCAGAGCCCAGGCTCATTCTCCTTCTGCCCCTTACACAGCCGCATTGAAGCTGTGCCATCAAGGAATCAGCCAGATCTTATGCACTAAGTGGCAAAGACAGGCAAATAGAATGCAGTAATTTTCTTTTTAATCCTCCTGTCTTGTCATCAATGTTGCAGTTTTTTCAGATCTTTAATTTTCTCATTTCTGTGGAAGGCATACCACAATCAGAAACCACTTTCTTTCTTTCTTTACCCCATCAAAAAAACTTCATCCTAGCTGTTAATTTTCTCTCTCTTCAAACCATATTAACTTTAACATGCACTGATGCCTCCTCAAACATTTGTTTCACTTATCATTTCCTTTGTGTTATATCCCAGAAATGTGAACTTCTACATCTGGCTGTAATTCTATTACATTTTCTTCTTAATACATGTGATCCTTATCCAGTGCCTTGTTTTTGGAACTTTCTCACTTTCCCATGCAACTCATTTAGAAGTCATTAATAATTTTCTGACTCAATTTTATTTCCTTCTTTATATCTTCCTTTCTCTAATAAGATAAAAGCATGAACAATGAAGAAAAAAACCTCAATGAAGAAAAAACCCTCAAACATTTTCATCAAATAATTTATTTTGTAGTAGGTCTTAATGTGACACGGTTAGCAGAAAAAGATCGGGTTTAAGTACAACATTTGTGAAAGTGAAGTGTCATGTTTGTTTTGCAATTGTCTTATTTTAACATTTTCTTCAGTCTGGAAGAAAAATATCAAAAGCTACATGTCAAAATGAGTCAAAAAGCACCTTTTCCTTTACAGCCTTGTGCTGAAATGAATGGTAAATACTAGTTCCTGCCTCCTGAAAGCAAGCCTTTAGCAGGCAAACAGCAATTTCAGAGAGCTGTACACTTTGTAACAGCAGCAGCAAAAAGGGAAATTTCTGTGCAGGTCTAAACAAAATACCAAAATCTCTACCTGTACAGGTTTCTGTAAGTGATGTTGTTGAGAAGAGTCTGCACCACCTTTAGCTTGCAGGGTAATGTGCCTTTTCCACTCGCTGCAGAAAACAATGCAAAGAATGAGGCAGCAATACCTGAGTGCAAACAGAGACACCCAGCAAACACCGGGAAGTGACTGACTGAAATGGTCAGAAGTGCCCAAGGACTCTTCCAGCACAGAAATATTGAACATGGTGACACATGAAGGCACTAAAAAGATGAAGCCAGTGTCTCACTTTTCTGTTTTCTCTTGGGACCTGAGGAGAGCAAACACCACTAGAACAAGTAGAAATACTTTAATAATAAAGTAGATGTTCTTATCCTAAGGGCTGCAATAAATTAGGCCTCCAGTGCAGTGACAGCTACAGAACATCTGCAAGGCAAAGAACTGCTACAAAATGCGCTGTCTGTGGGCATTTCCCTTACTGCTAGTGTGTAATTATCCCTGTCCCCCTTGACTGTCCCTGCCTGCTGTAACATCCCTGTGATGCCCTGACCGGGGACTGGTGCAGTGGGAGCTACAGAGCCAGTTTGGCACAGGAGCTCCAGCATCAGGGAGACAGGGAAAGAGCCTGGGGATGATCTTCCAAGTGAGCAGTGGGATGAAACTGAACCAAACTTTCCCTCTTACTTTCTTTTTTCCAGTCTTGTGGATTCATCAGCTTCCTGTTGGAAAGCCTCTTGGTGCTCACTGGAGATGGTAGTGTGCTGATGTGCCTGCATGCCAAATATGCTGAGATGCCCTGCTGTGGAAAAAATGAATGAAGGAGAGGACAAAATAGCGTACATGTGTATTCCTAATAAAAATATAAACACCACAAGTATATGGCCTGATACATTTGGATCACATTGGTTTGACAAGTTCCTGCCGGCAGTAAGAATGAAGGAGAAGTCAACAAAGGGTCGTGCATATGCTTACAAATAATTTCTTAACTGTATCAGATGGCCTTAGGCTAGTCTTTTAAGGATGATTTTTTTTTAATTCAAAATGTGCCCAAAATGTTTGGCAGAGGGGATCAGCTTAACTTCACAACTTGCAACTTAAGAACTGACAACATCTTTAGCAATATCTGGCATAGATAGGAGATCCTCTGACATTTGCTTGCTGGGTCACTTTGATGCTTTAAGTTTTAGCTTTCATATTATCCAGATTCTGTTCTACATTAGTGTATAACTCTGAACTTCATATAAAGTGTTAGCAAGTTCTCCTCAGAGTTTAGGTAGACAAAAAAATCCTTTTCCACCCCAAGAACCAAGGACACCATTGCAGCTTCAGGCCCAAAAAGTATAAACAGCAAATTGAGGAGAGCAATCTGGGAGGATGGGACTTCATAACTTGAAGCTGTAAGCAGACAATTAACCCTAATATGCAAATCGATCAAAACTTACAAAAGTGTGAAAATGTGTGACCTGTTGTCCATTTTGGGTGTGGCCTTAGCCAGGCTCTTTTACTGCCCAAGGTGTATTCTTCGAAGGCCTTTTAATAAATACCTACTTAATTCTTTTAACACTCTCTATCCTCTGTTTTAGGTAGCCTCTCAAGGCATCAGCTTGGCCTGTGAAGACTTACAGGTCCTGCCCCATCACAAGGTTGTTTAAGGGTCTAATTAGTGTGTTTTCACTCATACCCATTTTGCTTTGCTGAGCTGAAACTTGTTAACTTCTTAACAAAAACTTATTGTATAGGCCTAAAGCTCAGCTTTTAAATCATTACCAAACCATTTGCCTGATTCATGCCATATGATTACTTCACTTTACAGCCTCTAAAGACTAAATTTGGGAAATTTCTGTAATGTCATGTTCGATTTAAATGAGCCCTCTGGCTGATAGAAGCAATGCCATTTATTCCCATCCTTGCTGGTTTTTCTGCACACAGAGTCAGCATTTATACTTCTAATGTTCTGGGGCATGGAGGCCAACTCTGAAGCCTGTAGAGGAAATAGTCTTGGATTCAACAATGCTGTTGTCAACTTTCAGAATTTCAGATACAAAAGCAGTTGTGGGGAAGGGCAAGATGAAACTTTCGGATTCGGATTCAGTTCAAAATCTGCTTCAGATTGCCACTGATACAGAACTTTATTTATAACTCTAGACTTGGATTTCTATTCATCTAAGTTGCATGGAAATATTTCTTTGTATAATAATCTCCATTCACCATTTTGAAAGATTTGGTTACATTTGCCACCAATGTAATTATGTTCAAAATTCTTTGTGATGACACACACCATCACTGACACACTCATACTTGGGTTCAAAGCTCAAGTATAAACCCCGTCTTCACCTTCAGAAATGAGACGTGTCTTGCATGTGGGAGTACGGATTTTCTACACAATGTGTAGAAAATCCTCTCATGGTTGGTTTTGTTAATTTTTATCTAAGCATCTCAAGGAAGCCATCAGCTGTAAGCATATACATACTTTGCAGTCCTAAGGAAGGAAAAGTGTGGAGTGCCATCTTTCTGATATCTTTGCAGAAGTCTCACCAATAGATCCATAGGAAACGGCATCAATTCCACTGGTTTAAGAGACACTGATCATTTTGCATGTGTTTGACCTTTGTTAGGCTGGATTTTAGGTCTCTCTTGAGCCTGATGAAAGAACTACCAAGCTCAACAATTTACACAGCAAGTGTTAAGCAGCTAAGCGTTATTTGCTTGGATAAACAAGCTTTCTATATGGAAGTCTTTAGTACTCCATACACTTGCTAGAACTCATGGAACAGGATATGCTTTTGGATACCAAGAGCAAGTCTCTGGTAATGATAAGTAGGCATTAATTAGTCTTAGCATATCTACTTCATTTTACATCATAAACATCAGAAAAATGAGAGATTAAGTAACACTAAATGAAACCTGACAATACATTGCATTTTTGCAACTTTTTTTCTGGAATACTATTGTGTTAGAGATTTGTAAGTGAAATACATAAAAAGCTGCTTTACAACCTTCTGCTTCTAAACTCTGCTGTGTGATGTGTCTGTCCCCTTAGAACCTCTCCCTCCTCTGCTGAATTCCCAGGTTATCCAGAGCTACCACCCTCCTTCTAGGTTGTTTTTCTGTTGCCAGCCCAGTGGACACATCATAAAATAGCAGGATATCTCCATTTAGTCTAGATTCACTCTGCTCAGCTATGAGCAGCCCATGTTGGCATGGCCCTCTGAGGCTATTCTGATGCAGAAGGGTTGAGATAAACCCGTGATGGGTCAGGTCACAGGGTAGGCTCAAACTCACTTCAAGCAAGCTGAGACTATTCTCCCCTTCCTGCTGTTCTTTGTAACTGCTTTGAAGGAGTTCTTAGCTCAGTATTTCAACCTTTTGAGCCCATTCTAGTAAGCACAGCTCATTTTTACTGTTGGCAATATTACTATACATTACATTAGAGGATGCTGATTATTAAGACATGTAGTAGCCAAAATAAAATGTGATTTAAAAAATAAAACATGCACGTGTAGGTAATGTGTGAATATTTGGAAGGCGCAGTTCATAAATGGTTCTGGACTAGCACTATGGATAATCCTACTGCAGAGAGCTGGAAACAGCTGCCCTGAAAACAGGACCTTATCTGATGGTGGTTGTTAACTGGTGAGTCAGTTAGTGGCTGGTCTTACATCAAAGTGGATTAAAGAGGAACAAATCCAAGGTTGCTGATAGAATAGAGATGAGAAACAGTAATAAAAATGGATTAGATCAGAAAAGAATGAATATCAACCTCTGAACTGCTGAGCAACAGGTCGGGTGTGCACACTGTGTAAGAATTAGCCAGAGGTGTAGAAACCCTGTTTTTCACACGGGGATTAAGATAAGATAAAGCAGTTAAGATAAGGTGTCATAATAGTCGGTGTTTCTCTAAAAGAAAACAAGTATGTGATGTCTCTTAGCAGCTAATAAGGGTTCTAGTGTCCCTGTCATTACAGCACCACAAAAAATGAACCCCGCCTGTCCAGCTGGGTTTCTGTCATTGTTTTATTATTGAGTTAACACCACCTCCAAAAGCACACTGCAAAGTGAGTTCTTAATTCAGTATGGACTCAAGGAAAAATTACACCTGTCAAAGGACATAGTAAATGTTAAAAAGTATCATTTGGATTCTCGAAGATCTCCCATCTAAATTCACATCATGCCCTAGGCTGCCAGACTTTGACATCACAGCCTATCTCATCATGGGGCATATACAAAGCTGTTGCAAAGCTTTAGTGTTGCTGTACAGAGTGAATGAATCACAGATTCTGGTCATTTGAGTGGGCTGAGTAAGGTTTGCTAGATCAAGACATGGACTTCTGAACAAAGAAAAGCATTTAATGAAAAACTGATGTTTTCCTAATATATATGAATAAGCACAGCAATTTGCACTTATATAACTCTTTTCATGTACTCCAGAGCTCAGAGCTTCTTAACACTGAAAGGTGAGTTTTTATTTACTTACATTTTAAAGGAAAAAATTAAGCACTTGGAAATGACTTGCACAGAGTTGAGTCATAACTCTGGTCAGTCTCTTGCTCTCATTGTCATATGTTGCTGTATTCTCTTCACTACCAATTTAATAGTTTATTGTTTGGGTTTCTTTGCTGTTTGCATACAAAAGATTAGTTTACAGCAGTTGTAGAATGATTTGCTATTTCATTATATAGATTTTTTTCTGCAAGCTTTGAAATGTAAAAATAATTTCTGCGCTATTCTTTGTAATTTACAAATAATTAGTAAAGGATGAACAAAGAACTTGGTAGCACATATTTTGTTTTGACATCAGAACTGGCTTACATAGTGCTCACTTTGTTCTCTTGTATAACTTTTTCATGGGTCTCCATTTTAAAATCTGATTCACTGCACAAACAGTTGTTGATTCACAACAGAGAGGGTGGTATGTTGGGAGGGAATGGGAATGGATAGTGAGAACTGCGCTATCCAGCTTTGCTAGTCATAAAAAATACATGAATATTTCAATGAATTAGCTGTGTCCTGGACATGCTGAATATAAATCAAGTATATATTTTAAACGTGTAACCCAGATATTGCAAAGGTTCAATGAAAAAGATGCAAAGTCTTTATCTTCAGGTCACTAGTTCAAATCACAAGTAAAAGATCTGAGGCCCATTTCTTCGCAGAGGACTGCTAATAGCACTGATTTTTGCTCTTAGTTCTCTTATTAAAGAGGCAAGAGCAGAGAGAATGCATTACCTGCTCTGCCCTAGAGGCAGGTCAAGGCTGAGCACATTGGCAGGTCTGCTTCTTGCTTTGTCCCTCTTGAATAATGAGAAAATTAATCCCTTGGGTAGTGAATGTGACACTGTCTGACACCACAAATTCAGGCAGATGGAGGGAAAGGAAGCAAAGTGTCTATGGATTCGTGCTGTGTAAATCAAAAGACACTCAGGAGTAATTTGTATTGGACAAAGATAAAACTGATGCAACACAGAGTCACACCAGCTCCTAGCTAATCAATAAGAATATTCAGTAAAGCCATTGCAAATGTCCAGCTTTTAATTGACACATAAAATTTTATGAAACAGAATCATCACATAAACAGTGACAGCACGTAAATCTTCACCAAATACACCAAAATGAGCTTAATGGTAATTCTCACTGAATGTATTTCATAAGAACCTATTTTCCAATTATATCCTTCATGAACTTATATTGAAATAAAGGCTATTAAATTGAAGTCAATCCATGAAATTATTACTACAAACATTCATTATTTTATGAAGCAGCTTATTGATGTTCCTCAGCCTGCATAAAGAATTATGAACTCTTGTTGCACTAGCACACCATGGCTTGGCTTTAGATTACAAATTCATCCCTGTGTTCATAAGCTCTCAACAGTGTTTCTTTGCTTATGGGTAAAATGTGTACACATTTACCAGTCTTTCTAGAATCACAGCTAAATAGAAATGATTATGTTAAAATGCCAGTACCTGGCACTCTTTCATGTGCAAAAATGAAGCTGTAGTTCTACTGAAGATGAATTACAAGACTGCATATAATCAACCATGTTTTTTTTTTTTTTCACTGTAATAACAAATGAAGTTAAAATCCATGCATGTATAACTGTACTATTACAATTGACTCACAAGTCAATCTATAGTCTTATATAGGAGTTTTAGTCATGGGTTTGAAGTTTCAACCTGTGCCTACCTGAAGAATTCTCAGGCTGGTGATGCTAAGTTTTCCAAAGTTCTCATAGTCACTAGTAAAAAAATTACTCTAAATAGTAAAAAGCAGGAAGATAGGAAAAGTCTGAAAGATCACAAATTTTCACCCTGTCTCTGGGAAGACCTAAGGAAGGAAGCAAAGAATAATGGAGGTTCTGTCAGCCATTAACATTTTCTTTCCATGTTCTCCCAGAACAAAACTGTCTTCCTAGACCTTGTGAGTAATCCTGCAAGCAGTTCTTATTTTATCCCTTTTAGTGAAAAATATCATGCTCTGTCATACACTTCATCACTGAGTGGCAGATGGTGCTGACCACTGTATTAGGCATTTTCCTGGTCTCTTCCAGTTGCTTGGTTATGGTTTACACTAAACAATATTTCAAATGAAGTCTTCTTAGAAGAGCTGGGGGCTTTGAGTAGCAGTGTCTCTGCTGCAGCCATGCTGAAAACAGATGGATTGCTTGTGATGTACAGTAGCAAAATATTTTTCTCATCTTGTGTTTCATGAGATACCATATGTGCTCACACAGATAATTTGAGACAACACATTATTCCAGGATCCTGGAGACTTCTCTGATGTGAACTGATAAATCAGCCCGGATAAGAGCTAACAGTTCAAGTCCAAATGGAGATAGTCAATTATGTGAGATTTTCACTTGTCAGTGTATTCTGATAGACCCATTTATTATGTCAAAATCCTTTTAAAATGGACTTGGACATTGCTGGCAGCATAAATGACATTAAAACTTCTTTTCTGATTTGAGTTACTTAGTCTGTGTAAGTCTTGCACATTTGGGGAGCTCTGCTCCTGCTACTTTGGGAAGGACATTTGTATGATATTTGTTTATCACATTGCTAATCCAGGACATTAAAACAATATGACAGGGCTCAGTAGTGAAATATGGACTTTCCACATCACACTGCATGAGAAAACAAACTTATGTGTGCTTTGCATAAGGTCTGGGCAAGGTCCTTTCTACAAGCAAAATACAACATTGCTGTGCTCCTCTTATTACAAAGGGAGCCAGAAAACTACCTTAAAAAGAATGTATTCTTCAAGAATCTTCTAGTTTTGTTTGAATGAGGTATTCTCTTCCCATTCTGAATTATTTTGTGGTGAAAGAGTCTTCTTTTAATTTCTTCATATTTTTCTTCAGTCCTGTCAATTAATGTAGTGTGCACTGGCTGATAGTACTTCTCTCCTAGGAAAGAGCATGCTGCCAATTATACTTGTGCTCAGGTGACATTCTCCTCCAGTTACACTTGTTTAACTCTAGCAAAATTAGAGGGACAGAACATTCAACAGGTGAAGTGTTTTACTTATGGATAGATATTTGGTATACTGGCTTTTGAGAGGTAGCTGTGTATGATGTTTTCTTCCACACTTGAAAATCACTGGTATAGTGCTACTGGCTTACTTTGTGAAAAACAGAATCCAATGTTTGTTTGTTATACAGTTCTCTCACTTAAATATATATATACACACACACGCGCGTGTATATATATATACACATGCATATACAGATGCTGTGGATATAACAGTGGATAAAGAAGCTCTGTTTTCTCCTGGGAATCACTGAGACATTTGTATAAAAAAATGAACCAAACCAAACCAAATTACATAACAAAAATATTTGCTTATAAAAATGTTAGATAAATTTCTATTTTCTTTATTAAAAATGCCTTTAAAGTTTATTTCAATTAATTAAAGTCAACATTTCTAAGCAAAGAAAAAAATTAGGCTAACAGAATAATGAGGTACTTCTCGTACCATTGACATCCCTGGAACTTGGGGCTGTGGTAGATAGCTGACATTCACAGATGAGTGACACATTTGAGGTAGCTGATGGAGACAGCATGAAATCACTGTTTTCTCTAGAAAACCAGATCAGCTAAAATGTAACTGACTGTGAGAAAATTCAGTGATGCTATATTTGCAGAATAATTTCTAATTGCTGCATTAATCAGGAATTCAATGTAGTTTTCTGACTTAGTAATTGTACAGTCATGTAATATAAACTTGAGGTGAATCAGTTGGCTCCATAGTCTGGGTTCTCAGATGTAAACATTTTGAAATTTTGTGATGAGAATCTATGCTCTCTGTCAGAAGGTATGCTCTAATTTGAGGGAAATACGTCCTTCAAATAGACAGAAATGTTACCAGAATCAGAAACATGTGCTGATTTTAGTCTCAACTTAAGCATGTGTTTGGGCATGTGTGTGTGTATATTTCAAAGACTGTCACAAGGACATTATAATTAATTTCCTTCTAATATGCTTAAAGTATTTTATTGTGCACTGTAAATTTTACTATAAGAACAAAGATTTTAGTGAGATAGCTGCTTGCTCAAACAAAAAAGTTTATTTAAAAAAAAGAAAAAAGAATTTTCTTCCTCTAGAGTTAGAAAGGAAAAACATGTGTGCATACTTCATTCTGAAAAATATTGCCTAATTCTCATTAGAAGTCAGCTGACATTAGAATGAAAATGTTTATACCAGCATGCCTTCTGCAAAACTGTGCCTGTATCACTGAAAATAAGACACAAAAAGAACAACTCCTTTTCAGAGAGAACAGGTGCAAAAATTATGTTTGGATGTAGCAAGGAGAAAAACACTGATGAATTCTTGTTCTTTTCCTTAAAAATAATAAATTTCTTCATTTCCCATTGCTAGAATTTTCAAAGCCTCAATGTTAAAATTAAAGCTCCAGTGCACAGACTTGTGATGGGATTACTTTATTTCTGGGAGGGTTTGACTGGCCTTTCTTGGCAGATTCTTTTCCTCTCCTGCCAAAGGTTTCTCTTTCATTTTCTCTTTTTCTGGGGTGATGTGCAAGCCAAAGAGTTGCATACCAACATTGTAATGCAAAGAACGAAGTGAAATATTTCTATTAGAAAAAGAAGAAATTGTTATCTGTTAATTTTTGCTGCTTCATGTAAGCAAATGCTAATAAAATATAAACCCATTCAGTAGTTCTTTTGGGGGTGAGGGATTCAGTGTATGGGGTTTTTCTGTCTTTAACAGAGAATTATTTATTGCCATTTAATTGACAGTCATTTTTTAAAAGTGCTGACATAATACCTTAAACTTCAAGACTTTTCATGAAATGACTGGAAATAAATATCGCAAGAGTGTTCTTGATAAAATGCTACTCTTATTTGAAAATTTAGTATCATGCATGGTATAATGGCTGACTGTTAACTGAAGATTTTAATTACAGATTTTTGCTTGAAAGTTTCCCAAGTTTCAAGTGCCTCCTATAAGTAAAATACACTAGAGATTCATGATAATATATAAATATCCAATAGGAGACGTTGTTACTTGGTTATTGATGAGAAGTGTGAGCAATGAGCAAACTTCTTCAAATGATCAGGTTAAAAAATCCTAGAGAAAAAAGTTCTTAGTCATAGATTCCCTACTGTGTTTTTTCCTAACACCAATTCTTTTAAATTCTCTAGTCTGTTCCACGATACTCCACAGTGTCACACACATTACAGTCATGACTTTTACAAACTCAGGTATTTTTCAGTCATTGGTTATCTTGGTAGCTGTAAATAACATAGTGCTCTTCTTTAAGAGTGCTTTTGTCTGAAGACTGAGAATTGAACACTTTGGAGTTCTTCCTAACATGTGATACGAGACCAGATAATAGGTAAGCCCCAAAAGAGTCAAAATCAAGAGGTACAGCTGTCAGGTAGGATATACCAATTTGCACTGCTTACCTGGAAGATTGTTGAAGCCATGTCTGTGTTAGGGGGTGCATCCTGCTGGTTCCTCCATGGATAGCAGACCGCAGCATTGCAGGTAAACTGAAAACAACTGATAAAAAAACACCTGCAGAGAGCATTTAGCTACAGCCTGCCACACCCCTTCAACAAGGGTTCCAGATGTTTCCAGCCTGATTTAGTCTTAAGGAAGATGTCCCAAGGACAAAATAAAAATTTATGTCTATTTAAAAAGGATAAACTTGTTTGAGTGGAGAGAGGCTGATTGTTGGTGGCTGGAAGAAAGAGCTTGCTAAATAATTAGTTTACCAACCACTGAATTTCTGCTGAGTTGTACTCTGGCACAAATGGAATAATTGATACACTATATAACAATCTTGTAGCCCACTACAAAAGATATTTCACTCTTAATAAACACCCCTTGCTGTTAGGCTACTTAAAGTCTCCATTTCTTCTTTTGAAGTAGAGTGAGAGACTTGTTTGTCAGTGGTGAGAGCTGAACTATCAATACTTACATTTTTTCACAAGATTGCAGACATGCAGTAAGCATAACTATCAATGATATTTGATGCAAAAATAATTACATTGACATGGATGCTTTTAATGGGCATTTCAGTTCACACTGTTCAGCTAGGACATACATAATGTTGATAGCTAGGTTTGAATAAAATATAGTTAGCAGAAACAGCTGAATGGTTAAGTTATGAAGATGAAGTCAAAATGAATGAAAATACAATACTGAGCCAATAGAATTGCTCATAGTGGCACTTTTAACTTCAATGTATAAGTTTACCTCTGTAAATACAAAGTTATATCATCAAGAGAAGCCTTATCATTACACTTGTTGGAGGTAGGGGAAGGGAAGGATGTGTTATGGAGTAAACCAGTTAGGATTAGACTCTGATTACATCATCCATTTAGCACTGGAAATACAAAGAGGACTCCTGTGATCTCAAAGAAGTTTGCTGACTGATTAGTAGATATGCACCTTTACCACTTTCAGTTTTTCCTTACACTCTTTATGGGCAGAAGTTTTTGTTCCCATAAAGGAAAACTTGATGTTAATTTTCCTAGCAGCCAATAAAGATAAAATGTATACTTAACCTGTTTAGCCTCTTGCTGTTGAGTTGTCAAGACAGATTGCTGAGAGACCTGATTTGGTCAGAGCCAAATGGGGGTCAGCCTCAGAATGTCTGTGCATATGAAAGTATAAGCTCATACTGATGTAAGTACAGGGCATATTGCATTTATCTCTGTGCATCCTAGGGGTGTGATCAGCAAGCAATACAAATGAACTTCCATTATTATGCCATAATAATCTTCCTAAATTTAATTGTTTTGTATATAAACAGTCAGGGATCCGGCCCACCAATATGGATGTTTGCCTTTAAAAAAGAAAAAAATTTGCTCAGGCCCACCTGTGCAATGTATTATGGAAAAAGACAAAGCTTATTTCCCTTTTCTAGTTTGTCATGTGAGATATATGCACATAATTTTGAATGTAATTGACCAATGACGTGACTGTCTGAAATTCAAGACAAATTTCAAAATATAGCTTAACTCTAAGTTGGTTTATGAATATCTACACTAACGTAACAAAATTATTTTGAGATACTTTACTAGTGACCTAAAGTAGATTTCATTTTTCTCGACCAAAAAAGCTAAATAATCTTCAATTTATGAAGTTTGGAATAATTTATGCAAATACACATATATTCTAATATTATAATCACTGAACAAAACCCCAGTTAAGTTAATGCCTGTATTTATTCCTCCTTGAAAAACCCCAAATGATCCCCCTAAAGAGCAGAAAGAGGGACTGTGGTTATTGATAATTGCCTTTACCTGCCCTATGTAATTTCACTGTGAAATGCAGGTACCAGAGCCTGCTCCCAGAGCAAGTCCCCAGGATTATCAGTGAGTTTTAATCCTGACATGAGACATATACTGATGCTGCATAAGATGTGCCTTATTTTCCTGCAATCGCATTTGATTTTGCTGTGTAGACATAAATTCCATTTGGGTAGGAAAGACTGAGGCAGGGAACAAAGTGGCTCTTTCTTCCTCCCCAAATGGAGACTTTTTTCTTGGTCTGAGGACTGTGGCTTATTTGTTTGAAAGACATTGAAAGCACTTGGCTTCTTATCATTCTTCTCAAATATGAGAGAAAGTTGTAACAAGGTAGAATGTAGAATCTATACACCTTGAAATAGAAGTTTTCTGACCTGTTTTTTAATTATTAATAAATACATCTAGAAAATAGAAATCTGCTTGCCAGTGGCAAAAGAGCTTTAGAAGACAGTATTCGTGTTTGTCTGTGTAGAAAAGATACCCTGAAGATGCTGATGGAACTGAGCCATGAGTCAAGTGATAGTCAGACATGGGAGGAGGGACTGTTGGCTCGGGTTGAGCTGTGTCTTTGGAGTGCAATGTACCTGTCACAGGCTGCTTGTGGCTAACAGCTTAATAACCTGAAACTGCCTGCTCTAGGACAAACAGGGCAATACAGCCTTCACTTGCTTTTTACATTTTTCCCTTCCTAGGAAATCACCTGTAAGATAGATTAGTTGTATTAATAGAGGAATGTAAATCTTTGCTAACTAGGAAAAAAACCCCCAAATTTAAACAAGCTTCAATGGATGACAAAAGCATGGTAATGTGAGGATACATTGCAAATACATATATAATAAAATATTCTCTACAGACAAGGTTTTAAAACAGGCAGTGAAAAAATAAACTTCATAGCTTGGTCATAGTACTCCCTGCAAGCATTAAAATATCATGCTAGATAGAGGTTGATTTTCTCTAATCTAAGGCTTTCTAGGGCCAGAGAAGGTCTCTGTGATTAAAGAAGAAATAGAATGATGGGTAAAATACATTAAAATTATGTAAAATTGTTGTTACTTACAACCCTGCTCATTCACTAATAGTTCAATGTCTACAGTGGTGGCTTCAATGTAGAGAAACAACCTTAAACTTCCACTGTGAATAGAGAAGACAAAAAAACCCCGCAGTCCTTCCTAGTATTTGAGCTACCCTAGCATTCCCACCAGTGAACTCAGTGATGGGAAAAGGAGAGGGTTCATCATATGTGAAGACACAGTTGTTTGAAGCATTTGAGCTATAGTAAAAATAAGACAATCTTTTAAAGACAGCACAGCTATTAAACAGTAATGAAGAACTGGAAAGGAACTCTGCATAATCACCATTCAGCTAAATGATGATTTCACAGATGGAAGAACAGATGAAATTCAGCCAAATGATTTTAAGGGCAAATGAATAGGCAATAATGTACTTAGGAAGCATTAGCCTCTCTTCATTCTCAGGGACAGTGACCTATTGTTCACAATTAATAAAGCCCTGAGGCACAAAGGGAACAGGGATAGAGTCTGCCTAAGATCTGTTCAAATCCACACAATAAAACAAGAGTAGAAAATCATATGTGGCACTGCATCTTAACATAAAACAGAGATTCAAATTATTTTCATACATGCAGATTAAAATGCAAGCCCTGCTAAATTTTGACAAGTTACAACTCTCTTCTTGCATGTAGTGAAAGTCACTTTTGCTATAAGTTAAAGGATCATTGGTTAGGGAGCAGCTTGGCTTTCCTTTGCTCACAGGCCTTTTTAGGACTGGCACAAAGCAGCATAAAAAGGAGTCACCAGCCCTCAAACAGCAGCTTGTCCTTGAGAGCTGAAAACTCAGAAATAGAGCACTATCATTTACTGGTAGTTAAGCCAGTTAAAAACAAGGAATGCATTGTGTGGGCAAGTACCTAAGCCAGTGAAAATCAGAATGGGTGGCTGCAAGAGATAAGTATATCTTTTCATTTTGATAACTGTCATACCAGCAACTTTGACAAATGAAAAATATCCAACTACAAACAAATATTACCTCTGTGAGGAAAAGCTAATGTTAATAAGTCCATTAGTTCATCTTCATAAGTCAGCTCAGCAACATTTGTTACAACTTTTATTCTTTGAGAAGCCAAACATAAAATTTGGTAATTTGAGGGGTTTTTATGTTTGTTTTTTCCAGTGTAACTATTGCTTTTTATTGAGAAAATAGATCATTATATGGTCTTCCTTTTGAGAATATTTTTCTGTCCAATAGGTGTCAAAGTCTAGTTTGCACACTAAGACTATCAGGATAGTGGTTTTAAACCTGCCTTTTATTGTGCTCTTCCCCTTGATGCTTTCTACTTGTCTGCATCATGTGTGGTATTCTTATTGGGCTTTTAATCCCGTATTTGGAAGGGGTTGTCTCCAGTTTTGGGGGCATGGCATCTAGGTGGTGACTTTGTGAAGTCATTGCATTCACACAGTATGTGATGTCTGTTTCCTGTGAGGGTTTGGTTCCACCCTTAGAGCCAAGGAGGATGCCAAGCTCTGCATTCACTTTGCACTGTAAGCCTGAAAAACACTCATTAGAAAAGTTTGGACCCAACATCCAAGATGTCTAGGAAGCAACCTTGGGACACGAGCGAAGAGCCAGAAGTTAGTGGTCTGCATATACTATCTTCAAGTATTGTGCGACACTCAGTCTCCACATGTGAAAAATCACTACAGAAAAGCAAAGCAGTTTATGGGATGGGGATTTTGTCCTGGTGCGGCTTTCTCCCAGATTTGTCCTAAACCAGGACAAATGGTGACAGGGCACAGAAGATAACTTCTGAATTCCCAGCATAGCAGCAAAAAAGGCAACAAAATGACGGTGTCATTGCAGCCATTGAACCTGACTTGCCTCTAGCAAAGCTAAAATGTGGAAACACTCTCTAAGTAACTCTGACCTGAAATGTTGCAGAAAGGTCATGCAAGTATTCTTAGTGTGTAAGCATGGCAAGCGGCAAGCCTGTAACTAAGAATGCTCTGGTGTGCCTATCGTAGTGACTTAGATGGATCATGGTAGAGCTATTTCCTGAACTCCAGAAGGTTTCCAGAAGTTTGCTAGAACAGAGAGGAAGATCTTGGGGAAAACTTGTGCAATAATGAGTTTAAAGCCCCCAAATACTACAGCTAATTAGCTCTATTTCACATGCAAAAAGTAGATTTCTGAAAGAAACACCCTGAGCTTGCATTGTTGTAGTGATGAATACAGTGTGTCATTATGAGGCTACCAAAGATGGAGCAATACTGAATGCCAAGATACTAAATGTATGGTTTGCTGGTTTTGAGTGATTTTGATCTTTAAAGAAATGGAGAAACAATGGTAGGGGGTGGAGGAGGAGGTATTGATGCCTTTGGCTATTAGACAAAGAGATGTCATTATTGTAGGACTTAGAAATGGTGCAAAAGTATCAGCAGAATGGGCATGCGCATGACCAAAAAAATTCTTTTCAGAGATAGAGCCTATGAAATGATCAAGACATGTTAGACATATTTTGATCTAGTTTGCACAGCACTGTATTAAAGATTAACTGAAAGTGTCAGCCAATATTCAAATTTTGTTGAAAATTCTGGGGCTGTGCATGAATGAGCAGCAATACTGCTAATGAATGAGCAGTATTCAAATTGTCAAACCTGAACTAACTGAAACTTGGATTTACCATGTTCATTATGGATTTTTTTGACTTGAAGACTTTTGCAACTTAATATTCCCAGTATACTTTGAGAGAATATTCCAATATGCCACAGTTTCACCACAAAATAAATATCAGAAACAATTAGTATTTCCCTTCCCTGAAGGGCATGAAAAACCAAATTCTTTTTCCTGTCTTGTTGCATCTCTAAAAGTAATAGAAGAACCATATGGTTTGGCTTTTCTGTTACTAAATGAGAGTTAAAATATGACTGCTGCTGCTGCAGTGAGAGGAGAAAATTGTACACTTTAATGCCCAACAAAATGTCACAAAAAATATGACATAATGCTGTAAAAAAGGTTAAACTGGAAGTTTAGCATTCATTGCCCTCCCATACCATGGAGCTATGAAATTTAAATGTGACTGTTTGTGCAGGCAAATTCTGGGAAAGGATAAGAATTGAGCTTTGTGCATGTAAGTAACATAAAAGCAAAACAAATTGACCATGTACTAAAGAGCAGGATTGAGGAGTGGGCAAACACTTTAAACTTCAAGATACAAAAGAGGAATTTTTGTCAAAGTTAAATTGCCAAATTTTAACTCTTGAAAATGGTGTACCTGGAGCACTTGAAAGCTGCTAACAGCACTAAAAGCTGTACAGGGGAAAAAAAGTCGTCCTAGATTTTATGCCATTAGCAAAACTAAAACAAAATCCTTCAGTATATAAACATTGTTGCATATTAATAGCGACTTCTTTAACATGGCTCAGAGGGTGGTAAGAAATCTATAAGGAAAAATAATGAAGACTGACTGCTAATGGGAGTAGATAGCTGATAATCTTTGGGAACATCAATATCTAGAAGCACTGAAATGGAAGAGATGACAGTATTTAAATTGTGGATTCTCCCATTTAAGCACTAGCCCAGGCTTCTGGAAAAACAGGACTGCCAGGATCCAGAGGCAAAGGAGCTCAGAGAGCTCTCCACATTGCTTATCTTCATGCTTTGAGCATAGTGGGAAAACCTTTGTGCAGCTCCAGTATCCCAACTGTAGTTGCATGTCACTTTTGAGCTGTTAGGGCAGAATCCCTGTGCTGTGGCATGGATCCAGGCTCCTCCCAGCCTCTCCCCTCTGGCTTGGACAGCAGCACAGCCTGGCAAGAAACCTGTTCAGAAAAAAACCAAAAGATAAGGAGTCAGGATGCCTGTGGAATGACCTAGTATCTTTCAGGTTTCCAGAATTTTCCAATTATTGTCATTCAATGCTCAGCATGAAAGCTGTGGGCTACAGCAAAAGAGAAAATTAGACATGTTCAAAGGTGGTATGCTAAGATTGTGACTCAAAACTAAAGATCTATGCTCTGCAAAGAGATATAGCCATTTATTTCAAGCTGAATACTAAATTCATTGTTCAAGGAAAAATTACATCATTCTAGGGAGCTTGATGTAAAAAAGCAGTAATGGTCAGGTGTCAGACCACCAAACAATGTATATTCCACCATTGTTCTCTGGTTCATTCGAGTTTGATTGATCCTATTGCAAAGTTTAGCACAAGAAGACAAAATAGTACTGCCAGAAAGCAGGCTTAGTAACAGAAAAGTTAATCAATCAAAGAAACTGAAAAACTAGCTGAACAGGTTTTCTAGGGCACATTGTAAACTGAGAAAAGCAACAATAAATAGTAGAGCTGTCCTGGGAGTAGGAAGGACAAAAGAATTGAAAATGAAAACCTCCAGTGTTTATCACACAGAGAGACGGCATGATTTGCACTAAGATATTCCACCCAGAAACTTTAATATTTGTGCATGAAGTGCATAGATGTACATGGCATGCCAGGCAGAGAGAAGGAACCTGGCAGAGAGGATCAGTAATGTTTTCCTAGAGTGGTGCCCAGGGTTGCTAGGGAAGAAGACAAATGAGCCAGAATTAGAAGGAAGTTCCACCTGCAACCTGTGCCAAAAAGTGTGAGAAAGTGCACCCTTTCCTGCTGTGTGCTCATTCATGGCACAGACAGCAGGCATGGCAGTCTCAGTCCTGGTTGTGTGCAAGAGTGAACAAGAGTTTATGTATCTTGCAGAGATGTCATCCTGCTGTGACCCTCAGGTGAAGGAGTTACAGAACAGGTGGCAGCATGGCCAGATAAGTGTCACTTAGTTCCACCATATAGTGTTTGGAAATTTAGTAAAAATTGAAATGGGTTTACTAACAAGACTTCTTTTTTTTTTTTTTTGTTTCATGATTTCTGTTGGATGCACATGGCTCCATGTTCACCCTTCATATAAAATGCTGAATATATAACTGTGATAGATTTGTGGAAAACCCATTTCTATTGAATAGCTCAAACACACACAGAGTAAGTTTCCTGTCAAGAAGAAGGAACTTGTTGCTCAAAGCAGACTATTTCCATGAATCAGAGACTACAAATACACAGGTAGGCAAACTGAAAAGGAGGCTATGAATCCCAGCGTGACCCTCTAAAATAGTATCTGCGTTTGTGGCATCCCGATAAATTTGTGACAAATCTTCAGCAGGACGCACCCATTTGATTTGTGTGCCACACTTCAATAGTTCACTTGTTCAGTTAACTGTTTTGCTGAACAAGTGTCTACATCATGTGGGTGAGGTCTATTTGCCTGAGACATATCTAGAACTGATCTTACAATGAGGATCAGTTGTACAAAACACTTGACCACAGTTGGTGGAAATAGGCAAGGTAACTCATGTTGCATGTTGAGATTTAACAGGAAACGTAAAGGAAAAATGCTTGACAATAACCAAATATTTGACACCAGAAAAACAACTTGTATTAGACTTCTAATAAAATGAAGAATTCAAAACTGTACACTAACATATGCACTTACATAATTTGATTGACTGAGCATCACTTGCTTTGACAAGGTGTGAAATTTAATGTATTGGCAGAATAAATAGTTCTTTAAAAGTAGCTTTAAGATTTATACTGGTTTGTAAGTTAGTGTCTAACTAAAAACACAAAGAAGAAGGGGAATGGAAGATAGCCTGGCAGTAACCTCCATATAGCCATAGACTATGGAAAGCATTAATGTTTCAGCCAATAGGCCATGGAGTGACCCCAACAAGGATATAAATATGTTTGTCCTCTGGATACTTTTCTTAAAAGACTAAAACAATGATCCATATCAGAAGTTTTAAGTTGATTTATTGAGGGCTTATTAAGCCTCTAAACAGGGCACAAGACGTTTTATTGGTCTGTTTGAAAATGAATTATTGGATGTTCTTTATTCCCCTTGGGAAATATGTAATCCTTACTTGGAAGGTTATTTTTTTAATAGCATGTTGTTGTTGTTGAGTTGCATGGAGGGTTTTCTTCACAAGTATCAAAGACCCTTTACGAAGAACTTATTTTGTGAAGTCTTGTATGAAAGGAATATAATACACAAATATTGTTTTAGAGAGAATTTCTACCATAAATTTGAGTGTTGTTATCAAAAGAAAAGTCTTAAATCCTTTCTAAAGAAACTGTAAATATAAAAACACCCCAAATCTTACCAAATAACCAGTGTCTTTTCAAGCTGGGTTAGAAGTTAAGTGGTGGAACTGAATATTTGACAGGAAGTTTTTCCAGGCCTGGAAAAACTTCCTGTTTTGCAATAAACAGGCCTGGAAAAACTCCCTGTGCTTGGAATAAACCATATTCACTCCTTTGCAGTAGCAAAGGAGTGAATATGGTTTATTGCAAGCACAGGGCAGTTGTCAGCATGCAAGAAGAGAAATCAAAATGATGCAGAACAGACAAACTTAGAAAGTGGTAGAAGAAATATTAAATAAGCAATCCTTATTTATGAGAAAAAATAAAGATTTTTTGAATTTTCAGATATTAATTAGTTAATTTTTAATAATTCATTAGATAATTTTCAATTAACTAATTGCATCTAGCAAAGATATGTCATAGGACCTTCAGGAAATATATATATTGAATACGATAGGCAAAAGTATACTAAGAGCACTAATAATAAAATGCACTAAGACAAACCTTGGGGGCATCTTTAATAGAAACCAGAAGTGTAATATTTTGCAAAACAAATGATATAGTAAAAATGGCGAAAAATTCACAGCACAAAAGGCAAAGTCTTGTACTTTTGTGATAGGGGATAATATAAGCTGGTAGTCTCAGTCTATTATGGCATAAAGAGAGAAAACCTCAGCTGTAGCAAAGGTTATTATAGACAATTCTAGAATTTGCCAAAGGTATTCTTGGTAGAGAATGAAGCAATAATGACACTATATATTGCAGTTAGGAGACTTCTTCAATCTCATTTAGAGAAACTTATGCACTGTTGCTTCAAAAGGTTGTTCATTTATACAGGGATATGGATGACCAACATAATGCCTGGGAATTTTATTTTGTATAGTGATGAAACCTTGCAGAAATAATAGGATTAGATGTCTCTAATGTACAAGTACATTAAAAAATATATCACAGGAGAGAATATAAATGAAAAGGGAGAATTGGATGCTTTTTGCACTTTGTCTATGATAGCATATGCTGAATTTGATGCCTGGAGGGTTTTTTATGATGAACATGGTGTAGAACATATTTTTTTCCCATCATTTGCAGAAAGCAGGTCAAAAATAATGGGAGAACAGACGACATACCAGTAATGGTAGATTGTGTAATAACCTGGGTGTAATTCTGATCAGTAAAGGTGCATTGTTACTGCTTATTCCTTATTTATTTGTAAAAGAAAGGGAAAAAAACCACCAAACAGGGTTGGTATGAAAACATATTATTTGTAACAGGGGAAATTTGGAGGACTTTTGCCCTTTGGCAATGTCATGCTCGTGCTCTGTTTTGAAGGCAGGGGGACACATCTAGCAAACTGAAACCTTCAGCTCTTCACAACAGTCAGCTTTGGCTTGTTTAGTTACAAGTACAAGAGATGCACTCTGAAAACCAATGGGCGGGGACAGAGCACTCAAACAGCAGTGAAACAAAGTTCTGCTCAGATTTTGTTCCAATTTGGTTTCAATTAGGCTGTGGTTAGGGATGAACTCTACAGAATACATTGAAGCAGAGATACATTTTTTAGTCAGCTGTTATTCTTTAGCATCTACGCTGCATGCTTCAAATAATAGGAGGTTTAAGTTTACTGACTGAAGTGTTCATTTGATAAAGTAAAATAGAAAATTAAATCACAGGCATCAGAAGTAATTTACCTTTATCCATTAAGTGAGAATTAACACAAGCCTATAAGATAAAAATAGCAGAACCCTAAACAGAACGAGTGTTATTTGTTCAGAGGAAATAATAACTAAAATTGAGTAGCCGGAGCAGATATATGTTAAGGTGTGTCATAACAGCTAAGATGAAAGTATGAAATAACAAGAAAACAATTGCTTTTGAGGAGGATTGCTCTTTTGTAGATACTTGTAGCTGACTATTTAAATGTCGAGTGTCCTGCTGTATTGCCACCTCTCTGCTGAGCATTGCCATACTGAAAATAAAGTCAGGGCAAATTTAGGAAAAAGGAAGATAAGGTCCTGGATGGAAAGTGATGATTAGAAGTACTCCTCCAGAAAATCTATTATACTGATATAGCTCTATGGTATAAGGTTCAATTGTTCTGATTTCCTTGTTCTTGCAGACCCCTGTGGTGGAAGGAGCTCTGGTAATGCAGCAGCTTAATGAACAGAAAGATGAATGAGATAAATATCAGAGCAAGCACTGCTGCTGTGCCAAGAAACTAATTACACCTGGTGTCTGTAAGCCAGGATGGTAAAACTCTCAACTAGAGAATGCCAAATAGTCATAAAATGTGTTCTTGATACCAGATTGTCCAGTAGAGGAGCCCAAACGATCAAGGCACAGAAAAGGGATATGGCTGTGCCACCTGAGACATGGAAATTGAGGAGCACCAGTGCCAGAAAGGCAAGTATGCAATGTATGAGACACTTGAAGAGACAATAGAAGAAGTTACTTCAAATACATTTCATTACAAATTAAAGACTTTGTAGTTATTTAAATTATTCTAGATTACTGAAAGATTAAGGACCACGATTAATATGAGTACTTCTTTTGCACAAATACATTAACTAGCAAATTAAATTTGCCTAATCAAGCTTAATAAAGTTACATACTGTTTCTCATTAAAAAGTAAACATTTTTAAAAAAAGGCTACTTGAAATGGAATGTTAAGAAGATTCTGCAGGGATCTCCAAGGTTGCACCCATTTGACTCACTGGCCTATGTTGATACTACTGCCTAGCGCTTGCCACAGAAAGAAAAAACTTTTGCTCTTGGAATTTTTTTCTGCTACTAAAATGCATAAGAAAAATAAACCTATCGAGTAATACCACAACACTTCTGCTCATGTTCAGTAGACCAGGCCTCCAACTTCAGCCTTATTAAGGCAGGTATTACTCAAGCCTCAGAACAAAACTCAGCTTGAAACATGAGGGCAGGACCAATACTTTGAAAATTAGTGGGAAATTCAGATAAAGACTAACCATACTTAGAATTTATATGCTGAAATGATCATGACTTAATAACGATATTACAGTTCTTCTTAAAGGCATGAGAATTATTATGATCTTGATTTCAAAGTTTGCTACTGCAAATCCTTATGGCTGTGGAACCCTTGCTAAATGGCCTCAGGCATGGCTCTACTTCCCAAGAACATTTTGAGTGGAAGACGGGTCTCTGCTTATTGATGAAATACAACTTGCCAGAAAGATAGATAGTTTTTCAGATATTCTTTTGGACTTTCACCATAAATATATAATACAAACTGGAGAAGTTGGCAAAAGTAGTGTTACTTACTGCCTGCATGTTAGGAGTATGTCTCTGTTTCTTCCCTGCCCTACTGTATGAAATCACTCTGAGGATCAGCTTTGTAGTTCTGATGAAGCAGGCTGGTGAGGGGCAGTGACAGATCTGTTAGGAGCAGCCCACCACTCTTTATTTGTGTTCTGCCTATTCAGAGCAGGGAGGAGGAAGGATATCTTTGGATTTTGTCACAACAGAGGCTGCCTGAAGGTTTCTTGGCATAAATGTAAAATTTTGTGACCAGATTTTTCAATTTGGTGATAAAAACAAGGTTGTGTTTCAGGGATCTGGTGAGCTGCTCCCCATTCCTTTCCAGGGATCCCTCTATGCTGCAGAGTTGCAGGGAATGATGGAGAGACAGACACAAGTTGAAGACCCAAAGGAGACCTTGCAGACAAGTATATGAGTAGCACCTACCTAGTGAAGTGAGGCTAATGAGGCAAACTGGATTTTAGGAAGAAGACAGCTGGTGTCATAATTTGATGTAAGAAGGATATGTATATGAATACAGGGTAAACTTACAGGTAGCGACAGTAGCATAAATTAACTTCTTAACTCCCTAAAATGATAAAACTAGTAATTCCTGACTAGTATTTTTCTTTGCTTGAGCATGAGATATTTTTCATTTAAAGAAAAAACAAAACAACAAAATCCTGGCTCTAAATTATATCCTTCTTCATCTTCATTCACTCCAACACAGTGTAAGGTGATGAAGATATATTTTAGGTTGGATTCTGCAGAAGAAATAAATATGTGGCCCATAAGCTAATAGCTGGAAAATCCTTCCTCACTGTCTCACTAGTTTCAAGCTTCTGTTGAGTTGGTCTAAGTTACTTAAGCTCATACACTAAACTTAGCAAAACCACGCTTGAACTAGGAGGGTTTATTAGCACAGAGCTGAAGGGAGGTGTGCCAGCAGAAATAGCCTCTGGCACTATAAGCTGGAGCTACTAAAGCCAGTCATCTGTGAGTACAGTGAAGTTCATAAAACACATTCCTCCTCAACACATCTGCTCCTCTGCTCCCAGGTTTTGGAAGAAAACTCTGCCTGAAACTATGCTAGCAGACACCAGTAACCCTTTCTGTCTTCCTCATTCAGTAGGAATCCCAAGACTTTAATGAAGAATCAATGAAACAAAAAGATATGGGATCACACAACTGTCTAGAAAGATCTGAGAGTTGGAATCTGAATCCTAAAATATGGCCTTTCTGAATGAGTTTAAAGCATTTAGCTACATCAGATGAGATGCACAAATATGGTCTTGATACCTAAGCAGAGAACTTTAAGTGCTTTTAGCCATGCTTCTAACTACACAACAAGCATGTTCACAATTAGTACCAATGGACAGTACTTAAAGTAGTACATATATGAGGTGCAAAACTTAAAAGTTTTTATTTTAACCAGAAAAAGTTAATAAATGAGGAGGTTATGTTTCTTATGAAGAAACAGTGTGCTTACTTTTTGAGATTTTGCCCAAGTGACAAGTGAGTAGTTGAAGTGAAGATCAGAGTTATTAATGAGTTTTTATTTCAAAATTATTCTTGCATCTTTCTGGAGAGACAGACCAAATTTTGAGAGCCTCTAATTTGTTTGGAGTGGCCAGTCCTTTAGGGTTTGCATTTTGTAGTGTTGGAAAAACAGAGAATGCTTACTGCCTGTCAATTTTATTTTAGTCTGTTTCATATATTTACACAAGCTTACAGTGAAAAAACCTCATATTTTTTACTAGCAAAGAGAAAGGATTACATTCTTGATTACACAGATTAGAAAATACTGTCCTTTTGTTACTGTTAGCAAAATCATCACCTGAGGCTCACCCTTGGGTCTGGAGAGCAAATGAATAATTTTCTGACCTTTTCCCTGATCACTGGCCTGATGGACACTGGTCTTTTTCATGGCTATTTTTCTCTTATATAAAATTCACACAAAATTTTGCCTGCACTGAATTTCAGTGATGTCACCAGGTTCTCTAGTGACCTCCTGTGATAAATCTTTAAAGGACCTGCTGCCTGTGGACAAAAGTCCTTTCCTCTACTCAATCAGGTCTTCAGATCTCAGCAACACTCTAACCCTTTTGGATAATTATCTTGATTCAGCTCTTCAGAAGTCTTGCTTTCAAATGCTCTAGGTTATTTCTCTGGAGCCACTGCATCAAGGACAATCCTGTTGACATCAGTTGTGAATCAGTGCTAATCTCAAATAAAACTTGGAAGTAATACAAAGTCTGCTAATGGGGCAATAAGTCAAATGAGCCAAGAGCTCTTTATTGGCAATTAAAAGCTTAAAGGCTTAAACTAGGCCTGTAATCTGTACTTTTCATAGAAAGTGCTGTAAGTCATACAAAATGTAGCACTTGTTAAACAAAGTGTTAATGGAATAGTTAATAGAAGTTAGACTTGGGAAGCTATCACTGGACTGCAGGTGTGGATGCTTGGCCTCTTGTACCTTTAGCCTAGGCCCCCTTTCATGGTACTTCAGACGCTCTCTGGGCTTTCATAAAACTGCCTTTGACAATCTGGGTATTGGACATGTCTGAAATAAACCCCATCTGCTTTCACTAAATGTCCATATTGTTGCATAAATAGGTAACGTTTTCTTAAATGAAGAAGCTTGAATTCTATGTTGTTTTATAAACAAAGCTAAATAGATTGGATTTACAAAAGCCTGAATAGCCTTTATATAAGGAAGCCAAGGGCAAGATCAAGTTCTCCTGTGCTAGTAGTACAGACAGGATCAGCTGCCAGAAACCTTCTGTAGTAAAATGTGTTCATACAGAAGAAGAGCAGAAGAAAGCAACACAGAATTTCCTATTAATCTTGATTATTTAGGATTAATACGCTGCAGCCTGTGGAAATACGAACTGCACGTACAGCAGACTTATTGGATAAAATAAGAATGCTTATAATAGACATTTTATTATCTTTCATTTAAAAATCTGTAATATTAAATGCACTAATAAAAGTGTTACAGTACTGGAAACAAGAAAATAATGTTCATATGAAAAATCTGAAAAAGAATCTTCAGTTTGTGAAATGTAACATAAAATACTCCAGTTCAAGCAAGCAGGCACAGAATTGAAACTAAGGAAGGGTTGACTAGCTCTGTATATCTTTTTACAGGATAAAAGCAGGCTTGACTCAATTTTTTAATGAAAATATCCTTAAAATAATTTTCTGTTTATGCTTGTCAATATCTATCCCAGTTAAATTTTTTGTTAACTTCAGTCTCTCCAGTCTCTCTCTGATCTTCTCAATCTGCAGCATTTGCAGTTGGCTAAAGAACAAAGGAGAGAGAGTAACTTGAAGAAGAAAAACTAGGGTATTGTCCCACAGTTCTTCATTCAAATATTTTAATTGTCTTAATAGTGAAGTATCCCACCCATAAAATACTACCAGGTCTTTAAAGGAAAGAGGTTAAATCAGTGTCCAAAATCATATATGCAGGAAAGGCCGTTCACTGTATATACCTTCTAATTATGAATTGTTTTAAATATGAGATACATTACTGTCATTTATTTTGCTATAGTGATGATGAAACTAAAAGCCACATGCTGTTTAAAGTATTTTTCTCTTTAACAATGCTGTTAAACCTGGCCCAATCAGAATAAAAACAAAATATGTGTGTTCTCATCCATATTATAATAAGCAATAAGGAGAACAAAGGAGCTAGTAATCACTGTAGGATACAAGTGAATCAAAGGATATCTTGGATCAAAATAGTTTCTATGCTCTTCACTATTAATTTATAATTTCTTTGTTAAAAAGCTGCAGTAATGAACAAAACCAATTAAAAACACAGACAAGCACAATATAGAGCTGTGTGGAAACACACTTGAACTTTTGACTTCTTTGATGCCTTTTGTTTGCTAATCCATGTCAGAAGAGCATCCAGGATTTCTGATGAGTCCTGGGATTTAGACACACCTGACTGACTTTTGGTCTCTGTGTCCACAGGCTTTGTGTGCATGACAAGTCAGTATCTCAATGTTTTATTTAGTACTCAATTCCACTATGTGCAGTGGTCTTCAGAGGAGCAGTCAGCTAATTTGATCTTGGCCATCCTCTTCCACATTCCTGGCCCTGCTTGTGTGATGGTCCCCAGTGCATTGCAGTATACCTGCACTGATAATTTAGGCGCAGTTATACCTGCTCTGTATTGGATCATTTTGCTCACATGCCTGGGTTCAGTGGTAGGAAATGCTAATAATATCCATTGGGTGCAGGTGACTCATGGACTGGTAACCTCTGGAACTGAGAGCATGACACCCAGCTATCCATCAGGGCTCTCTGGGATGCACACATTTCTATGGAGAAAATGAAGTGTAGTCCCTTACTCAAGTCATTTACCATATCAGCAGGGGATTCTCATGTTAGTCTCACTTTTAGACTTTCCCTCTCCTTTTACTCCTGACATTCCAAAGATTGTAGCAGGACTTTTAGTTACACTCTGAATACCAGCCAGTACCATAAAGTGCTAGAGATCTGTAAATATTAGTGTAAGTTGGAAAACAACAAACAGCAGCACAAGGGGATTCTTGTTCTTTTCTACAGAGGTTGTTCTGCATATGCAGTTGCTGCACCAATGAGTTCCCGCAGTGCTTCAGTCCCCAAAGCCAGGAGAGAAGCCAGCTCTGTGCTGCAGTGCAGTGCAGCTATAGCAGCCTTGCCATGGCTGGACATTGTCAGGAGCCTGCTTACAGCCAGGATCCCTTCCCATCTGCTGCCTCCTTATAATGTACCACCTTTAAGCCATAATAGCTTTTATTTGCAGTACTGCTCATTTCTAGCTCATCCTGAGCCGCATGAGAACTCTTTTTTTCTTCTGACACAATACAAGACTCTCATTAGAAATGACAGCAACAGTGAGAACTATGAAAGACTTTAAAAGCAGATGACTTGACACTTACCCACTACCCAGTGTGTTTTTAACCATACATGCAGCAGCTCAGGAGACTATCCTGCCAGAGAGGTGCAGTCCCTCCTTGACTGTCCCATTACTTTACCCAATGGAGCCTGTCATGTCCAGAACTCTTTCATATTATGCTTCTTCTTCTTTTTTTTTGACCCTTTTTTCCTTTAATTGTCCCTACATTTATGAATTCAGGGAAGGATTTGAAAGAAAAGGGATGTAATATGTCGAAACTGCTTCTTTTCAACAATTTGAGTAGTGTAATAACCTTTGGAGCTTTTGTACAGGTCTGCAAATCTAGAAGATATTTGAGACACATTTGCTACGTAAACTCTGCAGCAACCTGGCCTGCCCTGGCTTATTGATATTTCACTGTATTATTATTCTGAAACAAAATACTAGGAGGTATTTCTGGGCATCACCTGACAGCATATTGCATTCCTCCAGCTCCACATACCTTACTCTGTCTTTAATGCACAGAGCCTGCATGAGCAGTGGCACATCAAATAACCTGCCTGAGGCTGAATAATATTTGAATAATTTTTTTCACACTCAATTTTCATTCTGTAATTGACAGACAATTAGGAATAGACAGATAAGTAAATATTCAGGCTCTTTGCTTTTAGTTGAAGTGGGAGAAACAGTTCAGAATTTTCTGGTGAGATCCATTCTTGAATTTGATATTTAGTAGTTTCTGTTTAGAGAGCTAGCTAATTGGTTAATTCCCTAGTCCTGTGGAGAGATTTAACAATAATAATTTTGTGAGCCTGTGTTAGTGACAGGTATAATCTCTTCGTTTAATTTTCCAGCTAAAGATATTTCCACTGCTGGGGCTCAATTAATCAGGTATCTGATCTTCAATATCAGCATTCATTTGAAACAACATCACTTAGGCTTCTTTTCCCCGAGTTGTAAATAACAAAGAGGGAATTAGGCTAAGCAGTTATGTGAGCATGACTCAGCTCTGTTGCCCAAATTAGAAGAGTGTCAGTTCCATTAAATAAACAACTAATTTGGCCAGTTTTCCTGAGCCCTCTCCACAGCTGAAAGCATGTGTAAGAGTAAAGGAGTGAGGAGATACAGCATACTTTGCTTTCTAAGGCAATATACATAAC
Source organism: Ammospiza caudacuta (assembly GCF_027887145.1). Lineage (NCBI taxonomy): Eukaryota > Metazoa > Chordata > Aves > Passeriformes > Passerellidae > Ammospiza > Ammospiza caudacuta. The sequence goes on along the minus strand of NC_080594.1, from coordinate 20,279,454 downwards.
AATCAGAACCTTGCTAGGGAAAGGCTGAGCATTACTCCCATGCCCAGTTACAAGGAGTATTTTTCCATTAGAAAGGAAGTTTTAAATTGGAATATCACATTAGAGAAATTTTATCCCAGAATTCTTAGTGAGTTTTGATTTTTCTTAAATCCATACTAGTACATCACCTGCAGTAGTCCATCTATATCACCATTGAGGAAAGATTTGCATGATCTTTTGTGATAAATTTGACAGAGATAATGCACTTCATTTCCAGGGTTTTCTTTCCACATGCAAAAAAAAACTAGACAAAAAGAAAACTACTCAAACAATTTGAAAAATATTCTATGTTCCTGCCAAAATCACTGAATCAACTTCATTTATACATTAGATTTTCCCTATATTTTGCTCTCAACTTTTATAACATATTTTTTCTTAAAGGTAAAATTAATCCACATTTTCCATTCAAGAACAATTTCAAATTGCATAGTTCTAAGCAATGGCCTCTTCAATGCTTGTGATGGCAGAGCCAAACAGATTTGACCAAGATTTCCAAGATGCAAGAACAAAAAGTGCCTTATATTTGTAATTTTAATAGTTTGCAAATCAGGAACCTGATATTCAATTTTAGCTGCTACTTTAGCTTGTCTTATTCTTTAATACATAAACAGAGTCACTTGAATTAAATTAAGACTTCTTTCCATAGTGCTTTTTAGACACTTTTATCATATTCTGTTGCTTAGACACTGGAAACAAGAATACCTTGTCCCAGTTAGGAAAATTTAATAGATTCGACTAAGCATTTCTCTGCCTTCCTTGCATCTGCTAAGAAATCAAATTTGTTGCTACTTGTTCTGAACAAGCTGCATGCCTGCCTTTTTCTCAAACTCAGAGTTACATCACTCATCAATACACAGAAGGGACTGGTGGCCACTACTTTTCCATTGCAATTCTGAGTCATTTGGGGATATCATGCAAATCTATTCATCGTCTTTGAAAAGACGGTGTTGAATCTTCACTCCTGCATGTTCTGGTTTGGAAGACAGATGCCAAGCGGAGGCCCTGGAAGCAATTTAAGAACACAGCAAAAAGGACATTTGAAAAAAGCTGAAGGGAAAATCACATTTTTGAGTCTCTGTCTCTCCTTTAATTGCAATCACCAGTCAAGTTCCTAATCAATGCACATAAATTGTCACAAGACTACCAGGAATTTTTGAAGCTGCAGCTGGGGATTTACAAGGGCTTCATAAAGAATTAACACTTGTTATTAATTTTTTTCCTTGAACTTTTCCATTAGCATTCCACCTTGAGGTTGCCCAAGACATTAATCTTCTTTAAAAATTGAAACTTTAGGCCAATAAAACCAGACAGCCTGTGTTCCTATTCATAATCTTGTGTTGCTTTTCCGATTCCTTTCCAAAAATCCCATAGGGGAACTCACTGACCAGGTCTGTTGGTCTCATGGCTGTGTCAGCTCTCCTTTACTCTTCAGTAAGCAAATGTTTGCCAGCTGCTAACCTGGCCTTGAAAACTATCTTATTCTATCTTGAAAGCTATCTTATTCTACTTTTTACCACTTCCCTATGTTTTGGCTCAATTTCAGAGTAAAAGTTGTTTACCCAGCTTTACTTAAGTACATATCCCTTCAGGTTGTTTCAACTTGCAAAATCTTTACTCTATTAATTTGTCTTTTCCAACTTGAATTCTCAGTTGTAATAAATACTTACTTTATTGCCACCATCTAACAGTAGATATGTGATTCTCTTGCAATCTGAAGAAAAAACATTTCAACTTTGCTGCCATATTACTCCCACTTTGAAGAAACAACTTGCATCTACAGAGACCTAGAATTTCCCTGGATTATTTTTCTTTTATCTTTCCTTCTGAATGCATTACTAGACTCTTATTGCATTAATTTTCATTTTTTTCCCCACAGTCATGCCTTCTTACAGGAAAGTATAAATTATAGGTACGTTGATTTCAATGCAAATAGGTAGCTCTTTCTAAATCTTATCTTTTTCATATTAAGGTAAATGCATTGCCTCATTTAGGAGGTAAAGAACATAATTTAGGAAGGTTTAATAGGTGGGTACTGTAAAGTCCATTTGAATTTCATATTTGTGCTTCCCCCTGAACTAGCTTAATTATGCTAACATCTGAAGGCAGTGCCCACTTACAAAAGCTAGCTAATGAAATACTGGTATTCAAAATCCTACAGAATAAGCAACAGAAAATTTCTCTCAGAGCAAGTATATATAGGAAAATTTTAGTTAAGAATCTTCATATCATCCCATTTCTTAATAAAAGCCTCCTTTAGTTCAGTGATTCTACTCTACCCATACTACTTTAAAAGACCATTCTGTACTTTTCCCTCTTCAGTGTTGCCTTCAGATTATGGCCTTTATGTTCCATACTTCTCATGCTTGAGAGAGTCGTGGAATGACTTTAAAAAGATGACCCTTTAGAAAGCCAGTAAGCTTTCAGAAAAGCCTTTTAGTATTATGTTAACTTCAGCCTATAATGAAAGATTATAATGGTGCTTTAGCAGCAAGGAGGTGCTATAAGCTAAGATGGAAAAACACACACCCAAATGTTGGTGAGGATGGAACAGGAAAGCCTTATAAATATGATTGCCTGGCAAAAGATTTTGAGAATATAGAAACTATAAGTGAGATTGAAATGGAAGCAAGTTTTGAGATCCCTTAGTTACTGAACAACGGGAAAACAATGGTGCAGCCAGCCAAAGGTAATCCCCTCTTGATGAAACAATTCCCTCTGCAAGCAGGCAGGTCCAAGGGTCAGAGCAGGCCCTGCAGCTTGCCAGATAGGGCCCAAAGAGTAAGATTTAGGGTTTAAAATGTAACACAGTATGGTAATGTAGTGATTCTTATAGGTTGTATGGAAATGTTATAGGATATGCATGCTGTAGTAGATTGGTTGAAGAGAATCTGAATATTCAACACTGAAGATGATTGATTGTATTGTAACAGGAACGTTGCTCTCTTTCTCTTCTCTTTCCTCGCTCTTCCACTGCTCTTCCTCCACTCTTCCTCTTCCTCTTCTCTTCTCTTTTCACGCTCACCTCTGCACTTCTTCACCCCCTCCTTTCTACATGCTCTCTGCTCTTAAACCTTTGCTGTTGACTCTCTTACACTTTAAGCTTCTCTTCTCTCGGGCCTGCTCTGAGCTGCGGCTGGCAGCTCCCAGCAGGGCCCTTCACCCACGCCCTTTGCAATAAACTGCAAGTTATACGACTTGGCTTCAAAGAGATCTCGTCTCTGTCCGTCCCTACCGTGCGTGACCCCCGTCACTCCTACAGACGTTCCTACACCCAAAGCCTACTGTTTTCCTACTGTGGCAAATTGCATGACCAGAAAAGAGGAGAAATTATTTTTGGGGACTATGTCCCCAAATTTTAGACAGTGAAAACCACAATGCAAGTTAATGCATTTTATAAACCAGGCCCAGATTCTATTTCAGTTTGAAATCTTCAATAATACCAAGTAATACTGAAAATTTTTGTTGTAATTCAAATTTCTTAAAAACTGTTTCACTATTTATGTACAGTGTCCTAAAAGCTGACATTTTTCAGTCAAACAAAATAAATTTTTTCTTTCTTTCTTAAAAATGTAACTGATATAACCATTGCAAAATATTACAGAAGTACCAAGATTTTCACTGCCATTTATGAATACAGCAAAATCACCTAGAGTACCCAGAAAACAGGGAGCTACCATAGATATAGTCAACTGAAGGAACAGTGAAGCAATCCCAAGCATGCCATTAATAAAACATGATTTCAATTTTATTGTAAAAAATTGACTCATCTTTGCTAGTTAGAAGATTTTAACAGAATTCAGGGAAGCTTAACATAATACCGTTGCCCATCAAAATGAACTTTTCAATCAAAACCTCCTCTTAGATATGATTTCACTGATTTATAACCAGATTGGAGCTGACCAAGGGTTCAAGGTAGGTCAGCTTAAGCTGTGGATGTGTAGGAAGCCATTGCAAAGAAAGTTAAGCACACTACCTTCGGCCCCTGTTATCTCAGGCACAGGCTAATTGAGCAGCACTTTCCTAAGCTCTGAGTCTTTCTCTTTAGTGGATGAGAAATATATAAAGTGGGCAAGGTTTCAGAGAGATAATAAACCATTAGGTGTTAGACAACTGTAACTTAGAAGGAAATGAGAAAAACTACCCCAACCATGACAACACACAGTTATGAAGTGAAATTTTAAGAGAAATAGAGAGGAGCCAGGACTAAAAAAGAAAATGCAAAAATATGAGGAGATCTATGGTACAAAAATCTTTAAAATGAAGTGTTAGTTATTCATCATTATACTGGTGTGTATGGCTCCTGTGAAAATTAGCAGACAAAGGAACTGAATCTCCTGTAAGATAAGAAATATACCATGCAACTTGCAAATTGTTAATTATAACAGCAACGTTGTAGTGTCACAATGCAGTAGTGTCAGCTGTCTTCCTAAAAGAAGGTAAATGTGGGAAGTTGTAGCAGAATGCCAAGCATCCGTCTCTCTATGAAAGGGGAATCAGTTGCTGACAGTCTTTTAAGAGTATTTCCTTGGCATACTAATACATGCCAAGCAGCATTTGAAAATCTGTTTGCTTCCATAGCAATGAAAACCTATGACCCCAGACAAATGGAAGTTTTAAAACTGGAGCTATGGGGTCCCATGCTAAAAGTAGCTACGGGGTCCCATGCTAAAACTGGGGTACCATGCTAAAAGTAGCCTTCTGAAGACAGACTGCAGTTGAGTTTGTCATTTATTTCCATGACTAAGGGATGTCTCAAATGGAAAGAATATCTGGAGATTAATGTTGGCTACATATTTAATTTATCCCTAAGCGAAAAAGTACTTTGAGGCACTTTTGTAATGTTTCCAAGATGTGGTCAAGAACTCAATCCCTTTTGTCCAAGAATAAACACAGTCCAAAGCTCGCCTGGCATCCTATTACCTGGGGTAATGTAGTCAGCATAGTCCATCTCACTGGCATTCACTGTTTCTGGAGAAACAAGAGTTTGAAGAAAATTATTTTGACTGCTTGCAATCTCAGACAATAAGAGAATGACAGGGCAGAAGAGTTTTGTCACCCAGCTATGTAAGTAGGCGCATTGAATGCCAGGATCTGGAGCAATATTTTTCCAGGTGAACACTTACCTGTGCTGCCTGATAAAGGCAAGTAGTCAAAAGATCTCCAGGAGGCAAGGAACATCAGCTTATCCTGTGAGGACTTGAGAAATTCATGCCTGTAGGACGTCAAGTATCAGTAGTCCGTGAGTAAAAACCAATGCTTTAACTAACTCTTGATTATTTCTTGATGTAAAGTGGAAAAACCCACTATCTGCAATTGACATTAAAGTATAATACTCTTTAGACAATGAAAAGGAAGAAGCTATGTAAGTTCTGGTGCTGTCCTTATTCCTGAAATAAACTATCCATGTGATGCATTTTAAACAATTCCTTATGCCAGTTAATGAGCTGGGTTACACAGTTGTCTGTACATCTCATAACTAGGTTAGTAATTATTCTGTTATTTTGTTACAGCTGAACATTACATGTTATGTGATAGATCTTTGTCTTGATTTAGCCTAACAATTTCAATAGCAACATAGAGTTTAATGGATCATACTCCTTGATGAGAATATAATACTCTTTTAGAGGAAAGTAGGTCCTAAAAGTTGCTAATGACAGAAGAAAAATACAAATTAAAGTCTTTGTGTTTTTGTCCTATTATACTACTGTGCTTTTTGTGTATGTGTTAATGAGATGCTGGCTGACAGAAAATTCTGATTTTAAAGAGATAAGTGGTTAAACAAGCATACTCTTTGCTAACTGAGAACTACAAAGTTCTTTTTATTGGCCAAAGATACCACTCTAAAAACTGCAGAAAAGGACAACTTTTAGATTAAAGCAATAGGAAATCATTCAGACTAGCAGAAAAGAGGGATAGGAGGATTGCCTGGGGAATAATTCATGCATGTTCACCACTATTTCTGACATTTTGGCCTGGTTGCTTTCAAGTCAGCCTCAGTAACCTGTAACCACACTCTTTTATAATACAGCACCTACTCTTTTTCCTCTCCATAGCCCTGGGTGAGTGTAGTTTCAAAACTCAGCCTAACATTTAGATATTTTAAAATTATAACTATAAATGTAATGCACAACTTTGCTAAAGAAGTCTTGAAATTATTACAATTACTGTTTTCAAGTTCCAAAGATATTAAAACTGGACAAAACACATTAAATTTTATATATACATTTATATACACACACATATATATATAAGATTACGTTTAGAACAAACTGAAAACAATAAAACCACAATGTCATGAACTAGTATAATATAAAAGAAACAAAATAAATAAAAATTTAAAAGAAGTAAAAATAGATAAAAATTTAAGATCAAACGTGTACAATGCCTAATTTTTGAATGCATTGTGCTTCAATAGGTTGTACCTATTTTTCATTTAATTTCTTTTGCAAGGGCACAGAGGAAAATTAAATGAGGGGAACATGCCAGATCTTTGCTTCAAAGGGTAATTTTCCAATGGCAATAGTAAATCTTTGTCATTTGCAACATAATATTTTAACATTTGAATGGGAGTATTTGAAAGTAATTTTTCAAAATCTGCTTTTATCACAAATACTTGGAAAATAAATCATGTCAATGGAGGGAAAATCCAACCTGAAAACTATTTTGGTGAAATTTATCAAGTCTAGGAATTGCTAAGCTTGGTATGCCCTAGTTGAATAAGAAAAATTTGCCCTATTCAGATAAAATTAAAACTTGCATTTAGGCTAAAGTGTGAAAATCAAACAAAGTGACTTATACAAGGGGTGCTCACTTCTGCAATTCATGCCCTGTAGTAGATTCTACTGCCATGAGCATGAAATGAATAAATGGTGTCTCACTAATTGTATGCTTCTCAACAAGTAATGTAAGTGAGGAAAGCAGTTCAGTTTAATGAAAACTTTGCACCAAGTGGAAGTCAAATATTCACCTCTTGCAGCACAATCACATGTCTCAGACCTTATGTCCTGTAATCTCACAGTGAAACAAGTGCAGTGTATAAAAATACATAGAACACACAATTAGTAACTTTAGAAGCTTTGGATTATGTAGAAGTTACAGGAACATTCACAGCAAGGAACTGCTGAAGTGGCTTCTTTCCACCAGTTGCTCACTGATAAGCAAAGCAAATCAAATATGTAATAATTATGAACAAGAAAAAGGTTTTGCCCTTTTCTTGTCCTTTTGTGTTTTTATTAATTTGGTATCCACATATGATCATGGCTAGAGACTGGATGCTGAGCAGGCCCTTTATCTGTGATCCTACATCTCTTGACTTATCTCTGCTGACTCAAGTCTAGTAGAGTTTGTACAACATTGGGTGCAGACCTTACATCCATGTTTAGACTCATGGAAACTAATTTTTTTTCAGATTCACATAAGTCACTGAAAGAATTAAAGGTGATGCATTCAATGTTTTCTACTGAAGTAGGTGTGTAAAGTCTGTAGGCATTCCCAAATCTGCTTTTATCCTAAATTGTGTCCTGGAGTAGCATTGTTTAGATTTGTATTCAGTAATTTGTTGGTTCCTGTCAGGAGAAATAACTGTGTTGAAGGGACTTTGTTTGTTTGGGACACATGGGAGCCAAAATAAGTTTCCTGTGGTACACGAGTTTCCTCAGGTAGTTTCCAACTAGCATGACCTCTTCAGCGATTCAGATGTATGTGAAACTTGTGAGGTAAGCTCCTTGTATTTATGGCTCTAGATTTTGGTGGGGTTTTTTTTGTTTTGTTTTTGTTTTTTTTTTTTGTTTTTTTTTTTGTTTTGTTTTGTTTTTGTTTTGTTTTGTTTTGTTTTGTTTTGTTTTTTTTTTAATGAGATACTGTCAGTATGCAAACTAATTGGAACCATGATTTTTTTTTTATCTTGGAGAAGCTTGCAGGAGGCAACCCTAGATCCTGAATGAATGAACTCTTCTTTTCAGCAGAAAGAAATTACTGAAGGAAGAAATGGATGCAAAACCTAGGGCTTTTCAAAAATAGATTTCAAGCCTGAGATGTAGTAGACTATAGGGAAGCTGGAAGGGCAGTGAAATTTCTATTCTCTGTCAGGTAACTAGAAAGCCACTGGCAGCCCTATCTAAAATTAATTGAAATCTCTCATAATGGAGGTTCTTGGTAATGCTGGAGATGAGCAAGGATTGAAGCTCTCTCAGGGCCTCAGAAGTGAAGACAGAATTCTTGGCCCCAGCCCTGCTCAGCTATGCACTGCAGACATCACTTCCCATCTTGTTTGGCAGGGAAAAAGAAGGAAAGCCTTTTTTTGGAGCAGCAGGGGCACAGATGCTGCAGCTCTGCCAGCCTGTGAGCACACACTGCAGTCTCTGCCATGAGGAAAGCCCGTCTCCATTGCCCACAAGTGCAATGGATTTGCTCAGGAATGGAATCTCAAAAACATTTATCAAAAAGGCATTATTTCATCAGATCTGTGGAGCTCCCAAGGCTGACTTGAGCATAGTTGTTCTGTTGCCCAGTCCTCAGGTTGCTCAGAGCGTAATTTTAGCTTGAGGGATGGCAGGAAAACATATTCCTTGGGCAGCTGCCAGGGTATGTTCTTGGGGAGATGGGTTTTTGAAGGGTTACAGATACCCAGGCCAGCATCCAGCTGTGAGCACAAGGCTGTAACACACCTCTTGGCTGGTCCTGGTGGAGAGGTGTCCCAGGACAGCTTGCTAATGCACCAGCTCTATGGGAAGGTCGCAGCAAGTTCACTGAGAGGCTGTTTTGCTTCTGATGCTGGTATCTTGCAGTCAGTCCCCCTGCAAGCTGCTGCCACAGGCAGCATGCTGCCACATGTTCTTACCTTGTGTTGGCAGATATTTTTAGTTACAAAGCTCATTTTCCTACCTTTCTCCTCCTTTCTGTGTATATGTACAGGCCCTAGGTTTAAGTAATGTATCTCCAGAAATATTTGCCATATGAAGTCTCTCCCCTGGCAGGGTCTATTAGGAAATATCTAGACAGAGATAGATTTTTCTCCTGCAAGCTCTTAACTTATAAGTTCCTGAAACAAAATCAAGAAACAGGCATGGAAGCCAATAGCTGGAAATGTAAGACAATAATTATTCTCATGCCATGGATCATTTGTTGAAGCTTGAAGAGGTGGATCTTTTACATCATACAATATATTTTCTTCTGAGCAATAGAACGAACAGCAAAAAAATAATCAGTTCTCCTTCCAAATGAGGTGAGTCTTTTGATGTGAGGTGTTCTGAGCTGACTGCTCAGACATGTTCCCAGATGATAAGAACACAGATCAAAAATCTTACACAGAAATGAACTAGAAAGCCCTTAGGACCAGAGTAAATACTATCTGACTAGAAAAAGAATTCTTATAGGTTCCTATCAACTTTAATTACTTTAAGACTATTATCCACATAACAAGCTTCTCTGGCATTTCTAAGGAAAAGATATATTTAATAAATGAAGAAATTAGTAAAAAATATTCCCTAATTAAATTCATTAGAAAATTTAAGCTACAAGAAAACCAATAAAGCTTCTGCTGTTTCTCACACAGACAGCAATTAATAAACAGTTATCTTAAGTCTGAATTAGCAAGCAACCTTTGCTTTCTTGAATGTGACACTTGAGACATCGTTTCAGTGAAGGAGGATATCTTATACACATTCGGAGTAACCGTCCTCAGTCTGTGATTTGAAAACCATGTTGCCATTAATTAATGATGTACTGGTGTTGGAACTATAACAGATATGGAAATGAACATATTGAAATAGTATATGAACCAAAAGAAAGGCAAAAGACAAGCTACAGAAATGTGCATTTGGATTAATTATTTTCTTTGAAGAACTCCACAAATTAAATAGTGCATGAAATCACTTGCTGTCACACAACTTACCACATTGAAAGGTCTGCAGTAAAAATAAAGTTTTTTGTCTGCCTTTGCACACCTCCCTTATCATTGTCTTTCTGGACTGATTTCTGTCAAGGCAACTCTATTCTCTAGAATACATGACACATGGAAGAAATATTTCTATTGTTTATCAAAGGAACAAAAAAGAATTAACATTTCTGTATTTTATTTTTTTACCAAGCTGCACTTAAACTCTCTGCCTCTTCTGTCTTAGAAATCGGCAGGCTCCTGTATTGCATCTTATCCCCAGCCAAAGCTTAAGACATGTTGGACTTTAGTGCTAATTAAATATGTTATGAAAACTATTCCCTATACGAAACACTGTCCCTAGATAGCAAAAATGATTTGACTTTTAAAGAAATGTTAGCTGCATACAGCAAGAAACTCTTCAGTTAATTAGACATCTTATGTTGTAAATGCAAAGATAAATAACTTATATTGAAAATGCACAGATACATTCTTGAGTTAATACTTTGATCAGTTAAATGCTGATAAAAAGTGTCTTAAGTAAACTGTTGAGACAATGTGATGCTTAATATCATTTGGATCAGTTACATATGTTTTTCTTTAAACCTAAAAGTAAATAACCTCTCACCTTTTGGTTTGATAACCTTTCTCCTCAACAATAGGTCATTTAAGATTGTTGCTTTTCCTCCAGTTCGTGCCTCTTGGAAGCAATACAGATTTCAACTCTCCTTTTTGTAGGTTATCTAAGACTCATACAGGAAAGGTCCGTTCAGGGCAAAGCAGAGGGATGAAAAGGTTACGATGACCTTTTCATCCCTCTGCTCTGCCGTGAAAGCAGTGGTGTTTTGTCACTGGGCTATATAATTAGGGCCTCCTTCACTTCGTTAGATCTCAGGCACCCTGTGGGGCCAGTAACAAACTGAGCCAAGTTTCCAAGGAAAGCTCTCTCTCCTGTGTGCGATGTCTTAATTAAAAAATTAAGTAATTCTGAATTCTGACTTGGACAGGTTTAACTTTGATCACAAAGAGACGTGCAAAAAGAATTGCTTTCTTCTGTAGGAAAACTCCAAAATGTATTGGAAAGCTGCATTAATCTGCCCCACTGGGAAAAGGCTCTCAAGTGTTGAGAGAGAAAGCTCTAGTATGACTGAGAACTAGAGTATCACTTGTGTAGGTTTCATGACAATTAGGAAAAATTGTGAAAAGAGAAAAATTAGTATCCTATTTCCACAACTGCGTTTTTGTAAACTGCTAATTACAAAATGCTACAGTGAAGATGGAGGGCAGTCAGATTTAACCAAGATAATTTTTTGGACAGAAATAGTCCTTTCTAGTTAAAGACTGATTTTGCAGGAGAAGTTGAAATGACAGTTTTCTCTTTAACAAAGAACAGGTAAGAGTAATGAAACTGATTATGAATACAATTGCTAATCAGTGCTGGATGGTAGTAATTTTTGTGCTTATGTAGTTGACAAAATGCAGGTCAGGTCCAACAAAACCTGTAAAACTCCCTTGCGAGTCCTGTTAGCCAGGATGTTAGCAGTGTAGTTTCCATTGCTCTCTTCACTCTCTGCCACCCATACTGACAGTCAGGACAAATTTATGCTGAGTTAATAACAAAGAAAAAAGATACAATAATTGCAACCAACTAGAGATCTACAGATTATTACCCTTACATTTTAGGACTTTGTTTTTTCCCATAAAATATGAGTGCTATCAATGGAAAAATATTTATTATTCAGAAGAACAATATAATATAAATAGAAAAAAAGTCCTTTAAAGAGGATACTTTGGAAAAAAAACCCCTGTACTCAAATATCTACAAGGCCTGAAGCAGTATACACAAAGAATGAAGTAAACCTTAATAGAAAAGGTTAATTTCTCAACTTCTGTCTTCTATGTGAAAGAACACAGTAATTTACACCTAATAACAGGGAAATAATGCCCTGAAAAAACGCAGCTAACACAGCCATTCTAAAGAACGCACAGAAATTTTCTCCAGTCTAGATGCTGAGGTCACCTTAAAGAGTTTGCTATGAAAAGACCTGCTGTCAGTAACATATTCAGCAGTAGATTATGGAGATTTACAACTCATGTACACATTTTTTGTGCTCTTCACGTGCAGCAAGTGTGATGTGGGAAGCATTGGGCCCACTCCTTTTGGTCATATCTGCACTGGCAAATCTGTAAGGTTGAGCTCAAGGATGGTAATGAATCATGTGGGAAAGAGGAGGGAGGAGTAAATACCAAAGTTATAATAAATTAATTGTGGCAAGCATAGAAGAGAAATAATAGAAAAAGCTAGTCTCGGTCAAGAACCTGCAATCTGGGGAATTGCTACAGATTGGAGAAAAGGTCATGGAAATACTGAAACAGAAACTGTGTATTTCACTACAAAATTTAAATATGATGTTTTAGCTGTGGAATTGTAGTGCTTGCAGGACTAAACCTTTTACCTATTGTAACCCAAATGTTATTAACATTTGGTTGGACTAATAATTTCTTTTTCCCTAACCAAAAGGTCATGTGCCTTCAGGAGTCACATTTTAGAAGTTATACTCACAGGACTTATTTTAACAGTATTGTATTATTTTTAAAACAAAACACTATTTCTGAAGGGATAGCATAAGATAAAGGAGACAAATGTATGTCAACTCAAACCATTTGAATAAGCTTGGCCCAGATGGGGTGGATTAAGTTCCCCTGATGCTATACAACTTGCTTTCTGTGTATACACAGATGGGCTAAGTTTTGGTGTCATCAATATGACAGGCTTTCTAAATCTAGAAATGGTTTTCTAAGTTTGAGGTCAAAACACTGGGCTTGGTAAGATTCACCGTGTGTTTTTGTGATTGGGAGACTTTAAACACTAGTTCTGATGAACTTTCTAATTGTGACAAGGGTTTTCATTTTTTCCATTCTCCCAAAGACGGTGAACAAAATTTAGTAAGATATGTGTCATATGTATAAGAAGAATTGCAGCCCAGCAAAATATTTATAAGAATTTTGCTGCCCACACAGCTGAGGCAGATGAGAAGGGTTAGGCAGTGTATCCATACAGACTGAGGAAAGCCAGAACCCAGCTGGATCCCAAGAGGCCTCGTATTTGCTATTGGTCAGCTAAAGGCTTGGGTTTCCAACTATATGCCTATTTTGTTAGTCTTTGTGTTTCATCTATCTCCCAGCTAAGGAGAGGAAGACAAAAGGAAAAATACATGAGAAAAACCAAGTAATGGTTGAAAACAGGGCAATTAAGGAAGGCAGGTTATAAAACTAACTCCTCTGTGTCTATCTTGCTGTGCAAATGCAGGTTATTCTGAATCTCTTGAAAAAGCTCAAGCAAGAACATAAGATCAGACATTTCAAGGGATCGCATATAAGGAAATTGTTTAAATGAACTTAAATGAAGCTAGCTTTGCTCTGTTCAAAGTTTAAGAGCTCCTCTTTTGGCCTCCACGAAAGCTTTAAAATGTGTGTCAGCTTGCTATGGCATTAGGTAGCAGTCACATCAACAGCTGAGCCACTCATTCTGGTTTTACTCTTGGTTTTGCTTGACAGGCATAGATATACTAGAGCCAGCAATTACACAAAGACTCAGTAAAACAGAGGGCTAGAAGATAGGTACTCACAACCACTGATGAGTTCTTGAGGTATTTAACTGGAGGACCAAAAGGTCTTTAGGGGCCAGGTCAAAGGAACCTAAAAGAAGAAAAACAATTTAAGACATGGGTAATGTCACCTCTGCTCCATGTGGCTTACCTTAAAACATACCGTGAAATGAAGTGTAAGTGAATTAAGCAAGGATCCAGCTGACAGGGGGTGGCTGTTTTTCTCCTTTCTCTACCAGGTTTTAAATGACTCAAGCATTTGGCCTCGCCCTGAGGTTCAAAGGCTATGAACCTGAGTGAGTATACATTTTATGTGAAAATACTGGCAGAGCAAAGCCCTGAGTCAGGACAGTGAGACAGAGTGACAGGTGCTTGTTTCCCCAAATCCTTGCTGAGCCTTGTGTTTCTCACTGATGGGATTTTCAGAGAGACTGCTAGGAGTGCGCAGCAGAGACCTGGTGCTAGAATAGCAGAAGATAGTCCTCAGTTGTGATCTTTTACAAATGCTTAACACAAAAGTAAACTTCCTCTGTTTCTTTGGTATAAAATCCATTGGTATGATTTGTACTAGCCCCAAGACTTTCAAAAGCCTTTGGAGCACAGTAATAGAAGAACTTGCTTCATCCAGAAGTTGACTCTTTGCTTAAGATTTCCTAATCCCTGCAACAGCTGCAGCTTCAGTACTTGAGGGGATCTCTTGTTAACCCACTGAACAACATATTGCACAGGCAACAAATGCTACTTTTGTATATTTGTGTGCCTTTTATATTCACACTGTAGGAGAGGGGCTGCACGTGCTTGACCAGTATGTGATAAATAGCTGCAGAAGCTAGTTCAGTGTGAAGGGAGCTGTGAAAATATATTCTGGTTGGGAATATTGTGACAGTTACGATAAAGATGCGTTACTTAACTACCTTTGAGCATCTGGCTCTTCCCACAGGGTACTTTGTTTGGGAATATGATCTCTACTATTTCATGCCCAAAGAGTAGCAACTGAACGCGCTCAGACAAATTTACCATGAAAGTATTGCATTCCTTTTATCTTTGGACAGAGGAAACTCTTCAGGCAATGTTTCCTTTGATCGGTAAATGCCAACCCAGCAGTCTGCTGCTGCAGCAGAGATGAAGCTGTAGGTATCTGTCTCTTCTGTCTTGACAGTATGGCCTAAACCAGAGATGTATGAAATTCATTCTCCTACTGCTTTGGCAATGCCAGCCAGGCATGATGACAGTGAAACTAATTGTTGCAATGCTGTTGTCTAAACCTAGGGAGAGGCAAGGAGGCATGCTCATAGCACACAGTCTGTGGGACAGTCTAAGGACTGTAGTGGGAACCCAACTAAAAAGGAAAAATTCTCATTGTCAGGGGGCTCAGCTTTCTTGCTTTTATCAATTCCCTGAAAGCTGGCCTGTAAAACAGCAGCACTTCTGCCACCCAGCTAAGATTGGTGCTGTAAGAATAAAAGCAGCATGAATCACAGTCAAAAGTCTAAATAACAAGAATTTGGGATTAATCATCCCTGCTCTTTATGGAAGTATGGATCTCTTTCTCCGAGTTCTGCTGAAGGTGTCCATCTTGTCATGACAAGCAGACACACTGTGTTTTTAGCATGATTATCCAAATTTAATAATTTATTCTTGCTATAAAATATGTTTTTCCAAACTTACTCTAACAGATATTTGCCAGGTGAGATACTGTGTAGATGGGTTAAGCGCTATATTATCCTACCTGAGTAATGAATATACTCAGACTGGTTACTGTTCTTTCTTGCACCAGTATATTGCTCATACTGGTTAGGAAATCTTTATGGAGTTTACCCTCCCCAAAGGCTTCAAACTAAAACTACGTCATAGTTCTGGGTTTAGAGTACTTGTAAACCCAAAATCTTTAAAAATCAGAAGGAAAGGGAGAAGTGCAAAATAAACATGTGCCATCAACCCTTAAATTATTTAACCTATTTAATAAGGGTTAGGGAGCATATCTGTTGGTAGTTAAATATCTGACAAGTAATTTCTAATGAAGAGCAAAAATAATGATTTTCTGAACTCCTGTTTTGGGGCAATGAAACACAGCAATGCAGGAGAACATTCTAGATTATATTTTTCTATCAGGTTTGATAGGAGTGACAAACTCCTAACACAAAGAAGCTCTAGAGAGCTCCTGGCTGAGCTGGGTGGAAGTAACTTGTATTTTCTTAAATGTAGAATTGCAGCCAGTCAGTAACTGTCGATCTGCTTCTTCAGTCCTAAATTGGCATCTCATACATGTGTTCAGAGCTAACTCTGAAGTGAAATATTAGAAGCTTTGAGATAACAGATGACAAGAATCAGATGCACAACATAAACTGATTTTGCAGAGAAAATACCAGTTCTGAACAGATGGTGCTATGTCCTGTTATCTATACTCATGTTGGTTGTCAGAAATGTATCAAAATCTGGTACCCAAAAACATGGGAAAGGTGATGGGCATGCTGCTACAAATCCATGAGAAGGTAGCATGTGCGCTAATTGTACTGGAGTAAAAGCAGACCTCTAATTAATAAAAAGATGCTAGCTGACTTCTGGGTGAGATGTCCACCAGAGACTCATACCCATGGGTGAAACACTTCTGTCACAGAGCTGGTGAAAACTGTTTTGTGTTATGTCATGGAAAAGACCCAGGACCTCTGGCTAGTGGTCTCAAAACTTACAGCAGAATTGGGCACTGGAAAATGAAACCCTTGACCATCCTTCATTAGCTGGGCATTTTAAATGTACAATGTGTTGCTGCTTTTGAGAGATAACTTTTCATGCCATTGTTGTAACAAGCATTTTAGGACTCAAAATTCTTCATATCCTTAGGTGAAAAAGAAGAGCACCTGTGAATACCATCAAAAACATTAAAATTACATTCAAACTGAATTTCTAGACTAAATGCTCAGCTCTCTATCACTTTTGTTTCTTTATAATGTCAGACTTGTAACTTATATTTGAATGAATGCACTAGTATATTAAAGGTATTTTAGGATACAAAAGCTATCAAAGTTAGGAACTCTTGCTCAGATATGGGAATCATCACAGTTCAGAGACCTCTGCAGAAATGGAAGTTGCTTCTTGTGGTTAAAGTCCTATGTGCTATAAATATAAAAGCTGAAAAATTGTGACTTTATACTGACTGTGAACAGAGTGATAAAAAGGTTTATATTAATCTGGATTTCCCTTTCAGATTGTTAGAAACCAATGTGGCCTATTTTCAAGGACCCTGGCAAGACCTACTTAGCTGTGGCTGAGGTATCTGCGGCTATAGATAAATATTGCTTGACACTTTCAATTGTGATTATATTTCTGTTTCAAAACAACGTGAATAGCACTCAGTCACTCTTTTTGTGGTTCTGTCCTGTACTTGACGTAGTCTGAAATCAAACTGAAAGCTTAAATTTAAATGCTGGATATTACACTTGTCATACGAGAATGGCCTATATACATGTCTGCGTGTGACAGACCCTCCCTAACTCCAGCCAGCTGAATGTAGTCCCATCTTCATTGGCAGGAGAACTGAGAGTGAGACATCCTGTGTTCACCAGGTGGCTCTTCAATATTGGTAATGAAAACACAGGTGGGAACAAAAGTTTCATGAAGCCAATGCAGACATAAGACATAGGATGTTTCATAGGAAGTGTAGCTCAGCCTTGGAAGGCTCCAGAAGTTGGGAGTGCCAATTTGGAGAGGTGCTCACTGTGAATGTAGAGTTCACAGGTTTCTGAAGGGGAGCTGCAGCTCGAAACACAGGCAGCACGGATGGACCCCTTGTCAATCAAAACATGACTCTGTAGCAGAACTATAGACTTGAAGTTTGCGATACTGAATGTTACAGTTAAAGATTATATGGAAGGATCACTGAATTGACCAAGTTAAACCCTCACCCTGGGAGTTTCCAATAATATTGTCAAGTTTTGTCCAGGGTTTAGCCTGCAGCACAGACCAGGCTCTAAGGATGGCAAAATAATTTCTTGCATACTGCTTAAAGAAAATTATGTTTAAAAAGCTCATGATAGATAGAATAAGAGAGTGCACTCAGTTTTGCTTGCCATACAACCTACAACCATTTTGTTGTTGGAAGTTAGTGCTACCCCTTTTGGTGATTAACCACCATTGGTTCAAATTATTATTAGTTTAATATTTGAACTACTGATTTATAATTTTGGTAACAATAATAAAAATAATGAAATAAACCTCACCTTCTTTTAAATGTTTGAGAGATAAAACTTAAATAGACACCTGGAATTTCATAATCAACTTTTATTTTAGCTTAGTGCAAATATCTTTACACATAACTGTGCCAAAGCATAGGAAAAAAAATTGCACATTTGAAAAATCATAATATGGAATCGAGACCCAAGGAACAATTGCACCTCAAAACAGAGAGGAGAACTGGCTAATCTAACTGAAATGGAGGGAAAAGGTGGACACAGATTTAAATTTATTCAAGAGGAAGTTGAAAATTTTTAAAAATAGTAATATCAGAGAAACAGGTTTTTGAATCCAATGTCCATCTACAAACTTGAGGGAGCAACAGTTAAGTTTCAACCCAGAGAGAAAAGGAGGTGATTCCCATGGCTCCACCTGCAGCTTTTGTGTTTACACTCCAGGTCCTGTCTGAGCTGTGAGTGATTTTGGTTGTGAGCATGTTGTGTTGCAAAAGGCTGCACTAAGAATAAAAATTTCTTCTGGCATTGCCAAACAGAGGACACAGAAGGGAAAGAATGCAGTAATGAGGGCGCAGGTGGGGTGTGTTAAATGGGTTTGAAGCTGAGCAGGGTGGTGGCAGCAGGAGAAACCCCCTTGTATTATAACATTACCTTAAGGCTAACCCTGCATATTGAGCTGTCAAAGCTGAGAGAAAAGACACATAGGAAGTCATTTTTCTACTTGATGTGCCACGGTAGGATTGAGGAATGAAAGTGAAAAGCAAAATTAGATTCTGCCAGCAGTACTTAGGAGGTAATGTGGTAAAAATTGGAAGAGTGCTAGGAGCCTTTAGGAAAGAGATGAGGGTTCAGTAACACAGGCCATTATTTGGGTTCCTTGAAGTGCCTACATTTCTGTGATCCTACATTTTTCTCTGACATATTTATTCCTATTTTACTTTAAAACACTTACTGCCTTTGTAGCAGGTAAGCTTACAAACATAAAAACATCACCATATCAAAGTAGCCATTTAAACAGCTTATCATGAACAAGAGAAGCAAATCAACAAAAGGTGAGCAAATTGTGTCAATTTTGTGAAATTGACAATATTTTTACTAACAATGAAAAATTGGTATAACGGCAATAAGTACATTCAAACAAATGTTTTGATTGTTTCCTAGTTAATTGGCTGACTTATCCACTGATTTTTGTTTTTTTTGTTCAGCTTTCAGAACACATTAAGGTTTGCAGTAGTTGATACATTCTTAGACATCAATTTATTTTGACCGTTCCACATTTATGCAAGTTCTAGACTACTACATAAAACCAAAATTTGAAATCCTTAAGTTTAAGATATAGTAAGAAAAGAAACATGATTTGTTTTAGGAAAAGCAGTAATGCTTTTCTTTTTCTTTAATAAAGAATAAATAATATAGCTGGATCTCTTCACTCACTCAAGCAACCTTCCCTTCTAAACTGTGAAATAATCTTACAAGTGATGTGGTCATATTGTCATTATCCATAGCCTTTCCCCACCTTGTTAATCTTTTTAACCTTGTTAAATGCCCCTACGTTCACATTGTTCTGATGCATGGTTTTAATACAGCTGGTCTCAGGAAAATATTCTGTAAGTATCATTCTGAAGTGAAAAATCAAGTATATTTCTTGAACACTTTTATTAAGATGATGTCTTCACCATTCATGTAATACATACAAAGAAGACATCTGCTTGACTATGCATTATTTGCACTGATGATGATTTCTGCTGTTCAAATCAAACCCTCTTTCATCATGGACATGGTGGCATGACAAAAAATCTTTCCTTTGTATAAGGGAAGGAGTGCATCATTGAGGTCTATAGTTTTGCACATTTTCTGCAGTTCTGTGTTTGTTTTGAGGTTAAAAATGAGCTGCTTGAAACGGTGGTTGTGACTTGGAAAGGATAATAGAGTAGCATAGTGTATGTTTTTAATAGCTTTTCAATAGATCAGCCCATCTGCTTGTTGTTCAAGGCTGGGAAACAAGTAACAGTAATCTGTTCTTCTGCATTTGTTCTCTAGTTTGTCAGGAAGAAGTTGTGTCTGAAGGGTTGAACAAATTGCAACCATCTTGTCAGATAATGTTCTGAAATACATGCAGAATCCATCTTCCCCCAGTCCCTCATGGTTTCAGTGGGAACTTTAGTCTTGAGCTATTTCAGTAGATGCCCTATTTAAAAGAATATACAGCCGGGGGTGGGCAAAGAAGGTGTAAACTGCCGGCGTTTACCCTCTGGGTTAAATTGAAACTTGCTTTTTTCTAAAATTTAACAGACTCCACAGCATACCTTGTATTCCAGGCATTTCTTATTCATATCTGCTACTCTGTCTGATCACTCCTCACCAATGATGATAAACAACTGAGAGGGTATAATTAAGCTTTGACAAAGGAAGAAAGTGCCTTGAATTTGAAACCTAGAAAGAGAGAGACTAAGCTGATAGGGGAAAGAAGACAAGATACTTATTTTATTGTGCACAAGAAAATACTCATCCAAATGTATTGATTAAAGCATGTCCCTCATCACCAAGCCCTGAATAGGAACTTCCTTCTTGCTTTTCTCTCTGTAAGCATTATACACTTTGTGCCCCTTTCCTTGCTGGTGAATTCACTGCCTGGCTCTTCAGTGCTTGCTGTCTCTGCCTTACCCTGGCTCTTGGAAAAGAGATTAGGATTTAAACAGGATTCCTCTCAGTCCAGGTGTCAATGGAACAGAGCATAGGGGGAAAATATTTGGTACCACTAGCACTATTTACTTAAGATTTACTATTTTCACAAAAGAAATTGAAGATATTCAGGCACCCACACTTTTGACTTGCTGAGGTATGATGCTGGCCTTAAACAATATAAATTCTCTAAAATATTCAGATTATCAGTAGTTCAATTCTTGATAGGCAATCAAATCGTATTTACCAAAAAGAGAACCCAAAGTATTAAAGGCCTTTTTGCATTTTGAAACAATATTGCTCTTGTCTAAGAAAACATTAACCAAGTTAATTTTTCATTTTACAGGCACTGGACCCAAGGACTTCTTTTAAAGATTAGTAGTTCAAGATCCAGCTAGGAAAGGTTACCACTGGTATCAGATTCTTCTAACTGCCTTCCTATGCAATACACTGAGACTAACAAAATCGGTAATAATTTTTTATACAGTGCTGTGACTATAAAATATAAATCATTAGAATTATGCAGATAATATTTCTTTTAACAGTACTATACATGTGGTATATTACTTGTAGTAATAGTCACATCTATAGGTAACAGATTTAGAGCTTTAACAGTATTTTTTTTAAAGGGTAGAAAAGATAGTGCTGTCATATGTGTTTGCTTAGTACTACCTGGACTGCCTATATTCTGTCACACTGAAGAAAAAATGCTATGGGTAGTCCTGAATGCTGTTTTTCCTGCATGATTATAGAAAGGGGTTTGACTGCCACCTTGCTCTGTAAGAATGGGAACAGAAATCTGGCACCAAAAAATAATAATGGGAAGCAAAACTCATTCTTAATGCATTTAAATGAGGAAGTGAGAAGCTGTATTGGGTAACCTTAAAGATCTCAGTTATTAATATTATAGAAAGTTCCTCTTGATGAAAAGAAATTCAAATCAATGCTCTCTTACTTTGGAGACTGGAGTAATTGTAGAGCACCATTTAATTCAACCTACAAAAGCACTTGTTCTTCATTTACTTTTTCTGTAGCTTTTGAGCTATGATTCAGTTACAGCTGGTCTGTGATGGAAATAAAAAATTTGGCTCAGTTTTTCCATGTGGGTAGACTTCTCCAAAGCTGGTAAATTCCTAAGTAAAACTGGATCTGGGAGAAATAGAAAGACATTACAGCCCTTCTCTTGTGAGCAGTGGTAGTGCAGGCTTCCCCTTTGCTGCGGTAGGAGAGAGCTCTTTTTAACAGTGATACCTGCAAACCCCTTTGGGGCTCCATTCTGGAGCAGGCTGTCAGGTTCCTGTGTACTCAAAAGCATTTCCTAGTTTATATTTCTCCTTCATTTGGCCAGTTTAACATGCTTTAGGCATGGACTGGGCTTTAGAAGGTGAAGGCATCTGTGCTATTTTCTTTATAGACATCTGTGCTATTTCCTAATATACATATTGGGTTGGTTGAAGCTGCTGTGCCTCCCTGCACTGGGATCAGCAAACGAATCTAGCTGGGGAAGAAAAATAAGAAAAAAAATTGGCTGATTTTCAAGATTGCTGCCAATTACAAGGAATGAGGAGAGAGCAAGTTGCCACAGTCCCAATGAAATAAAATATATCCCAATTAGGAGTGAGAGTCTCACTGTGCTTCCCAAGCCAATTCAGCTTTTGCTGCCAAGTCCTCCCTCCCATACCTCTGGTCAGCTTTGGAAGAGCAGGATGTTCATTTTCTTTATTAAGTATGTTGACTCTCACTTGCAGAGAAAGTATTACTGGACCCTTTGGGCCAGGACAAGCTGGGCACATCACTGCATGGTTTTAGTGAGATGAATATGCATGACCTCTGCATAGGCAAGAAGATGTGGGTGTGCAATTGGTAAAAGTAGGTGAGTTTCTATTCTTTTGAGATAGTAACAATCACAAAAAAAGAGGCTAGGACAGAAAAGGAAATTATCTTGCTTTAGATTCTTGTGACTTTTCTCATAAGAAAGCAATAACTATTTTAACTATGGAAGAAGGAGAACAAAATTAAGCTGCTGATGACATTTCAAAGTTTTTTGTCAGTAAGAATGCACATGCAATCTGATCTTTAACAATTCTACATGTAGGAGTAATTTCCATTTGTAATACCTTACCTTACTGAGTATAAGATAAGCATTGATCTTTTTTTTTTTCTTATGGCATGGTGCAAAATAATTTAACAGCTATCTTGCAGATACATAAATCAAAATTAATATGTGAAATTACTTAAGGGGGCTATCCTGAAAACCTGCAGCTACAGCTTTTCTCACAGAAAAATCTACTTATTCAACACTTGCACGCTTTCACCTCACTAAATTGTTAAATTTTAAAATTCTTAAGATTTTAACCTGCTTTTGGATACTTTAGTCTGATGAAGGTCAACTGCAAACACTATGCCAATTATGCAAACAATATGATTACAATAAACATATTGCAGTCGAACTGTAATGGAAAATTTCCTAACATTAAATCTTCTATAAACCCAGGTATCATAAGCTTCCAAAGCAGACAAATACTTCACAACGAACAGTGAGGTACTGAGTGAGTGACCTTGGCTGAAGTGCTGACAGACTAGCATAAGTCAAAGTGATTAAAATCAGCATCTTGGACTTCTCTGATGGGCGCTACTGGTAGACCTGATGGATCTTCTGTATTTGAAAAAGTACATAAAGCCTCTCTAATTTGCAAGCAGTATATTGTGCTTTCACTGGTGAAAAAATGGGTTTACTCCTGCCCTCGTTTAAACAAAACTATATGAATTGCAAACTTATCAGTAATATTACATCTCTGCTGCATTTTTTAAATTGACATAAATGTCACACATTTCTCTACATCTCAGGGCTACTCAATTCTGCAACGCGATGACTGGGATATTCTATTATTTTTTGCTTATTCTAATATACCAATTTCTAATGCAAGGGAAGGAGAATGCTGAGCTCAGTTTTGTCTCTTTACTAATATACTGCAGATGAACATGTGTCAAATAATATACAGGTATCAATTAATAGGGACAAGACAAACTACTTATTGAATTAAAAAATTGTGGGTTTAGATGAAAGTTTTGGACTACAGGGTATTGAAACTTGTTTTAACCATCTGGTCTTCCATGGTGTGTTCAAAGTGCACTGAAGAAAAGACTCATTTTGTATCTCATAGAACCAG
This sequence comes from Ammospiza caudacuta, assembly GCF_027887145.1. Classification (NCBI taxonomy): domain Eukaryota; kingdom Metazoa; phylum Chordata; class Aves; order Passeriformes; family Passerellidae; genus Ammospiza; species Ammospiza caudacuta. The sequence goes on along the minus strand of NC_080594.1, from coordinate 20,255,894 downwards.
AGAATCATAGAATGGTTTGGGTTGGAAGGGACCTCACAGATCATCCAGCTACAACACCCCTGCCATGGGCAGGTATGCCGACTTGCTAAGTCAGGGATTTCAGAGCCCCATCCAGCCTGGCCTGAAACACCTCCAGCTATGAGGAGTCCATAACCTCTCTGGGCAGTCTGTTTCAGTGTCTTCCCACACTCACAAAAGAATTTCTTCCTCATATCTAAACTTAAGCCTAATCTGTACCTACCCTCCTTCAGTTTATAAGGCCATTATCTCTTGTCACTACTTGCTTGTGTGAAAAGTTCCTTTCCATCGCTCTTGCAGGCCCCTTTAGGGACTAGAAGGTACTACAGTATCTCCTCAGTAACACAGCAGTATCTCCTCAGAGCTTGTCTTCTCCAGATGCAAGAGCCTTTCCTCATAGGAGAGGTGTTCCAATCTCATCATCTTCATGGCCCTCCTCTGGATTTGTTCCAATAGATCCAATAGATCTGTCTTGTGCTGGCAACCACAAAGCTGGTGGTGGGGTCTCTCCAGAGCAGGGCAGAGCAGAGGTGCAGAATCCCCTCCCTTGCCCTGCTGGCCACACAGCTTTTGGTGCAGCCCAGGATATGGTTGGCTTTCTGAGCTGCCAGTGCACACTGCAGGGCAACGCTGAGCTTTTCATCACACACACACACACACACACACACACAGAGCCAACCTGTACTCATGCCTGGACTTGGCCTGACCCTGGTGCAGGACCTTGCGTGTGGCCTTGTTGAAGCCACTGAGGTTTGCATGGGCCCAGCTCTCAGGCCAGTCAAGGTCCCTCAGGGCGGCATTGTTTCCCTCCAGCACACAGGGTGCAACACACTTAACTGGGTTCACCTGGTTGTTTGGTTTTCAAAGAACTCTGCTTACAGACTCCTTATAGGTTTAATTTTGCTAAGATAGTAAGGATTTGATTTTGCTTGGATAATCTGCTTTGCTTGACAACATGGTTGAGGACTGAAAGCCTAGATAAAATCTCAAGGAGAATTCATTGTAAGAAAAGAGTAATTTAGATGCAGGAAGAAAGAAATAAGGTATAGTTTCAAAAATTGTTTTCAAATTAACCCTTATGAAAATCTGTGTAATTATGGAAAATAACTAGATAAACTGTACCTACCTAACAAAATGTAACCTTTGAACAGAGATAATTTCCTACCTTGATTGAATTAGCAAGATTCTGAAACCCATGCATTAGCTAAACAGCACACTACAGACACCAGCTGTCAAAAGGAGTTAGTGAGAAATGCTTCAAACTTCCTTGCTCTTAAAAATCTCCTTACAGCACTCCTTACAGGTGCTATCATACATAATTAGTTCTGCAAACTGTCCTACTGTCAGCATCTGATAGCTCATATCACAGTGGGTAGACTAACTGCTTAAAAAACAGTCATAGCTTGTGACCTGAAAGCTTTCAGAAAACTTGCATAAAATTCAGCCTTATTGTAGTAGGTAGTGTTTTGTCACCCTACCTCCACAGCCATGGAGAGCTACACACATTTTAAAGAGACAGAAGGAATGGGAGAGGGGCAAGTGTGGGACCAAGTAAATTCGGTCCACAGATGAGGTGTGAAAAGCATTTATTTTCAGTTGGAAGAGTGGGGTGAGGTTTTACCATATTGTGTGTTTAATATAATGGGAAGTGGTTAAATTGCAGCAGAGCCCCAATATGCCATGCAATGCAGTTGCTCATACAAAAACACTACATGAGTTTCTGGTGATAGTGGTGCACTTTGTATGCATGAAGCCACCACTGTCTACATGTGTAGCATTCTGATAAAGCTCCTAGTAAACACTTAATCACCATTTGCAGGACTGTGAATAAATGGAAAGGTCAGTAAAGACCACAGGTGGTTTTTAGCCTACAATAAAACAGGACAATCCTTAAAGCCGTATTTCTAAGTGAGACTTTTTGTTTATTTGCTGTTTTACTGTGAAGCATCCCCATCTACCTTCCACTTTGGAAGCAATGGGGCTTTTGACTACAAGGACAGAAGCTCAGAGAAGAGGGGTAGCATACTCACTTTTGGGACTGCTCTGCCTTATCCTGCCTGGGTTAGCCGCACGTGGTAAATGTGAGGCTACAGCAACAGACTCAGTAACAGCCCTGCTGTACCCCCTTCCTGCTCCCTCTTGGGGGCCAGTGGGGTTTGAGCAGAGCCCAGCTTGACCTCACTGCTCCTCTTCACTGGATCTTAGATACTATGGGACATCCTTGATCCTCTGGCAGCTGGTGACGACCAGCCTGAGCAGGGGGAAGCAGCACAGAGGGGGCCACTCATTCCTGTACCTGGAAAGACAGCTCTAAGATTTCTGGGAAAAATGTGAAAACCTTAACAAGGAAGTCCCTAGAGCTTGATGGTCCCCTTTCCACACCTGGGAAAGTGCCAGGTGCACCCAAATGCCTTGGCTTTTCCCACAGGAGAAACAGTTTCAAAATTATGGCTTGAAAATTCAGCAAGGATGAGAAAAGCTTTAAGGACTGCATTGACCAGTCCCAGGTGGTTTAGGTGAATTAACTTCTTGAACAATCTTTTCTAGCCTGAAATCTGTGCTTATTTTGTAAAATAAAAGTCAAATGTGAAAATGAATTTTGGTTAACATACCTTTTTTTTTGTTTTCACGGTTTTGTTTTGAGATTTTTAACAAGATTTTGTTCTCAATATAATATGTGGGAGAGAAAGAAGGAAAGCCATGATAAATACAATGGAAAAAAAGAGACCCCATTGTGTAGAAACCTGGAGTCATAAAAGGAGAAAGGATGTATCTTTTGGTCCTCATATTATATTGCAATAGATGAGTTGCTGAGACTGAGTCTATCTGAGGGGTAGGGCTTCCCTCTTTCCCTAGAGCCCAATGCTGTGCTTAGTCCCTTAATTGTCTGTAAATACTTTAAGAATTGTGCCACAGTCCCAGGTGCACTAATAGGTGTGCAGTAGGCTGACCCAGGCCAGGTGCAAGGCACCCACCAAAGCTGCTCTCTCTCACTCCACTCTGCAGCTGGACAGCAGGTTCATTTATTTGGGTGAACTACAAGCTCCTGTGGGCAAGTAGCTGCTCTACCTCTTCAGACTCCTGAGGGTGACTGCATTAAGCAAGTGGTTCTGACAATAGCAACAGGAGTAGCAGCTCCAAATCAGAAGAAAGCTGGGGCTGAGGATCAATGGAGAATGACTACAGGGGAGGGATAGGCAGAATCTACGTCTCCCTTCCAGAGAGATGTGTCTGTGATGTCACTTGCCTGTGGCTCTGCAGTTGCTTAATTTACCTGGTGAAGTGCATGGCTGGATTCATGTGCTGTGGGGCTGTGTCTGATGGATGCCTGGTGGGAAAAAACAGAATGAAAATTAAAATATAATGTTATAATGTCTTTTGGAACAAAGTGGGTGTTTGACTATTTGGTTTTCCTGGGCTGGAGTCTTTCTTTGCAGCCAAGGCGGCAAAGCCTCCGCAGGTTGCCCCCTTTCTTTGGCCTGCTGCTCATGTCTTGTTTACCTTGATGGAATGAATAGTCTCCAGTATCACCATGAGGCAGACATGAAAACAGGTTTATCTTCAACCTCTTCTCACCAGAGTTCAACTCTGTTGCAGCTAATTTAAAATACAGTTGTGATCCTCATGCAGATAAAGGGAGGCTTACCAAGATTCCTTTTCTTGGAAGGGGACCCGCAGGAAAGATCCGTTTGTCAGAAAAGACACATGGAAGTGTTGTCCTTTTGAAAGACTTTAAAGAATTCTTACATTTTTTTCTATTACCTAATCCATGTTGCTAAGCACTGGCATATATATGTGGGGAGGTTTTCCCAGCAACCAGAGGCAGAATGTGTCTTTCTATTGGACAGCTAATGAATACCATAGAAAACAGGAAAATTAAATATGTAGTCAGTGAGTAATTTCATTCCATGTCCTGATACTGGTACACTAGCGAGGCACACAAACCCAGAAAACAAAGAAGCTGGTGAGCTAATGGTAAACTTGCCACAAGACGTCAGTGACCTGTGTGTGCTGTGGCTAATCATGGCACAGCTCTATAGCTGTGTGGTTTGCCTTTTGGCTTTGCGCTTGGTGGTGTACCTAGGCAAGCTGCACCATGTGCATGTTGCCAAGAGGGTTGCCAGAATGCTCACCAGGAACTACAGTGCGATAGTATTTGGTATTTAGCCTGTATAATAATAGCTACATATATACCAGATATTTTGAAATTCTAAAAAGAAAATATTTTAAACATTTTGTATATGTATTGCAAAAGTTTAATGCAAAATTTTAGCTGTGTGAATGCTTTAGGAGTGCAGGATACATTGGTTTAAGATGCTGATTATGGAACATATTTTTGAGGAATTTAAATTCATGTAAAGAATAGTTGTGACAATTTCCTGGGAACTCACTGTAGAGGAATGTGTATCTGTGTCCTTGTTTGTTGTCTTATGGCTCTTATAAAAAAGCTTTTTTTTTTTTTTCAAAGCACGATTTTGAATGAAGGCCTTCAGGGAACCTCCAGTCCCATTCTATTTTCTGTGGACTGAAACTCTTGGAAGAGTATCTCATTTTTCCACTAGAAACTTTATGAGGTCTTTTATTATACATTCTGAGGAAGCCCATCTTGTGTTTGCTTTTATTTTTCCTAAACACTGTTCTGAAGCTGAGTTACAAGTATAAGAACAGGAGGCTTGGGAGGACAATATATTAACTCATGAAGCCTCAAGCCTGAAATCAGATCCATTGTGTTTTTTCAGGTGTGTGATTTTTCTTAAGACACCAGCAGAAGTTCAGCTGCTTTGAGATCTGCAGGGAGCTTTTGTGAGCATCACACTTCTTCAGGCTGAATATACTGCTTAATCATGTGTTGCATAACAGGCCCTGATCTGCAGGGTTTGAACTGAGCTTTATCCTGTGTTGTGGTTGAAAAACCTGTAGTCACCATAAAGGACTATCTTAAGTAGTCACACAGAGGCCACTTACAACACAGGGGGGCTCATCAACTTTCTACTGTTTGAAACCAACCCATGACTTTATGCCTGTGAGTGTAGATGAACTGCAGTATGAGGGCCAGCAATCCTCAGATGAAAACCTTTCCTCTTCTTTGCTCTCAAACACAACTTTTAACACCTCCAGTTATTGTTACCCTTTGGAATTGCATAGCTCCTTCTTAAGTAATATGTTACAAACCCCTATTTTGAGAAAGTGATTTAAGACGTGTAAAAAAAAAATCTACGTGTTAATTTGTGTCCCTAACTTGGAAATATTTCTCCTTTTTTAAAGGCTGTCAAATCTTCAAGCACAGCACAAATTAGTTTTTAGAGGATGTTCAGGTATTTCTGTGCTACAGGAAGAAATGCCAGGAGGATGTTTTGGGAAAAGGAAAAATAGTATACTTGAAATTCTGTATTTAAATCAGATAAGTTGAAGTATGAGGAGTAGTTACAAAGGTTAGTTACTGAAAATTATATGAATGTCCCACATAAAGGACCAAAAGGATATATGCATCAACCTTCACGTTTCATAAGCTTTAAGTATCCATGGAATTGCGTGAAGCTGATGAAAATTATTTTCTACTCTGAATATTGTATACATGTGCAAGAGCTTAAAATAGTTGTTTTGAACTGTCAGGAAAGAATATGCTGTGTAAGAAATATTTTGGTTGAAGGTGACTTAATGAAAAATAACTTTGGTATAAAATAACTTATCTGCATTCTTTCAATTAATATTCTGATGAGTATTCGGTATTTTTAAGTGATTTCATACTTAAAAACTAAGAAACAGATGGTTTAGTACCATCAGTCTGGATTTCTTTGGAGGAAAATATCTTCTGTATAGCTATAAAGACACTGAGCATTGATTCTAAGTAGCATATTGATACATTAATATTTTGTTTCTTAAATTGCAATAAATTTCAGTAGCTTGAGGGTGGTCTTGTGGATCTTCATTTGTGGTTGTCTCTGCTTGTCCTAATTTAGAGCAACCACAGCTCTTTGACTATAATTTTAATCAGAAATATAAATTAGTAATAAGGTAATTTCCAAGTACTAATTTTTTTTTAACTTTGTGTGTAATGGTTGGCTAGGTCTGAATATGATCCACACCTTAATTCTGATAGCACTTATTGATGTTTCATACAGACCAAAATGTCAATGTAAATGAAGAAATTAATATCTAGGATAAGTAAATGGACCTTCTTGGAATCACATGTCTACTTCATTCAGTTAGAAGTTACCATGTTGAAAAGTTTTCCTGGGAGAATACTCTGTAACAGTTCCCTATTTTTGAAATGTCTTAACACTTCCTGATTCCACAAAATTGCATTTATTTCTCAGTTTTGGAGGTTCCTGCTAAGTAGTTTTTCTCAAAAGTAAAACCATGGTATCTTCAGCTCTATTTGGGTCTGTGTGTGCCTGGCTAGGATGTGAAGAAATGAATAAACAATGTCTTTTTTATTCAGCCAATCCCAAAATTACTCATATCTGTCAACCCATTCAAAACAAACTTCATATCTCCTAAATGTTATTGATGACTTTTCCTTTGCTCTGTAAATTTATATGAACTACTCATCGTCATGTCTACTAGAATAATGCTGTTAAAACCATAGTAAAGCTTGTATTATTCAGTATTTTAACTTTGAAGATATAATGTTCCCTACCAGAAATGAGTACAAAGAAAAAAGTCATTTATGTGCTATAGACTGCAGAATTGGTAATAATTAGAATGGCTAAAAGTACCCACCAAATTACATGTCTGTAATTTCCTTAAATGATCTTTATAAATATCAAGAGATCACTCTATTTTCTAAATCTTAATTTGTTCAATTATACCAAGGTAACAGGTATAATTATAGTCTTTGAAAATGCATGCTCACTGAAAAATAGGCACATAGTTTAATTTTTTTTGCTAGTGTGTAATGTGGACCTGTGAGTGCTGAGAGATGCTCTAGGGTCTGCTGTGCAGGGAACAGTCTACTATGAAGTTTTCTTTGAAATTGGAACAGAGTTACCTTGTCTCCAAGTGAATTTATTTCTCTATACTGTTTTTTTTCCTTGGGTCTTAAAATTTGATCTTGGTTTTGGAGCCTCTCTATCAATCTCAAATGAAAATACCTCTAAAACTTTTCCAGTTTTCACACCTAGTGCACCTAGTGATAGAATAACTGTGTAGCAAAAATGTTAATATTTAGGTTTAAGGTAGTTGGACATGGGGCTTGCTGTAGGAATGTCCATTTGGCACTGACACCCAGCATGGTATCTGAGGTTGTTAACACATTTGGTTAAGGGATTTTGTAGCAGGTGGTAAGCAGATCACTGGGGGCAGAACCAGCCTGAGTTGTACTGCTGTCCCAGAGAACATATTAACAACATGCACTACACAGCATTTTTTCTATGTTTTAAAGTCAATAACAATAGAAATTATTGAAGTTAAAACAGTTCTTGAGTTTGGTTAGGGTTGGTGGGGGTTTTTTTGGGGTTTTTTTGAGGCACTGTCAGACCTTGCAGGTCAACTTTGTTTTGATGTGGAGGCGTCTTAAGGGGGTGGAACATTCATTGAGTGCAGTGGAAGAAGATGCCCAAAGAAGATCTGATGCTTCAGTAGGTTCAGTGTGTGATTAGAGGAGCTGGGCATCAAATAGATTTTTCTGATGCAAAATTTTTTATTTGAGTGGCATTGATGATTGCTCAGGGATTGTGGGACTGCTTCCTATTGTCCAGTTGAAGTGTGAAACAGACCTAATAACTGTTCTTGGTATCAGAAAAGAAACATCAAGTTGTGTTTCTTGTGTTTTCTGCATGTGAAAATATTCTACTCTTCCTCTGACACTGTAATTCAAGATTGCAGCAAGATGTAAGGAATAGCCTTAGTAAATAAAAATCGACATAATAACATATGCATACCATATAGGTACATAATAATCACTAGAAGGCATAAATAATCACTAGCAGAAATTTATATATGGTGGTGGTATTTGGTGGGTAGGTCAGTTTCCTAAAAAGAGTACATATTTATAGTATTTCAATAGGCCCTAAATTATTTGGATATTAGAGGCAGAGAGTTGAATTTGAATGGCATGTACCAAGGTGACAATATGTTGTGTCTTTGTCTGCAGCTCCCTTTTCTACATGTTAAATAGTTAACCAACAGTATATATTTTTCTATAGTTGTCATCCATCCATCATCCATCTGTGACTTTAATACTTTTTAGTTAATTAATTTATTTAGATACCCTAAGCATGTACTTGAGGTTCTAAATTTAATGCCATCACAGAACTGAATGCATTGAGAAGGGCACTTGGATGCTTCCCAGTTCGCATGTTCACACTATGCAATGCCCTGTTAAAAAGAGCAGAACACATGTGACGTGAGTAAAATGAGTATAGTCATTTGGACTAGAGGAACTTAAATGTTTAATAGACAGTTTTTGTTTTTTCCCAGTGTTATTTCACAACCTCTGTCCTTCCAAGGGAAGTGAAGGAAGGACTAAGTTATTAACTTTCAATAGTTTTCTTTCTCTTTATAAGAAATCCTTATACCTGTGCTAGGTTCTAGAAACAAAGCAAGGAAGTGCTGTAAGCACTGTGTCAGGCTGGCTGCCAGGCTGGGGTGAATAATTCAGCTCCTCCAGGAAGACCTGCCCAAGGCTGGGGTGAGTCAGTGAGGAGTGGTGGCAAAAGCAGGTTGAATGCCTCCATGATAATCAAGGAAATAGTATGGCCTTCCTAAATCCCAGCCTAGGCACAATGTCAAAAATGAGCTAACTGCTGTCCCACGGGACTATATTAATAAGTAGATAGTTATTCTGGTTGAAAGGCCATATCAGGCCTCCTATCAAGGGCTAAGACTGTGATTGCCGTATCCTCTGATGTTTTATGTGAACACAAAATCTTATAAATGCAGTAAATGTTTTGTAAATAGATTTGGTCTGATAGCTTTTGACATTTCTTATGTGCAAAAGGAAGCAATTAAAATAATTGTACTCTTGTTCATTTGATTTTTGTCAAGATGTTGATAATAGGATTAGTGTGTGCTGCTGCTGCTGGGTTTTAGTGGACCAGCATAATTTTCTTCACTTCAGCATGGTCTATTCCCTGCCCTCCTAGCAACTGGTTAGAGCAGTAGAGTCGTGTTTCCAGTGTAGGGGGAGAAATGCACACATCTGTAGAGAGCAGGTGACTGCTGTAGCAAGATTTTAACTGTGACCTCACACTGGAACCCAAGCTTGTACTGCACCTTGTGCCAACTCAGTGCATCTCTTACCTTTTCTCTAAGTTCCTAATATATAATTAATTTATTTTAATTAAATGCTTTATAATTTAGAAACTGGGACAGTTATAATCAGTTTCTTGGCTGGAGAGGTAGAGAGAATGAGGTGGAAATCCAGTATCAAGATGTAAAATCAGTGTTGTGTGTAACCTAATGCTCAAGCAGGTCTTATTCCAAAATAAAGCAGGAGGCTGAAGATTAAACACAACTTCACAAAAGTATTCTAACCAGAAAGATCCAAAGAACTACAGAACAGAAGGTAATCCTACATGTGGCACTTAGTAGTATATACTAAATAATAGAATAACTTTACAAGGGTGTATGACATGGGGAGAAGTGTTACCAAGGACTTGGGTCCTCAGATTGCCTGAGGGAGCCATGGCTGATGAAATGTGATTGGAGGGTTCAAGGTCAGCCAAGTGGGGTGTAAGGGAGAAGGAAAAGGAAATGGAACAAAGGAAGCAACTGGAATTCAATAGGAAGTAGATGCCTTCCTATTTTGAAAAAGTCTTGGCTGCTGTTGCTGGTTCCCTGAAAAGGTTGATACAATGTCAATAAGAAAGCAAATTAAATACTAAAATTGCTATTTCATTAAATAGCAGTTAAATATATTTTTTATTTCCTTTTTTGTGCATCTTATAACACACACTCATTCTGAATGTTCTGTGCTGTTTGAGCCCCTGCTGTCTTGGTTTTTGGTAATGAGGTGTAGAAAAGGGCAATTTTTGTAGAGTCGAGTGAAAGTCAAATATAAAACTTAAATAAGAGTGAGATTGAGTCCCTTTATGGAGTTTAAGTGTACAGGCACAGCTGTTTTGGACATAGTTTTACTAGAGTTACTGCCAGATAACTGTTTTCCTGGAAGGACAGGCATACATAGCCAACATTCTGTGTACATGTATTTTATGTGCATATGCTATATTAATAATATTAATTTTAAAATTTTTTGATTTTACTGTTGGGACGATGCTCAATTGGACTCAATACAGATGTTGCTGTGGGATTACATTGAACATGTGAGCTGCAAAGCATTTACTTGATTTAGTTGACTAAACAGTGCTTGAAATTTCACAAAAGATGTTTTTATTCTTTGTGCCAACTGTCTAATAGCAATGTGGAAACTCTTCAAATACTAAATTCTTGTTAATCTGGGCTTGACTAATGAGTAGGAAACAGAGTAGTGTTCCAATTGCTCTAATTTGCGTGAGTCATTATAGCCAATTCGTTTGGCATAGCCTGTACACAATAGTCCTGCAATGGACATTCAGATTCTGATGTCAAATTTGCTTTACTCATAGATACGTTTACTTTCAGACAATGCTAAGTATTTCTTAATCTGACAGTTAAATTACTGCTTTTGCCCCCCATGTCTTTGTGCCAGTAGAATTTGTGCATTATTGAGCCTATTATAAATGTTGAAGAATTGAACTATATCAGGAGATCTGATGTAAGATCATGAATATCATTAGTAGATATTCCTTTAGGTGGTTGGAACCAGTAACATTTTTTCTTTTACAAAATGTCAGACATGGTAGGTGACAATAAATCTATTGGACAGAATACTGGCTCATAAAAAGCTGGGATTTAAAATTGTCTATGTAAATGGGACCCAGTATAATTGATATAAGGCAAAGAAAAGCTACACTTGGGTCCAATAACAGAATTTATTTGGAATTCAAATCAAAAATGTATTTGAAAAAGGTTTTCTGGTGGAAGATTGTGAATTCTGTTTAGCTCTAAATGATTACAGGTATTTGGGAGTTATTCTAGCTTTCCAGCCATGTATGTTCCTATGTGTCTCCTGAAATGCAGAATTATCCCATGCACTAGAGGTCTGGAATGATTCTACTGAGCTAATAATGCTCAGACTGGTATTTGCCTTGTAATGCTGTAATGTTTTGTTGCTATGCAAGAGAAAGCAGCAACTTGCTAATTTAAGTCTAACATTCAGATACCATTCTTCTTTTGTTCTTAACATAGGTCCTTGACTAATCAGGCACAGTCAGATCATTTGACTTGACTGAAAGCTCTTGTAATTTACTGGCTTCTTAATTTAGTACTATAAAACCGCATAGTACAAGCACTTGCCTCCTGAATGTGCAGCCTATTATATTTCATAATTATTATATTTGATTTAAATAAGATAAATCTTTTAATTAAAACTTTCCACTGAAGGCAATGTGAGAAGTAAAAACGGTGTGTGGAGGAGCTGTTACTGCAGGTTTTATATGGCTCTCCTGGCTAGTGGGATTAGGTAGCACTTTTCAAAGTTGTTAGACTAAAATACAGCAGTTATGTCTATGATAAGCCAAATCATTGAAAGTGGGTTTCTAATAATAACTTGCCCTTTTTCTGTATCCCCTAACCCTTTGTTTAGTTAGGAAGGGTTTGGAAGCTCAGTTGTTTGTACATTGCTATTCAAGTGGAGCTCTGGGACAGCATGTGATTATTATTCCTATGTTCACCTCTGGTCTTGCTTCTAGTTTATAATTTCATATAGAGGAGGAAATTTTTGGATCCAAATAGTTGCTGGTCACACGAGTTCTTAGGAGGATTTCAGATTATGCATGACGTGGTTGAGTTAATCCAAGTTCTTATTTGAAACTAGGCCTCAGGTTTTAAGTTACACCTTCTAACTACTCTGAAAGAGCACAGCCCAAGTAATTAGGATGGCAATTAGAATTAAGCAGTCAGACTGCATGATCCTGATTTATGTTCTGAGCGAATCTCTGAATTCTTCTATGTATCATGAAAATACATAGCTCAAGTATGGTCAAGTGAAATACTGGTAGATAACAGAGAGTTTTCTGGTTGCAGTCACCAGAACACAAAACATTGGAGCAAATAAAATAATATTCATTTATCTGCTTATCCCATTCAGGGAATTAGAACACTACTTGTGACATTGGGAAGCATATTACAACTATAGAAGGATTTTGCCTTGATCCTAAAGTTCACTCTCCTGCCATGGGCAGGAATATCTTTCACTAGAGCAGCTTGACCAAAGCCCCACTCAACTGACCTTGAACAGCCCCAAGGATGGCACATCCCCAGCTTCTCTGGGCAACTTTGTCTGATGACTTTTCAACCTCATAATAAACAACCTCCTCCTTAGGTCCAAACTAAACTTACACTCTTTCAGTTAAAAGTGATTGCTCTTTTTCCTGTTATTTAAGCCTTGGCAAAAAGACTCAAATTCTTATAAGCTCCCTTTATATATTAGGAGGCTGCAATAAGGTTTTCCTGGAGCTATTTTTTCTCCAGGCTAAAAAACCCCAGCTTTGACCTCACAAAAGAGGTATTCCAGCCCTGTGACTTTTGTGACTCTTCTCTGGACCCACTAAATAACAGGTCCATGTCTGTCTTTTACTGAGGATGGCAGGACTGGAGGCAGCACTCCAGGCATGGTCTCACAAGAACAGAGAAATATAAAGGGAGAGAAGTGGGGAAGAAGTTAGTGTTTTAGATAACTAACAAGCAGGATACCAAGTGCAGAACTAATCCTAAATGTGTGGTAAATGCCTTCTTACAATTACAACATACAGGTTTACTTCAGAGATGCGAACAGCCAAATTAATGAACAATGAAATGAAGCAATACCCTTAGACTCCAAATGTTTTCAATTTTATTCTTGATTTCTCCCATTTCCCCTATCCATTGGCCCATAATTAACTTATTTGTTTAAAATTCAGTAGGTACCTAGGGATTTAAAAGCTAATGTGTCCTTAATAATGGTCAGTAATTCTAATTCTAATCCTACTCTCTTTGTAAGTGGGAGAAATATGCAACTGCAGTTTAAAGAAGAGTCTGCCTCCTTCTACCTTCCCTTCTAGATACTTGTCCTTTGCCTATTGCTTTCTTCTCTCTTGCATCAGGAAGGTCACCTCCATGATAAATGGAGAAATGATTGGGGTCAGTTTTGTGTATTTGTGCCCATGTTTTTCAGGTGTGCTTTGTTTCACATGGATTGTGTTTCCAGCATGATTTATTTCACTGTCAGAGCTGGCTGCGGAAGCGCGGGGGAAGGAGTGGAGGCCTGAGGGGGAGTGGGGCAGGAAGTAGGGAAAAATGTCTTTCCAGGGTGCATACTGACCATAATTGCTTGTGTTGCCTGTACAGTGCTTAATCTGATATCTCCTGTCAGTTTTCCACTATTAGTGACACTATCTGTCACTATAAGTGACAGAGACAAGGGGAAAACTTTCCATCTCCTTGTTTCTCACTCTGTCTCTTCTATCTCAGATCTGTAGGTTGCCATCTGTAGGAATATTAAATATGAGTGAGTCTTACTACCTATCCTGGGACATTTTTGGTAGGACAGACATGATTTTCCTTGATTTTGAGTAAAAATAATTCCCATGAGTATATCCCATGCTCCAGCTAAGAGAGTTTTGGCTGTTCTATGTGGTCTTTATGACAACACGGCCTGGTAAGGGGAAGATGGTGTTTCTGAGGCGCAGGTTTGCCTCCGGGATGGGGGAGGTATGTGGGCTTCAAGCACTCTGATTATTTAGAACCCATTGTTGCTGTCCATGGTATCCATTTCAACTGAGCTGAAGTTCCTACTCTCACCTCCTGTCTCCTTTCCACATGATGCTGATTCTTATGGTCACTAGGTAATGAAGTATTTCAAGAAATCACAGCTTGTAATCTTACCCATGTGTTCAAAGAGGTGTAAATTACATTGTTCTGTGTTGAGGGGATCTGTTGAACGCTACTTGTGTTATTATCTTGTGTAATTATCTGTGAGGATAATTATAGATATTCTGTTAGGAGACCTTTCTACAGGGATATAGAAGAAAGGACTGATAGGGTATTTTGTCTGTGTTCTGCAAATAGGCTTTGTTCTGCCTTGATGTGTCCTAGGCTGTGCCCTAAGAGGGTAGCAGTAGGAGCACAGGTCTTCATTTAGTAGAGGAGAACTTAGAGAACATAACTGCAACCTCCCAAAAGGCTTACAAACTTACTGGATAAATAAAAGAATGCTTAAATTTAGTGTTAAAGCTACAGCTGGGGAAAGACTTGAGTCATCCAGAATGGGACTGGGACTACCATTTACTGATAGCTAAAAAGGTGATCAAATATACATGAATTCAAAAATGCAAAATGAGATAGTAACTTAAGGATCTCCAGAGGTCTTCTGGTCCTCCTCAAAATAGACTCCTTTCTAAGCTCTCTTTTGCTTTCCTATCATTCTTTCTGGAAATGATTAGTGGGACTAAGCACAATTTAAAATTGTAAAGTTCTGCCTTCCAATACAAGTGGCTCTTTCATAAAAACAGTCTCTGAAGCCATTCACATGCAACATTTTGGGGGCTTTAACCAAGGTGGTAGAGATCAAACTTGTGACCAAAACTTTTCAGATGTACTCTTAAGAAAAATTTTTAGTCAGTAATCATTTCAGAAAAGTTTTGAAAGACTTCTCCTTTTTTCTATTAATCAATATGAAATTGGAAAGAGGCTCTTCTATGCTTTGTGATCAGATGTTTTCCATGTAGCCAAAGCTGCATCCCCTCATGCAGACCCAGCAGATAGGACACAAGCATGTGTGGTTTACAGGGATGTCAGTCCATGGCTGGCAATACAATGAATGTTGGCACAGTGGAAGAAGTTACAATGAGCTGCCAGCAGACACATTTTTAAGTGACACCGTGTGCATGCAGTGAAGTCTGTGGTAGCTTGTGCATGGTATATGTTAAGAAAGTTGCTTTCAATAGACAAATAGGCGCTTTAATGACAGAAATGGAGCATAGTATCTTGAAACCAGATAGGGAGACTGTAACAGCTGTTCAGCTATTTCTTAAAATGTACCCTTACTACTATGGAAGAAATGCAAGACACATGGTGAGACTGCGGCCACTATTTATATACAGCCCCTCAGTCCCAGGAGAAATTTCTTTCATTTATGAATATCACAGTTTTAAAATAAAAAGCCAACATATTTTATGGGTTACATTTATGTATTCAGAGTTGTGGAAGTGTGCTATCATTGTGTGGTAGATGCCAATCCTAGATTTAAAACTTCTTTTTCTCTCAGGGTGGAAACATATTATTCGCATCTGGAGCTCACTAGAAAGGGGCATTGAGAGTTGTTTGGCAACTTGCATACATAATTATTTCAGTACTAGAAGCTTCAGTACAGGAGCCCCAGAAAAAGGGCAAAGTACCTCAGACTTCATGCAGATAAAGCTCATGTGGGTGTGGTGAAATATCTTTTATAGCTTGTATGGAGTATAAATAGTAGAGCTGACATTTATTAAATATGTAAACTGTTATAAGTGTTCATATCCAAAATTTTCTGTCCTCTATAGGCAAAAAATTTGTTTTAATTTGCCCAAATTAAGACCAAGCAGTGAGAGAACACTAGTCAAGATTCCTTTTCCTGAAAAAAAAAGACTGGTTTAGATATGCTTATGATATGTATATTTCACCTCCCAAAGGTACAGGTATTTCAGACATAGCAAGCCATTCAGAATGTTGCTAGAATGACAAGTTCAAATTTCCTTAGGAGACTTCTTGAAAGAAAAAACTGGCTGTATTTTGGACCATCAAAAAGAGTGTGGCTCACATTAATTTTTGATGCTTGTGTATGTCCTCTTCCAGACATAATTTGCTAATTGTTTTAAAACTGTTTGGAACTGCCTTTTAAAGCATATCTTCTATTCTAGATTGCTGCTCCAAATACATATAAAGTGACTGACTTCTGGATTTCATTCTGATTCTCTTTCCTCTGCCAATTTTGAGTGGCCCAATTAGACCTTTTAAAATAAAACCTCAGTATCAGGCTTATTATTGCACTGAATTAGAGATTTCTTTTTATTTGCATCATTAATATTACAGGTCTACATTTTAAAACCTTGACTCTTTGGTAACAAGTGTTGCAGACAAATTGAAAAATTGGCATTCTGATTACAAGCAAGAGAAGACTATACAGAAAGTATATTTTGCTGCTTTAAGTAAGATATTCACAAAATAATAGCAAGGAGCTAAACTCTATTCAGAATTTTAGGCTATGATTTATAGGAAATAGTAATTTGCATTAATGTCTCCCATATTGCAAGAGTATAGGCAATCATGAATCTCACTATGCCTTCAGAAAGTAGACATGCATGTGTTAGCTATCCAAAATCCTATTTTACAACTTCAAGGGAACTCCAAGTAAATCTTAGAGCTTTGTCAAGCTTTTGTGCTTGTTGTGTCCATTGCAGTCCCTGAAGAGAGAAGGCAACAGGGTCACACCTGTTCCTTGAAATGAATCATATAATTTATGCTCAAGTGTCTTTGGGGTCACAATACAGAGATACAAAATCCCCAAGGGACAAAACGGATTCTTTCATCTGCATGATTTAAACAGGTGTTGCCACCTTTTATGCCAGCTGCCAAATCTTGGCAGAAAGCAGTGCTAAGGAATAGAAAACAAAAATAAAGCAGCAGTATATTGTCCTGAAATGTGTGTGTCACTGGTTGGTTTTTATTCCACATGGGACTTGCAGAAGTGCATAAGTAGGAAGGAGATGCTATTCTGTTTGCAATCTACTTTTCTGACCCTTGGACGTACTGAGTGCTAATCCTGAGCTAGCTGATGAATAATCACTCTAGGCTGAAGAGCTGAAAAATGCTGTATATATTTTTGAGTGGGTTTCTTACCAAATTAGAACTGAAAGATAAATGTGGATTGGAGCTGAAAGATAGCTTGATTTTGTTTTCAAAATTCAAACATAGTTAAAGGCAAGAGTTTGGTACAGAACTTGCAATTCTATGAAGTTATAAGTTCTATAAGTAGGTTGGTGTGACAACCTTCCTTTTTATAACCGAAGGTTTCTATATGAATTGCTGTTAGAAGTACTGGAGTAATATGGGTAACAAAATACCTTGCTTACAGTGTGCATTTCTGTGCAGATGCTTCTTTTTGATCACTAAAACAGCACTGGCAGTTCAAATCCTGAAGAATAAGCAAATGTGATATTTACAGAGATTTAGAGTTTGTGTGGCTGATCTATATAAAATTCTTAAAGGAAAGAGGAAAAATATAACTCCATATAGTTAAACTGAAAAGAGACCTTTCAAACTTAATTGTATGGTTAATTTTTCAAGACAGAATTTGAAATTGGTATGAAAAATCTTAAAAATATATATAAAAATAGAATAAGTAGGTAACTTCTATTACTGCAGTTGACATCCACTAAAGAGTAAGTAATTTGATTTTCATGTAAACCTTTTTTCTTTTTATTGAGAAAAAAATTCGCTGTAATTGAGATGGGTTTGTAACAGGATCACTAGTTCTGGATGTTGAAGAGCATTATGATTCCTCATGTGGATTATCTGAGAGAAAATGACAGCTAGAGATAAACCCTTAAAGAGGAAGGGCAGGAGACAATGCTTTTTCAGGCCAGAGTAGATGGGCCAGGATGAGTATGTCAGTACCAATGCACTCTGAGAATGGGCTAAATGTCAGCTTATTGATTGCTGGGAGAGGAAGTGACTTTGTATGTGATGGAAATGTCATGTAATAAGAGGCTCAGTGCTGCTCCTGCCCTTGTGGTTGCAGCTCTCCCAGACCACTGTGTTCTTGACTCACTGTGATGACAGGCACAAGCTTAAATTAATGTGTGGCACAGGAAATTTCAGGTGGTTTGTGTATGATGAGGGTGCAGTTATGTTTCAGCTTATCAGCATTCCAGTGGGCTTGTTCCATGACAGGCCCATGGACGTCATAATGAGGATGAGAAGAGTATGTGCTCGACTCAAATCAAGAAGTGAAGAAACTAATCTGCCAGTAAGTGAATGTGTTCCCCCAGAAACCAGGTAGCTTAATCACAGTTAGGAAATCACACTTTACACCCTCTTTTCTGTAGACCTTGATGGGGATCATGAAGTTTGTGCTGGGTTAATATTCCAGTCTGAGGTGACATGGAAACCTGTCCTGTGTGACGCTGCAAACAAGACTGTGCCCTTCTTTCTACTTCTGTATAATATTACTTTAGTGGCTAAGCAGAATGATATAATTAGAGGTCTGCATCTGGAAGTAATAATTGAAACCTTTGATATGGACTCAAAACTCTGCGCACTAATTAAATCATGTCCATAAATCTATATACACACAGAGGTGTTTAAATTTATATCTACGATCTGCAAACTACACTCTTTTGTTCCCAGCTCCTGACTTCCTTCATTATCTTGTAGAAGTGAGTCTATAGAACATAAATTTAACAGCAGTCTCTGCAAAAGTTCTCATTTAAAAAAAAAACAAAACTCAAACAACCTCCCAAAACATCCTATATAACAAAAGAGTATTTGAAAATAAAACAGTGATGCAAATCTAAAACTCCAAGTGTCATATGTAGCCACGTTCATTTGTTAGTCTACGCTGCCACTTCAAATAGGTTCATGGAAGATGGAAAATGGAAGTCGTAAGTACCCTGATTAGTTGTGGGATCAAGAAACTGTCAACAAATGATGACTCTCCAAAAGAAACCCCTATTTGTTATTTTGTTTTGAAAAACTTGTTTGCTTCTCTTATTTCAAAAACATCGAATTCCTCAGTTTGAAAGACTAATTATTTTTTTTTGAGCTGAGTTAGGTGAAGCTGGTCTTTATGGTGAATGAAAGGAGACTGGCTTATATACTTGGGGAGGATATTGGTTTTATTTGTTTTATGTTTTCAGGGGTTCTTTCCCTTATGGGAAGAATTGGCTTGATGCTGTTCTGGAGAAAAGAAAAATCTTTGATCAGGCTGCAACTCTGCTTTTCAGAGGAAGTAGCTAATAGGATTGTCTGAACACAAAAATAATCTGGAGTTCATAATAGTTGCTATATTGCTGGTTCCCAAACTTCTAGATGTCAGATATTAACCATTCCAAGGCCTGACACTTGACACAAGTTTTCTCTAAGTGTCATGCCACTGCCTTGGCACATGGAGTTCACCTTATTAACAACATATTTGATGAGCTGCCATTTCAATCTTCAAGTATTTCCTTGGGGAAGCAAGGAAAGAGATGTAAGCTGGGATTCTGAATTGGCAAAATTACCAAATGCATCAATTTGTCTAAAAAAGTGTATGAAACCGTAAGGGATTTCGCCAACAGTATTTTAATGTTACTAATAAGTCTTAATGTTCTATCATAATACTGAATAGTCATGTTTTTCTTTTAAACTTTCTGTTTATTGAAAGTAATAAGTGACAGCTTGGCCTAACTCAGTAGATTGAGTGTAGAGATGTAACCTGAAAGAACTCAGTTGCACTGACAAGTTTGCTGTCACAAAATAGAGGTAAAAGTAGCACAGTTAATGAATGACCTGAACTTTGGACTTTCAGGGGTGCATCTCTTACTTTCAGCTTGGCTACTCAGTTGCAGAGCATAGTAGATCACAGGCTTTAAACAAAGAAGAAAAATGGGTCTTACAGTATATATTTGTATAATAGTTTGTATAATTATACGTAATATATTATAAAATATATTTTGGTATATAGAAAAATAAATTAAGACTCTTTTTTTGCTCTGTATAATTGAATTTTTTTCTTCCTGCCAGTCTCTAGGAAATATCATGGGCTGATGGGGATTGAGTTGGATAAGAATTCAGATTTCAAATACATTGTCTTTAAACTTGGAAACTAATTGGATTCACGTTTGTTTTTTTTTTTCACCAGCTGCTTACAGCTTTTAAACTCTTAGTAATAATTCAATTCTTCTGAATATTTTCACTGAAAATTAAACAGCATGGAGGCACTGGTTAACTTTTAATATTTTTTGCATTATTTGAAATTGTTGATGCTTTTGGTAGCCGTGCATCAGAAAAAAACCTGATCAACAGTAAAAAAAAAACCAAAACCAAAATTCCTTGTCTTGTTTCAGAAAGTTTATGTAAAAGTTGGGGTGAAGATGAAGTACCACGATCTGGGCACCCTGCTTCTATGAGCACTGCTGGATTTCTGACTGTCTACAGACTACCCTTGGCAAGGGATAGAAACGAAAACTGAGGAAGTCAGAGGAAAGCACCTCTGAGGACTGTTATGTACAGGAAAATAGTTTTTGGAAATTTGTCTATGACATTTTGGGCTTTCTACATTGGAATCAGCAGAATTCTATATTCCCTGTGTGCTACTTCAATTTGCAGAAAACATTAGTTTACAAACATGGGGAAGCACTGGTTGTACTCACTCATTGGAGCCTGCTATTTAGCCACATTCTAGGATGGTGTGCTGGTACAAAGTCTTCCCCTATTTCTTGCAATAGGTCAGAAGTAATTTCTGAATATTGAATCTTTGAGTTTCCCAGTTGTCTGTTCCAAGTTCTTATTTTGCAATATACAAAAGATCTTAAATGCTTCCTAACACTAGATGTAAAAAATATTTTAGAGAAAGCAGGAAAATAAAAGAGGCTTTAAGCTATGTTACATTATTTGGTACTTTAAGAATGGCCAAGAGGATTTGCATTTTTTTAGAACTGAGCAAAATTATATGAACTAAATTACAGATTATTAATCAACCTCTGATAAAGAGCATTTCACCTCTGCCAGCTTAGGCAGCCTACATTTAAATGAGTACTTTCTTTAGGAGGGACTGCTAATACTGAAAAGAGAATTTTATTCTATTCTTGATGTCTTACGTGCCCCCAGCATGTGATTGACAAGACCGTATCTGTTTTGCTTTTACAATCAGATTTTAGAGACATTAGCATTTGCCCAGAAGTCATCATGCTTACCCAGGGTTGGGGTTTTCTTAGGTGCTCGAGAAACTTTAGCAAAACACAAAGCTGAAGCTTTATATGGAAAGCTATACAGGACTACTTTTTAGGCTTAGCTAAGGTGCTGCTGGTGGAATTCAGAAAATGACCATTCACTTCAGTGAGAAGAACATGTAGCAATTGATATATGCAGCCTCCCAATGGCCTGGAGAGATGCAAGTGTCTCTTGTGAGCCTTTTGGCAACTTCACTCCATGTCCAGTCATGCTAGTTAGGCAGGGGCTTAGAGAACAGAGGCATGGAGGAAACTTATATTAGAAGAAAATATACACTGTTGAACAAGATTCAAAGGTCTCTTGTGTAGCTGCCTGGTACCTTTGGCATGATACATCAGATAAAGTTCAAAGGGATAAAGTAAAGGGAGAAAAACCTCACCATCAGGGTGGAATAGATTTAATGCAATGTCCATGCTGGCATTCCCTACATAATTCTCAAACCAAGCTGTAATTTTATAGGTGGGATCACGGCCAACCAGATGGTAAGATTCACTCACTTTTCTAGAGGTGGCAGTCCAACTGGAGTGTATATCACTTGAGAATCCACAGGCAGGAGAATCCAGTGGCTTGTGTGTATAATGCTTTGGATGGCAGTGTTGCACTTCCATCTACCTGCTGTTCTTGCCAGGTCTATGTCCAAGAAACTGGTTAGATAAAAGGGCAGGGAAGCTTTCAAAGTCTGTGGGAGACCACCTTGTCACCTTGTGCAACTGTCTTGGTTGCTCTGGCCTGAGCTTCAGGCAGTTCTTACTGGAGTATGTAAATGCACATCGTCCTTCTGGTAGCTCTGACCCCATCACCCTGACTACCAGCACGTGGGCTTGTGGTGCTGGAGTCCTCTGCTGTCCATAGAGCTGTGTTCTAGTCCCCAGCCTGCTCTCTTCCCCCTTCCCATCACATCTTGCAAGGGGGTTAAATGCAGTGCAGTAGCTAGAGTCACTGCTGTGTAATTCAGCCATTTAACTATGCTGAATCATTTAGCCATTTAACCAATGCTTTTGAACCAGAATTTTCTTAGTTGACCTTAGGTTAGAAACTCACCACTTAAGCATTGTTCTCCCTGCTTTAAAATGGTTAGATCATACTTTTAATAATGTACACTGGGATTGTTACTGTACTTTAAGTTGACATAGTGTTTTCTCGGAGGTTTATAGGCATTTCCTGTTGTTAGAAGACTGAAACAAGACAAAATGCACCATGTGCTTGATATGAAGTAAACAATTTATATTCCTTCATTTCCCTTGGAGAGTCATTTCACGTGCTCAAATTTGCTTTTCCAACAAAAAGAAAGTGGATGAACAGACAATACAGAAGTTTTGTCCCAATATAGCAATTCAATTAAAAAAATCAGTTCCTTCTATCACTTCCTGAAATTTGCAATTCCTGATAGTGGCATAAATATAACTATCTTTTCTTATAGGTTGTAGACAGGGACATAGTTGAACTTTTTTCAACTTAGTTTAATTTGCTTGAGCTAGAGTTTAATGCACTTGTGCGAATTATTATATATAGTACCTTGCCTTAAGTATTGTTTAAGTATTATGTCACCTTGCCTTCCAATTTACTGTCTTCACAAATCACAGTTTTTCAGTGTTTTGCTGAATACTAATAACTTTTCATTTGAGGTGAGTTGGAGAATATGGGGTGCCTTCCTTTCATTTAGGATGTCCTTTTCATGTGTTGCATTCACTTATTATGACATTAAAGCAGCTCTGTGCTTGTATCCATAGATGCAGAAAACTTAAATATTATATGTTTAGCTCACAGTGGAATGAAAATGCAATTGCTATTTAACCACTGTTGTTATTACTCATATGTAAACTACTTCAGTAGTTATCTGCATTACATTCTTAAATGGACTTTAAGAAACAGAAGCTTCACAAAGAAAGAATGACTCTGATTGATAAAGGGATAAAGTCATCTGCAACACTTTACTCTGCAAGGTAAAGGGTGCAAATTGTCCTTTTGTCAAGAGCCAGAATGGCTATAACCAGATTGCTCAACAAATTGTCAAAAGAGTAAACCAGTTAATCAAGCATGTTGCCATTTTTTTAACAAAATATTAGGACTTGAATTTTGGCACTTAAGTACATGGACACCTGTGTACCTCCTTAGCATCTTTGAAACCAAATAGATTACCTCCTTCAGTGGCTTTTGGACACAAAACTCTATGATTGATTTTGGTTTTCTGATAAATATTTTGCACAGTGCAGAAAAGAATTTGTAGCGACATAAGCAACCGTAAGACTTAACCAGGAAAGCTTCTCTTCTTTTCAAGTCTCTTAAATGATGTAAATAGTTATCACAATTTAGGAATAACTGCTAAGGTTTTAATCCCATAAGTGACAAAAATTGGAACAACTGATGTTTTCTATTTTGAAATGAGCAGATGGTGTTGTACATCTAAGTGTAATTGCAGTGTGGGAGACTGTTTTGTTTTTGGATTTTTCTCAGTTAGAAACTTATATTTCTTCGAGTTTTCTGAAGGGGGGTAAAAAGGATTGTTGTCAGAGTTTATTTTTATGTATCTTAACATTCATTGCTTGAATGCTTTTGTCTGTATAGCTAATATGGCTTGCTTTGACAGATAATGAAATTGATGCAGTTGCAAAGGAAATGAATGGGAAAAAAAATTCTGTGTGGGGATTTTTATATGAGAATTTATTATTAGCTTATTTGTTCTTGAAGTATGGCTAGAGAGTGAGAATTAGACAGTTCCTGCAAGGATAAGCCATGCTGCAGGTAAACTGTAGCACCTCACATTGACTAGCTTTGGAGAGTGCTGCCTTTCTGCTTTCAGGAAGTCTTGTAACAGCCAATAAGTGCTAGGAACCCTCACTAGTAGAAATGAGTAATTTATTAGTTTGATTTTTGTTTTGCTTGATCCTTACAAATTTTAATTGACACCAGTAAAGGCTTTTTAGTTGTGGTGAGGCATGAAAGAATCTGTCAACTGCTCCTTAGGGGTTTTGGAAGTGTGTAAAAAGTATAGGTAGAGTCAAAGAAAGAATTCACAGTATTTGCTGAAATGTGTGATAGTGAAAATCTGAAACAGACCTGAAGTTTGAGGACTCAAGAATAATTAATTGAAGGATATCTTCAGGAGTAATATCATCAGCATGTGTGAAATACAACTTGAAGGCAGATGTTTTAACTGGAGGTTTATTGTTGCTGTAAAATGAGTGTCAAACAACCAGCAGTCCAGCTTGAAGCTACCTTGGCTCTGAATCACTCAATCTGATAGAAGTTAAGGAGAGTGAAGAATTTCTAGCCCACACTGTTACTGGAGATAGGGTTTTTGGTTTTTTTTTCACTGCATACAATATTGATTTATTCCCAAAATAATCACAATTGCTCATTCTTTTGGGAGACGATGTAAATATTGAATTTCCCTTTATTTAAGATGTAAATCTTTGGAGTTGTCAAGTGAGTAACAGATGGAGATGACAAGTACAGTAACAGCTGCCCTAATTGTTTTAAAGTGTGTGAAGTCACTTTAGCCCTTAAATCTTGTGGAATGTGTCCCTGTGCAGGGAAACCAAACTTGTTGAAAATTATTTCAGGATAATCTCAGGAAAGAGTTCCTCTAAAGGGAAAAGGTGGGGGCAAAACAGCAGAAAGTTACTAACGAGGCTCATTGCTGGTCTCTGATGATGGTATAAGATAAATAAAAACACCCAAAGCAAACACCCTCTGTTTTTTAATTCCTGAATGTACAGTGCTCTCTGTTTATATTTTTAACAATGTAGTCAGTGGAAAAATAGTCAGTACCACTTCCTCCTATTCTCAGATAATACATGGTGTTCAGAGCACCCTGCCTACTGCAGATCTCTTGCATATGTGTTGTGTTGCCTAGTCAGGAAAAGAGAACTAATGCTTATGTAACACCCAAGTGCTGCACCTCTGCTTGCTATGGAAATATAGCTCATTTAAAAGTAATGTTAATTTCCACAGGATGAATCACCAACCGAGGAATTACACAAAATGTGGAAAGGCTCCTGTACAAGAAAAAGTTTCTCTATGCAGGAAGGAGATAACAGGCAAGGTATAATAATCTTGAAAATCCTTGGTGAAATGTGCAGAATGGGTGTGGATTTCTAACACAAGAAATAGGGCTACCATCAAATGAAACTTGAAAATTAGTCCAGTATCTCAATAGAAGATTGGAAGACGACAGAAGATTGCTTTAAAAATGCAGAATATTATAGTGTCAGAAATTGGAAAGTACTAGAAATAGAGTGAAAAGGAACTGCTACTGGTATCTGAACTGGTCTTAACAGTCTTGAAAGGCTTACCATATCTCCTTTAGAAACAAAGCCTACCATAAAAGCTCAATGATTTTCAATAAGTCATAATTCTGCGTATAGTCCCTTCTAAATAAAATGCTATCAACTCAACCTGTCATTCAATTTCTGTGGCTTTACACCTTTAGAGGGCTTCTGTCAAGCTACTGAATGTTTCTTTGCTATATTAGACTTTTGCATATAGCCAATGGGTTTAAAAGTGCACACAATCTGATTCTTGACTTTGCAAGTTGCAGCTCTGGTATGAAGCCCTGCCCATTGCTGTACCACAGCTCTGAGATGAACAAATCTGTACAAATTGATACAAAATACCTGGTTACTGAATAGTAATCTATAATTGTGAATGCTTGAATCAAGTTTTAAGATGGATAATTGACTAGGAAATAGCTCAGTCTTTTGGCTGCCAATACTTTCTTGTGCGCTGTACATTTTTATTAATCTCTTCTTCTTTAGGACTTTAGATAAGATAGCTGGTAATTTATCTTGTCTCCATTCTCAGAGTATTTATCTGCTGAAGTAGCTGATAGTACCTTTCCAAGGCTTGTCAAAAACTTGAATTAAAGCAGGGTATAAATGATATTTTGCTTAAATCTTTTTTGTTTTGGGCTTTGGCACTTTAAGTTAATAAATGCCAAAAAAAATTAGCACTGGACGTTGTTGGTCCTACAGTCTTAGAAACACTAGCAGGGGCAAGCCTGGGGAAAATATCAGAAGCAAACCAGTTTTCTGTGAAACAAATTATAAGAGACTTTCTTCAATGTGATTTCCTGCCTTAGTGATTGTGCTGAAGGTGTCGGTACAGACTAGGAAACATGGACTGCCTCATGCAGCTTTCCTTCAACACAGGTATCTTGAAAGACTGCCCTCTGCTTTTTAAAAAAAAGCCAAACAAATGGTGATTTGCAGGTAACAAGTGCCTTGTGGCTCTGAATGGCGAGAGTCCTGTGCTGCAAACTGGGGCTGCAGCTTAGGGAAGGTGGCAGGGACGGGGTGATGCTCCCTGGTCCCAGCAGTGGGGCAGGCTGAATATCCATCTCTATTCCTACAGCTCTCAAGTACAGGCTGTGAGTCCTTGCTGCCATTGTGCACTGCACTTCACAAATATGGAACAAATATGAACCAGCTGAAGTCAACAGCACACAGAAATAAAAAACAGGGGTAATTGTGATGCCTAGATAGGCTTTAAAACCTCAGAAATACTTTAGGTCTTAAAGGGCATCAAAAACCTTAGCTTTTGAAACCTGGCATTGTATTGCTAATAACTGACAGTCAAATGTCAGCAGCACTGATCTGCCATTGTCAAGATGTGGGAAATGCTTTGGGTACTATGACTGGAAATACACTACAATAAACAGAGCAAATAAACAACTATAATTTATGTTTGTTTAGCCTTCAAAATTGATTTAATGGTTCAGCCTATAGGCAACATCCTTTACATTGGTACTCCATGTAGAAGCTGAAGGTGCCAGTTCAACAGCTGGGTTCATTAAATAAAATTACTTAGAGGTAAAGCCATACATTGAGAATTGAACAAAATCTTCAATAGTTTTAAGGTGAAATTGATTTTAAATGCCAACCTGTGTTACTGTTACATTGCAAAAAACTTCCTGAGTTCCACATGGTGAAGAATGGGGGTTCTTAGTTAAATCTAAACCTCACTTAAAATGTATGACATGTTTCTTGTTGTTGAATACTAGAAGGAAAATGGCCACGGTAAATTGTAGTGGGAGACATCAAGAGTAATTGCCAAAATATTTTTCTACTTTTCTTTTTCTCTTTTTTTTTAAGGTAAATGAGAGGAAAATACCTTTGGTGAAGAACTTCAGTGCCACTGGTTAGCTATCCTAATTTAGTGCCACTCAATTCTTTCCTATAGTGTAATTCAAGTAGAAAAGTTATAGGAAGTCAGCCCATAATTAAACAAATGCCAGAAAAAAATATCTGTCTTTATACACCAGCTTTGAATGCTTTGAATATGTGAGGTGCCCAGGAAAATATTACCTGTGAATGAGCAAAGGAGTAAAAGGGGTGAAAAAGGGGAGCTTCTGTGAACAGAGATGGCAGGAACTGCAACGAATAAGGGGTAAAGCAGAGTCACTTTGGAACAGTTGGTTAGAAAGGGTGGGAGGATCCCCATAACTGATGACATTTGAGGCTAGAAATTTACCACAAAGATGTTTGACAGCCTTCAAGAGTGACTGTTACTGATATGACTCTTGGTTTATCAGCAGTAATAGAAGCCGGACTTAACTACCTCTACTTCAGTGAAGAAATTTAATATGTAGTGATTACTTGAATGTGCTATTTTTGCTTTATGAGTTACCTTATGTTGTTCAACACTTGAGCCACATCCTCAACAGGATGTTATGAAGGAAGCCTTTAATCAGAACTATTTTGTTTTAATGTTGCTCTTTAGTCTCGCTCCTTGACAGCCAAATCTTTGCTGATGTAATTGGGAAATGTTTTAAGGCTGCTGTCTGTTCACCTAATTAAGAAAATGATTGGGTCCCCAGAGTGACACATCTCCCTAGGTGAGGCAAATGAAAGAATTGCTCTCCTGCTGTAGAAAAACCAATTGGAATGTTTTGAGAATGTCTCTGAGATCAAAGTATGTTTTTAATTTTCCTTTGTGCCTCAGCTGAGCTAAACCAAAGACGAGCCCAACATACATGTTTATATTGAATGAAATTAACCACTATGATAAGTCATATATAGAGGGGTTTGTGGCATTCACGCTGAGATATTCATCCCTCCTGTGCCTGATGAATAAAAAGGTAGTCAGTGGTCTCTCAGATATATTGTAGTGCTCACCTAAAGCTTCCTTTTTTGTTATTGGCTTATTTTTCAGAAGATGTTAATGATAAAATGTAATTCCACCTAATAATCTGCACACTGAAAAGGCAGGCCAAAATTTAAATGCTGAGAAATAGAGGAAAACTCAAATAGTTTAGTGAAAATTTCCAAAACTCTCTCAGAATTTGTTTAAATTCAGGGAAACTTGCATTAGGAAAGTAAAGGACATGCAGTAAGGAAGTAAAAGATCTAATATACCATTGGATCTTACCTAGTTTAAAACCAAACAAAACAAACAAAAAACTCTAAACCAACCCAAACTCAGGAAAGCCAGTAACAAAACCCAGCATCTTAATCTGATGTTTGAAAGTCATTATTTTCCCTCTTTATGTCAAACCAGGACAAATGGTTTTTATCCATGCCTAGCTCAGTGAGTAGTTAAGGGAATAAAAGCATGCATGTGTCACTGTAATATTGGGAAGATGGACTGGGAGAAATGGAAGTCACTAGTAAGAATATTAAAGCATAAACAATGAGATTTCAGAGTCCTGTATCATAAGGAAAGGTCTATAAACCAACATTTTTCTAAACTTAATTGTGTGCCCAACACCCAACACCCAGAGGTATAAAATAGGTATGGCATTTGGCTTACGCTATGATTAGTCTCATTTCTTGAAATGCTTAAAAAAACTCAGCAAGATCTGTGTTCCCTCTATACCATCCATCTGGATAGTAAAATAAACAGAAAGGCAGTCAGACCTATTTCAGGATTGTGGCATTTCTCAACAAAAAGGGTATAGCTAAGGAGCATTAGGGATAATGAGTTCATCTTAAAAAAAAAAAAATCCAGCCATAATACAAACAGAATTACCTTCACCCTGTGTCATTGCAATAAAGGTCACTTAGTCAGGTTCCAGAAACTCACTGGAAAGCTAATGCAACTATGTCTGTATTCCCAGAACCTGATTGTCCTTGCTTTTTGGCTAACTTTAGTTTGGCTGTTCAGATGACTGAAAATGCAGAGTCAAACTGTGTAAACAGCAGATTTCTAAGAAAGTAAATTTATGTACTGACTGAGAACCTGCTCATCCAACAAACTGTACAGCAAAAAGCTTTTGGCTCTGCTTGGGTGGAACTGAAGGAAATGAATGCAAAGCTTCAGTTGGTGCGAGACTGTATTGCTGCTTTGAATCATCAAAATATCACAGGACCATCACCCTATTGATGTTGCTAGAGTTTAACATTACTCAAAAATCTGCACTTGGGAATTGTTAGAGAACGAAATAAAATGATTTGCAAATTTAAACCTCTTTGTGAAAACACACACTTTGAGAAACATGCATATCTGACATGCTAGGAATAAGCAAGTCTTATTTTGATTTTTTTTCTAGCTTGAACCCCTGGTCATAAGTGTTCTGTGATGAATAGGCACACTAGTCCTAAAGGAAGACTTAAGGAACTGAGAATCATTAATGAACAAAATATACTGGCAATAGCCCTGCATAAAGGTTTAGGCTATTTTAGTCTTTGAAAGTGTATTTAAATATACTTCAGGGAAAGAGGAAAAAACCCAACTCTGTAAGCTTCTGTTTTGCTTTTTTGGTGATTTTTATTACAAACTACAACAAAAAACCTATAAAAAAGTAATAAAGATAGAAGGAAATCTAAAGAGCAAAATATTGTCCAGGGAAAGTAGTGTCACAAGCTAGGTTCTTGTAATTTTTATCTCTGACATAGCTGGCTTAGTATCTTTTATGGTATACAATTGTTTCTTCATAATTTTAATTATAATCTAATATTTTATGGTAATATCACTAAAGCAATTTTTTTTTCTTTTCATGAAAGCTATAAGTAATGCTCGTAATAAATACTTAATGTAACATCGTCAAAAAGCTGGAATTTGCTGTTTCACTCTCATCCTACAGAATACAGGTGTTAAAACTGTGGTTAAATGATAATGAGAACCAACTATGTGAACTTGAATAAGAGCCTGATGGGGATGTATAAACAAAGTTGAATTTGAGAAAGAGTCAAATGTGCCTAAAAGGCCATTTATGATGTGTAATTCTGGACATAAAATTGAATTATTAGTATTAGTAAGTGGTGTGCTTAACATGATTTTCTGTATCTTTTTTCCTATAAACTACATAACGTGTTGGTTTAGGTTGTTTATTCTGTTAAATTGTAAGGGAAACCATTCTTTAGAAATATAGTGGGCTGGGGTGGCAAAATGGTGTACACCTAATAGCTAGGTAACTCTGAAACTGGGGAATTTGGACATATCAGAAAAGTTACAAACCTGTGCAATATATTGGGACCAAGAGGCAATTATGTTCAAAATTCAGCCACTTGATTTTTACATATATAGGAGGTCTTATATATTTATATATATTTAAGACCTTATATATATATACATTTTTACATTTATAGGAGGCCTTATTACTCATAAAATGTCTTTCAGGTCTCAGGAGCTTGAAGTAAGATGGTAGCTCTCTCACTAATGCTGGGCATAAACAGCCCAATGAAACTAGGTAGTTCTATTTTATTGTGAAATATTTAAGTAACTTCTTAATTTCAAAATTTCTCAGCTACAAAAGAGTTGCATTGCAGTATACAAACTGAGATCTGCTAAATGCTGCATGGGTCACAAGTCTTAGCTACAAAAACCCTCAAACAGATTAACATGCCATCATCTTGCTTGTTGACTGATGGCAGCTCTGGAATTATAGGTTGTGTCTCTTCTGCTTCACTTTGTAAAAATAGTAGCACTTTGTAAAATAGTAGCACTTTGTAAAACAATGTATGGACTCCTTCTCAAATAATTTCCATTTCTTCACTCAAAATGTATAGTGCTGGAGGCTGAAAGCATCCAATATCCAGAGGTTTGTACATGGGCTTGAGAAAACATTGGTGGATGAAGTAGATCTGTGCTTAAGGCTGTAAACGTGTTATTAATTCTGATTAGTGTAAATCATGCTATATATGTTGGTTTTTTAATGATTATTAAAGAAATGGATGCAAGATAAAATGGCAAGTGAAAATAATACACAGGTCTGTGAATACAAAACATTGTATTACAGGATCTATAAATGATTTATTTTTTCCATAATTTCAGTTGCATACTACTTCTAGCAGTCAGTAATTAGGCAAAACCTGTGGCATGGAAATAGCAGGTGTACCAACAAGGTCAAAGACAGTCATGTTTAGGATGGGAATATGAAAGGGAAGCAGTGGAAAGATATGCAAATATATTAGATAAGTCTGAAATGTATCAGACAAGTCCAAAATGTTTAAATTCTGGCCTAAAATCACTGGATCCCAAATACTGCAAATAACAAAATCTAAAACAGTATGAAAATTTAAAGATAATAAATTCAATCTGTTATACAAAGGCAAATTTCTGAAAGAAGAGCAGCAGAGAACACGGAATTGCTGACCCAACAGGCAAACATAGTTATCTTGTAAATATAAGCAAGATTTTTTTTCCTGAAGAAGAGGATTCTGATCTCAGTGATCATGTGTTTTGGGGCATGATCCCAACCAACATCCAAAGGACTACTGGCTCACATGTGTGTTAGTCACTTGAGCTGGCTACTTCACTTTAACTGGATATCCCATTTGGAGATTCAGATCAGCATAAGTGTGGAGAGCCTGGTTCAAGCATGGCTTAAAGAAAGAGGCCATGAAGGTATACAGCTGATGGGAAAGTAAAGGGCAGCTGTAAAGCAGCAGTTTCCAGGCTTGATTTTGTAAATAACTAGGTTCTCAGACAGTCTTCTCATAACAGTCCTTGGCTGCTCTGGGAACAGATATGAAGGTTTAGAGAACTTTTCATATCACAGTGAGAACACTAATTTTGGTTTCAATAAACAACCACGGGTATTGTAAACAAAATGAGGGGTTAGAGTTTTCTCTGTAACCTATCGTGAGCTCGGATTTTGCAATATGCATGAAGTTAATTAAAACTATTATAAAAAGTGACTGATTTAATCAATAAATCGGAGTAGATGCTGATCAACAACAAGATGGGTTGGCTCCCTTCGCTTTCAACACATAAGTTAGTCTTTTTCTACCTGATAATATTTGGCATGGATTGGGTCCTTTCTCCAAAGAAAGAGCTAAACTAGGATTGCCTAGAATTTAAGCAGCAAAATGATGTCGAAAGACAATGACAATATAAGCTGTCTGCCACCTTTCCCTGAAAGCAGGAGATGTGTCTCTGTTAAAACATTGTCAGTATAAGACAGGAGGAAGAAATTAATTCTAGCCTTTGTTCTGCAACATTGACATATTGAACTTGACATTGCTGGGAGATTTGCATCAGTCTACATGGTCATACCTGCAGATAGAATTGCCTTGGCTGACTTAAAAACTCTTTATTAAAGATTA
Organism: Ammospiza caudacuta; assembly: GCF_027887145.1. Taxonomy (NCBI): domain Eukaryota; kingdom Metazoa; phylum Chordata; class Aves; order Passeriformes; family Passerellidae; genus Ammospiza; species Ammospiza caudacuta. Next base: position 20,223,402 of record NC_080594.1, on the reverse strand, counting down.
AGTGAAGTGTAAGAAGAAATGAAGACCTGATCATAAAAATTAGAAAGAAGCTGGCCTTCAGTGGGTGTAACTAAAGATTTTCTGCATCAGTGCAAGGTGCTTTCCATACACCTGTGCTGTGGAAAAATTCTGTGGGGAGTTACCAAGGCTCTGTATAACTGGACAGATCAAGAAACACCTCCTGCTAATAACATAGCATTTGTGTCATGTCTAGTAATTATTTTAAATATTTGATATTCTTAAACACAAGAGGTAAAGTGACATTGAAGTAATCAATTGCTTAGTAGAAAAAGTCACTGCTTTTGTTTTGCTAATCAAAATTTTGGCGTAGGTTCTGCCTCTCTAACCTTTACCAGTTCTACATTTCAATTGTACAAGCAACTGTAGAAAAAAGACCATGCCTTCAAAGTTAAATATGGGGTGATAATGTACCTGTGGTGAAATGGAATCTAAAATGCAGACATATCTCTGACACAGTTTGGTGTTGCTATGATTGTTAGTAAGCTCTTGATTTACCCAGCACAGCAAGCCTAAATTTTCTGCTGAAATGCACAGACCCCTTCTGATAAATGATGGTGTTAGAAATGAGAAAGGGGGAAGAAGCAATTTAGTCAGTTAAGCCTTCTAGGAAGAAGATACATGCCGCAAGAAATTATGAGTGAAGGCTAATCTAAGGTGTAAAAAGGAGACAAAGCTTTTCAAATTTATCAGAAAAGAAAAAGAGTAGGACTAAGCATCCTATCTATCACATGTATAAGTTGAAGACTAAGAGGCTTGACTCATATTTCAAGCCTAATGAAGAAAGTTTGTACGGTTAAGTGGTGATGAAGATCTTGAGAAGGTATATTACATAATGGTGAATACCTAGATGAAGATAAAATGGGAGAGCTTGAAGATATGCAAATGACTCTCCATTTATGGCAGTGAAATTACATTATGCACTCATTAAGTTGACTTCGGGTTACCTCTATGACAGCAAAATTAAAAATAAACAGGAAAAATAGTCATATGCAGCAATTGAAACATCAGTAATTTAAAAGGAACAGCATTAAATAGCCTTGTAAATGTCTTAGAATATATTGTGATTTATAGCATGGGTGAATCACACACAAAAAATAATGCTGACCTTGCTAGCTCTTGAGCTGCTAGGAGACAAGTAGGATCTGTGACAAGTCAAAGCTTTTTTATACAATCAACTTGTTTTTCTGGCATCAGTTTTGGCTTTTTAGTAGAGAAGTGCCTCCAAGTCCTACAAAGTAAGGGATGTAGTCTTCTTAGGTGCTACCAGCTGCAATAAGCAAGTGGAGAATTATGAAGTAGTTGAAGTTATTTTAAATACTCTTATTTGTGATTTTTGACCCTCTCTTAGAAGCATATTTATATTTTGTTATGACTGAAGGGAATGAAACATGAATGATTGAGATACTTTTGAAAAGCTAGAATATCTCTCTATAGTTCTATTTAATGTATAATAATTAGATATGAATATTTTATTTTCTTTTGAGGAAAAATACATGAAGGAGGAGCACATGTCACTCTGTTACTAGTGGAGCAGATTGTATCTTCCTAAATGCACACTGAACTGGGAGGAAGAAGAGCTGTCAAGGAACAGTCAGAATGGGACACACAATATTAGAATTGGATAAATTGCTGTAGTACTGAGCAGGCATACTTGATGCAAAGTTTCTTTGTTAGCTACCTGAATGAGTTATTATCTCACTTCAAAAGATGCTTCCTGAAAGCTGTTTGTCCTGTTAGGGAATATCTCCACGTTTCAATACCTGTGCTAAATACAGCATGGATTCAACAGGCACTCTCAGCTGAAAGCTTTGCAGAGAGGTAAAGCTGGAAGATGAAGATGTGATTATCTGTGCCATGGTTAGACATTACTTAGACACCAGCAGCGAGATCCCAGTATGATACAGGGTCATTAAAGAAGTGATGATAAAAAGAAAGTTCAATCCATTAGTTCATTGGACCGTTCATTCCATGTACTAGGATCCTGTAAGTTGTTAACATTCACATAGCTTGAACACCCGTAGAGACAGAAGCCAAATGCTGTGTTTTAGGTTGTGGGAACTTGGAAAAAGGTATTGCCATATTGATACTCAGCTGCCTAAAAATGTCTTCAATTGAAAATGTTTAAAAGAAGTATAGCAGCTGTCTAATCAATATTTCTAAGACTAGTGAATAGTAGGCTTTGGATAGAGAAGCAAGTTAAAAGGGAATGTAAAAAATAACAATATTTATCTATTTTAAAGGTATGATTTGAAGTTGTAAGCTCCAGTGGAGATCCTTGTAATCAAGAAAAGAAAGATTTAACTTGGAGGGGAATATTCTGTCCTGTGCTTTCTTTTCGCCAAAACTGTGTATACAGTACTTAATTCTGTATTATGCTGAAACTTAATTCTATATTATGCTATTGCATATCATGCTACACATAGAAAAAAAATGAAATTATTTGATGGTAGAGACCTCTACCTATCAACTTACTATGTACACCCAGAGTTTTAGCATTAGGGTGCATATTATGTCATTAATTTCATAACTTGTAGCAAATCAGAGGGAGGTTAATAGAAACTTAGCACGGTTAACCATCATATGCCTTAAGGTGCACTGCAATATTTATCTTCACATGCTGCATCAAAGAGCAGCAAAAAGCAAGAAAATTGGCTGGAACCAGTCCTATTAATATTGTTCAAATGGTGTGCAAGTATCACACAGCATGAGCTGCATGTTGGGCATGCATGCCCAGTTAGCATAATTTCTACTCGCAGCCCTGTTTGTGGGGAGAAATTGGGAGAGAGAGAAGGAACCTGAATGCAATTGGAACTGTGACTAAAAGCATTGGCTGGAATAGCCCTCTGTACTTGCATATATCTTGTAAATCCACAAGCTTACCTGGTCTGTTAATGCAGCATGAAACAAACTGCGACTTCAGGAATTCAAAGCAGGACATGTTTAAGTACCTGCCAGTAAAAGGAAGGTGAAATTCAAATTGATCTGGACTGATGATATCCGCAGGAACCAGTGGGCTGCTTTGCAATAAGATTGACTGAAAAAATGAGAGAGCAGTGGCCAATGCATGGTTGTGGTGCATTAAGCAGTGTCCTAGAGTACAGAAAGAATTATTGTGGAAATTTTTGATTTTAAATCAGCAGCGAATCTGGAAAATTCAGACAGTCAAAGTGTTTTTTGGTGGTAACTCTGTAAGAGTTGCTTGTGTGAAGACTGCCGCAAGATGAGAACTTTAACAGTGAACTTCTGCAGTATTACTTGCATTCTTGAGTCAATGTGATCTCAGTTGTGTGAATCACTGTAGGCAGCATCTAAATCAGAACTATAAATCTGAATGACCGCACAGCAAAAAGGATTTAACCTTGCATGGTGATCTGAGACAATGCAATGTTCTCTGCCAAGGTCAAATTTGCAGCAGATGAGTTGAACCCAAACATAGACCTTATTTTAATGTTTTAAAAACTTAAATCAACACCTTCCTTGGCTTTTTGCTACCTAATTTTGTGTTTACCTGATGGCTGTGTGAGAAAAGTTTTGGGAAACAGAATTCTAGAAATGGTTTACTTAGCAGAGCTTCATGTGAGCCAACCAAAATCTCTTCTGCCTCAGCAGGAGCTCAACAGGGAATTGCCCTTGCAATGTGACATTGTGGCATTGAGCAGTCAATAAAACCAAAAAAAAAATGAAAGCAAAGCATTTGCCTGATCAAGCATAGAAAGCTACACTCCTATATTTGGGGAAGAATATCCTTGTGGACCAGCTACAGAATTGATGTGCCTTTACAGAGCCTGAAAATAAGCTTTTATTTTAGATGATCCCTTCTCTGTGTAGGGAACGAAGTCCTTTCCCAGCATCTGCTGTTAAGTCCTTCACAGCTTTATGGCTCTTGATTACAAGTAAGAGGATTCAATGGTACTTTTTGGTGGCTGGCTGTGTTCCTAAACTCCCTGAATATCAGAACCCTTTAAAGAGGGTGTTTCTGATGTTTAATGACCTAGTCCAAAAATGCCTCTCTTGCTAGTGCCTGTTGAGGAATCTTTTGCCATGTGTATTTCCATGATCTGTACTACTTTTTCCATAAATTTGCATCCCTTCTGAGATAGTGAGATTATTTTCTGGTGAGATAGGAAACATCTGGGAGATATGCATTAGTTAGGTTTCTGTTAGGATCTGGAAAGCAGTCAACATACATGAGATATTTTCGAAGAGGGTAGTAAAATGTGAACAGAGTTTAAAATTTAAAGGACGAGAGGAATAGAAATGAGCAAAGCTAAGAAAACAGTTGTAAAATCATTCAAGTACAGAATATAAAGGAGAGGGATTGCAGGATTAGGTATCTTGAGTGGGATTTATCATGTACTCAGCTTTGGGGGGAGGAATATGCAGATCAGTACTTCAATTGCCACATTAAGAAATTAATATTATTGCCAATTTTTGAAGCTACTTGTTATAGCTTTAATAGGGAGACCAGTGGGAAAAGGTCAAACCTTTTAATGAAGCCTTAGAAATTGGTAATGAAAATGTGTGTAAAGCAAGAGCATATTGGACCCTTTAAGTCTTAAGGCTAGCCCATTTGTCAAACAGAACAATGACAGGTTTGTCACTACAACTCCACCTGTGTATACCCTGCAGGAACAGGATTAAGGAAAGGAATGAGGTGAGTGTGCCAAATTCTTAATGTAACTGAGCTGACCTGTCTTGTTCTAACCAAACCTTATCATTATGTCTTAGCATATTTGCAAATAAGGCAGTACATTATTCAGTTTTCCTCAAGGCTTTAAACTAGAAACTATGATAGTTCAAATACTGAACTGGAAATAACACTGTGGAGGCAACTTTGTAAGCATAATGGGTAGACTTACATGAGACAAACTGAATTTTTAAAAAAGTGCTGTAGAAAACATGAGTATGGATGAAATATCTTTTTTAAATGTGCCACTCAAAGACACACAAGAGCTGAAGCCCAGGAGAATTACTTAAGCAATTAAATGTTTGAGCACATTTTTGTCCTCTTGAAATCTTGAAGATTTCTAACCAAAATGTTTAATGGCTTCCTGTAATGTCATTGAAGTTACCAAATAAGGTTCTAAGACACAGGTGAGGTCTGTAGTTATTTCACAAACTTGAACTGAGTTTTTCTGTAGCATCATGATCCTTTTGACCCTACAAAGCAATAGCTCTTGACCTAAAAAACATGCTACCTGACCTAGGAGAACATTCACAAACAATCTTGTAACCAACCCATTGTTGTTTAGCGCTTTGGACATGAAGGATAGGGACATGACAAAAATATCAGATTATAGGAAACAATTCTCATTACCATGATAGGGAAATGGGAATGCTGCCTAACAGGCCTGTGAAGGTCATGCTGTGTGTTCTGAAGCTGATCACTGGCAGAGCCTTACTGACTGCCTGGGGTGCTCTGTGTGTGATGGAGTAGGAGGATGGTGACCGGCTCAGTAGAAGGCAAGTGCCATTTAATTAAAATAAGGAGAGGAGGAAATACCAGAATGTTGTGTTGATATCCCACTGCTTTGGCTGACAGTGGTTAGTATTTAGAAACACAGCTGCTTGTCACTTAATCCATGTCCATATAGGCTACTGTTGCTTCATGGAAACAAAACTTACTTCTGCTGGTCAATTAAAATATGTTTGTGCAGAGCACTTCAATAAGAAATGATAAAAAATATCTGCTCTGTGCATGCTGTAGGCTTTACAAGGTACTGAGTGATGCAGCTCAGTGTAGAGCTAGTGATATGGTTTCCCAGAAAGGCATAATGACAAGATGGAGTTTTTGGCACCTCTTTGAAACAAAAGCTATGACATGCAGATGAACACTTATAGACTGGGATATAAGCAATGCAGTATTAGTTTTCCTTATTGCAAGAAAGTAGTGTAGGTGGTAGGTTTTGGTGATGTCTTACTGCCTTTGTACAGTGCTAGAGTCAATTAGCAGATAATCAGCAGTATAGCAGCTCAGCAGGGAGAGACCTACTGAGTAAAATACCAGTAGTAGGTGAATGTTGCAGTATAGATTTAATTCCTTGAGCTCAATGAACTAATGAGTGAGGAAAGAACAACTAAAAGCCTCAAGGGAGCAGCAAGATTTTACTTAAGGTTATTTATTAGACACCTAAACTTAAAAAGACTGGTCAGTCAAAAAAAGGCTAATGCCATTTTGTAGAATTTTGTCTACTATTTCAAAGGTATGACTTCTTCCTATTCCCATACCCCTATTATTACTTTAACTTTAGGTTATGCTGAAATGGGCAGACTTGTTTAGTCTCTTGAGATTACTGAAAAATATTTGAAAATACTTTGTTTTTGGTTTTAAATTTTTGATATCTTAGGTGAAAAATTTCCTAGTATTTTGCATTATTCTTGCACAGTTTGAAAAAATCAAGCACTTGGATATGAGAACTATTTCTAATACTTAAGTATTAGAAGTAATGCACCACTCTATTCAGCTGATTTGTGATGGAAGAGAAAGATAGAATATCCTCAGGGGAGGTTTAGGCTAGGTATTATAAACACCAGAGGGTGTTTGGGCACTGGAACAGGCTCCCCAGGGCAGTGGTTGCAGAACCAAGCCTGACAGAGCTCAAGAAGTGTTTGGACAATGCTCTCAGGCAGAGGGTTTCACTCCTGGGGATGGAGCTGTGCAAGGCCAGGAGTCAGACTCGATGATCCTTGTGGAACCCCCTGCCCAGGATAACCCCAAAGGGAAGCTCCAAAAATTGCACCATGTGTCTGGGAGCAAAACGGGAAATTCTGAGGAAAATCCAGTGAAAAACAAGGGTGATGATAGAACCCATGGAAAGGCAAAGTTCAAATTGTCTTCTCTTTGTTCTTTCAGGGCACATTATGCTCTCTCCCCTACCCTTGCACTACAAGTATACTGTTAACTTACACAAAGCCAATGGAAAGGCAAGAAAAAAAATTGCTTAAATTACTTTTTATTCTGTCAGTCTGACCTCTTCACAAAATCTGATAGATAAATGACTTCTTTTTTTTTCTGTCTAGAATTCTTCCAATCCTCAAATGGTGTCTTTGATAGTTTCCTGTTTAATTTAGTTCTGAAAAGTGTTCTTAGGGTGTTTTTACTGATTAGTATTATTGTACTGAGAAAAAAAGCCTACAGCTTTGACCGCAAATAAGACTTCTCCTCCTCAACAGTTTTCTGGCAGAGCAGCCATAGTAAAACTCTTTATACCTTAATTGAGAGGAGGGAAGAAGGGAAAGCAGGAGAGGAACAACCCTCCCTCTGTTGAAAACAGAAAGTGTGCCTTCTGGTGGAAAACATAACTAGTTTGTTGTTATTTGTTACATGTAGAACCTTCATGTGCAATATGTGCTTAAAAATATACACTGATATGATCATGCTAAGGTTGAGTTTTGAAAAAAACCAAAGCCATTTGAAGATGTGTATTGGTATAGCAATGACTGTGCTTAGATGCAGATGTGGTTTACATGGGGATTTTCAAATCATCATGAATGTTGCCTTTGTACTCATCTATGACGGATGAGGAATAAAAGGAATTTGGTGTTGCACACATACCTTTGGCCATACTGTATACAACAGTGATTCAATCTTTATGGAAAAGTAACAAAGAATAGGGTTTTTTCTCTATCATTTAGCAACTGTAGATGCTCACTTTTTCTGTGATAAATGCCAAAAAAATTACAGTCAACTGGAGCCACGGAACTGCATTTATACATAGAATTAAACATTGATACTATTAGTTGCTGGTCTCAACAGGCTTTTTTGTTACATTAATCTTGTCAGTTCTATTTTACCTTCTGAGCTTTTGCAAGTAAAAGCTTGTGGAAATTTTTCTCTCTGATAGTTGAAAAGCTTTTTGAGGTTCCTTGAGCTCCCTGACCTTCTTATATACCTATGGGAAAAAAAAGGTAAAAGAGTTCTACAATGGAAAACCAAAGTGCTGTGTGATAAAACCATCTTTCTTCTTTTCAGTTACCTCTCCATTGCTTTTGAAAAGTCAGATGCGTGCAGATATAAAACAACTGGATTGAAAGACAAAAACCCAGGTGCTGCTACTTGGCCAAATCATTGTGTGCTAAAGGTAAATTTCTACTATCTTGTGCATTTGAAGACTGATGGCTAAAATTGAAATGCCAAAACAGCATTAATTGTAGTAATTACTGTGAAGATGATTGCTAAATGTTTCCTTTAATTATTTAGTGACATGATAGAACTATTCTAATAAAATGATTAGGACGAAAAGAATCACCTTTTAACAGTTGTGCTGCTAGTGGCTGAGCAGAGCAACTGCCTTGTGTAGCTGTGCAGTAAAGACAGCAGCTAGAAGTGGAATTGCTGTTGCCAGTTGCAACATGGGCACTAGAACCAGAACTTTTTTGCTGGTTGTCAGCTCTCTTGCAAGACTTTTGTCATTAGACTTAAGTCATTAGGAATGACACTAGATTAGTAGTGGAACACTAGGTGAGACATCTTCCTGTAATTTAACAGGATTAGAGGTGTCTTGGAAGAGGGAGAGGTTTACTAGGCTATATTCTTTCATGGTGGAGTGCTTATTGTCTTCAGCACCACCTTTCTGTGCTTGCAGGGAGCCTGGGGCTCCAGACAAGGGTCTCCAAGCTGTATCACAAAACAACTTTTTTGTCTGGATCTGATATCTGAGTGAACCCTCCATTAAACAAGACCCTGATCAAGACTGAGGCCTAGCTTCAGTTGAGGGTTGCACTAATTGAATAGCATGTGGAGGTTTTGGATGTTAGAAAAGAAGTGTGGATATCTTTGACTGGGATGTATTTCTGTAAATCTCATTCTTCATTTCCCAAAAGACTATGGGAGTTTTCATTGTTCCAATAAAATAAGGGCTGCTTGAGCTTAAGTAGGCGTCAGGGCTTCTCGAGGGTAACACTAAGGCCTTCCCTCAATATTTGACATTCCAAATTATTAGTCTTTTGCATTTCTTCTTAAACTGGAAGTGCTTCCATTCAATGCATGGAACGTGAATGATTCTTTCCAGAATTATTCTTCAAGTAGTACCCAGGGACACTTAGATTGGATAACAGGAAAATTTTCTTCACAGAAATGGTTGTCAAGCCTTGGAGCAGGCTGCTGTGGCTGAATCACTGGCCCTGCAGGTATTTATACGATGTGTAGATGTGGCATTTAGGCATGTGATTTGGTGGTGGAATTGAAAACATTACGTTTACAGTTGGATTTAAGCGGTTTTTTTTTTTTTTTCCCTTGCTTAAATGATTCTATGATTCAAAGCGTATGACCATAACTTTAAGATCAAGTAACTCTAAGTGTAATTAGCTGCTTTTCCGACATGGCTTGCCACTTCAACAGTTTGTGTGATTATGGAAGAATTGCTGCTAAGGCCAAGTTAATCCTCAAGAATGGGCGTCATGCCACTGACACAGCTGGCTATAATCCCTTTGTAATCACTAGTAGAAAAAAAACAGCTGAAAATTGGGATTTGTCTGATCTTTACAGGCACACCTACCTTAGGATGAAATAATCAATTCCTCAAAAACACTTACATTTTTTCTTTGGCTTTTAAAGAAATTTAAGTGCGTATCCAAAATTGCTACCTATTATATCTACATTGTAGGTGTAAAACAGTTTGACACAATTGTAGAAATAGTGCTTACCTAGAATGCCTGTCTGATTAAAATTCATTAGGAAAATTCTTAGTTATTAAAAATATGAATAGATATATCCTGTATGATTATCCTGACCTCTTTGTTACCATGTTAATAGTCCTAGTAATTGTTTCTATATATAAAGCCATTAGTGTGCAGCTAGTAATTGCTGCCTATCAGCATGCTTTAAGACTTAAGCACTAGCATTTAGAAAAAAGTTATATTTTTGCCTTTTCTGTTCCTCTGAAGCTTTCCATGCTGCTCTGGTTTATCATGTGCACTTAAAATTCTCTAGTGAAAACTCAATCACAGGATAATAATAATCTTTGTGTAATAATCTTTCTGCTTCCTTTTGATGGCATTGTTAAAATAGTTTTAAAGCAAGAGACAATAAATAGTTTTAAATTGTTACTAATTTCTGCATTAAATTGACAATTAAAACATTTATTTTGATTGTTTTTTTTTCTTAAATCCGTTGTTCAGATCTTATAATAGTTTAGGAGTATTGACTATGTCTCCAAAGGCATGTAGTATTTTCTTTGGCTCACTTAATTCTTGCTTCTCCTATAGGAGTTCAGTTGAGAAGAATAAGCCTGTGCAGTGTTCATATACTCTCACTGATGTCTTTTCTCTAAGAATGGGTCTCAGAGTAGTGTGCAGGGACTGGTATTTCATTATTTTATGCTGGGGGGAGGGGTGTTTGGTAGAATGAATAAAGTGTACTTAAGTTAAATTTGCTATCTTGCTATCTGTAATTTCAGGGGAAAAAAATATTCCTTGATATGATTTATGGAAAAAGAAAAGCACAATCTAATATCTTCAGAGAACAGATAAATTTGTGCTATGAAATCACATTGACTATTGTGTTAAAATGGAACTGAAGCTTTACATTTAAATATAAAGCTTGAAGTTGCAGGGTTGTTGTTTGTTGTATTTTTTTTGTTGTGGTAACAACATTATTGCTCATTGACCTGACCTGTAAATTACAGCGAGGGTAATGCAAAATACACACTTAAATTAATGGTTGTAGTCCAAGTATTTATTAAATGATGAATAGGTGCTTCTAACATAGCCAAAGCTTTATTGTTTAAAAAGAGTTCATCTCAGATGCAACATTTCAAGACTTTATTCAGGTAATTGTTGTAGTTGACTACATTAACTTGTTTGATGTATTGGCTTTTCATGTTTTCTTCATCTTAATTAGAAAATATCTAACTATATCAACATTGTCTCTTTGAGTAATGGGAAAGAAGACCTGCTAGCTGCAAAGTTGTCTTCTGTTGCCTGCAGCTTAATTCTGAGAAGCATATGACAGTAATCACACTAAGGGGCTTTGCTCCACTTGGGGTTCTCTCCTTAATTTAGACATCTTAATACACCAAACAGGTTCAGGGACAGGCTGGAACTTATGGTGCCTCTTGACACTTCCATGTGCAGCGTTGGTTTGGTTTTTTTGGTCCTACAGGATAATACATTTAAGTTGGGTCACTTTTCAAGCCTGCTAACTGAAGAAAATACTCTAATTCAAGCTGCTAGCATTATGGAAGAGGTTTTAAATTAGTGAGAAGATTTTGTAGTCCTCTTTATATGCAGCTGTTTAACTCTAGAAAAAAAAGTCAATTTTTAAAATGCTGCTACCAAGAAAATACAATTTATTTTGACTTTTTTTTTTTTTTTTTTTTTTTTTGGTCTCAAACTAAGTGACAGAAATTTGCTGTTGCGGCAGCTGGAGAAAAGCAAGAAGTAGGTAAGCAGCTGATACACGTATAAAGCTGATAAAAGAGCTAAACTGGACTTTGGATTGTAAAATGATCTCAACTGGTAAGTGCTAGAATTAGTGCAAGATTAAAAAAAGTCACCCCAATATAGCAAAATGGGGTACTCACTGGGCTACAGCTAATGTGCCATCTTACGCAAATGGTAATAGCACATCTGCAGCATGAATATGTGTGTAAGAAAAAATAAATTCCCTCTAAACTTGTAGCAATGCAGCAACTCATAGTATCTCAGTGTTTTGAAGATGGGGAGAAAATGAGGAAGAAGAGCAATTTGCACTCACCACAGAAGTATTCATGATGTTCTTTAGTTGGTGTTTCTGTGTTTAGCCACTTTTCCTTGAACAAGTATGTCCTGACATTATAAGGACAAATTTTATGTGCTTGAAAAGCAAAAATAGGGAAAAAAGCATCCAATGGTTTACCTGACATAAGAGAGACCACCTGGAAAAGAGCAGTACAAAGACCTATGATTCTTCTTGGTACTGTCTCCCGGATGTGAAGTATAAATAGTTCTTTAAATATTGTGTGAACTGTTATTGATAACCTAAAAATCATTGGGCATATCAAAGTAAGATATTTTTAAAAGAATGAAGGATGTCTGGAAGATAATTGTAACCTCAAAGAGACAAAACAGGTCTCACAGGAAAATGGCAATATTTTAGTTTTTCTGGTCTCTATGTCTTTACTGTTTCTCTGATTTTAACACAGAAATCATTCCTTTCAAGTACTTCTAAAGTGTTTGCTAAAAACAGAAATTGAGACTTGAGAGCTACAGTCACATTCAGCCTGGACCACATGACTGTTGCACTTGCTGTTTGAAAGTCAGGGCAAGTTGGTGGTACAGTGAATTACATTTATTATAATTCACTGTCACATTGGCTTGAGGTGAAGATCTCAGTACATGTAAACATTGATGCAGAATAGGTCTGATGCCACTTGCCACCTCTTGAAGTCATCCTGGAGATAAGCCCATAAAGGAAGCAGAATCTAATTAAAAGCAAGAAAGCACATAATGTTTTGTTACCGGTGTCAGTTCTTCTCTAAAAGCCAAATAGTGTCAGAGAAGTTCCTGCCAAAGGTTTGAATTATATGGCTGAAATCCATCAGAAACAACTGAGGATGATTAGAGACAAGCTCAGATGGAAACCTGAGAGAACAGTTATTCAAATTTGTTCTCTTTCCCTAAACAAGCCCTGTGAGAATGCTTAGTGAAGTAAATTGGGCTGTTACGGTCTGAACACTTTTGTACTTCAATTTTTTCCTATTATCCTTAACTTCTGCATGGGTAATACCTGTAAGCTTGGTTTGTGCAGTCATCACAGTGGAACATATGTATAGCTAGCTCCTTAAATTCTCCATCTGATCAGCCAGCTAATTGCTGAAGGAAAATTTCTTACACTCCCAGCTTTAGGCTGTATGATTTGAGCAAAGTATGAGTTATCTGTTCAGCTTGACTTGAAGCTTTATTTTCTGAAAAAACAAAATTTTCTTTTAATCTCTTTAGGCAATTATACGATTCAAGGACAAAAAAGAAATGAATGAAAAATAGGGAAATAATTTTTCTGACTGCTCTGAATTAACGTAAACTATAAAGGAATAAGTTATTCTTACACAAGGTAAACTGACCAGCAAACAAAAACATAAGCTTTGTGGAATTAATTACTTGAAAGAGTTCACCTACTGCTCAAAAATGTCAAAGGACTAGTTCCTAAATTTTATTCATGTTCATAATACTTGTATAACTTAAGGAAGTGACAGTATTAATTCCCAGAATAATAACAGCAAAGCACAGTCAAACAAGTGCCTCACAAAATTCTACAGTTCATGGCTTTTGTTGAGTTGATGACAATTTTCCCTCTGGTATAAAGTCCCTTAATTTAAAAAATGGGCAAATTCACTATGCTGTAGAAAACCTGAACTGAAGAGACCAGACATGTAGTTTTGTAAAGTGAAAGAAATAGTTAAGATTTTCACTGAGCAGCCTGAAATCAGGGTTTTTCTAGTGAGCCAGGCTGTTAAAGATGAAGGAAACAATTATGGATGTGCAGTCTCTAGCCCTGACTCCAATCAGCAGTACAGGACAGGTGGTCCTTGTTGTGTTGTGATTTCAGGGTTTACCCCAGAACCTCGGATCCCTTCCCTGATAATTCCTTGCCAGGTGTGTCAGTCACCTCTCCTTTCCCCTGCCGAGTGCTGTCTGTCAATCCTGGAATTCCAGAAGGGCATTGAGTGATTAGACAGATTCAAAAGACGCCCTCTACCCCCGGGAAAGCATTGAGCCATCCAGGTGTCCTTTGTCCCTTAAGACCTCCTCTCATGTACCTGGTTGGTGGGACTCCTACCCCTCCCCCCCACCTCTCCCTGGGGTTAAAAGGGCCAGCAACCGGGTGGTCGGAGAGTTCTGTTGGAGCTGTTGCTGGATTCAGAGGCCTGTGGGCCAGCATAAAGCTCTGGATCGAAACCCTCCGTCAGAAACAACTCCTTTCCTTCACCATCGCTTTAAAGCTTCTCCACCAGAGGTAAACCCAAGGAGCAGACCCTGTTACAGGCAAGCTCCATTCCGCAGCCACCGGACCTCCTGCATACCTGGACTTGTCTCCATGTGCCCAGCTGCAACATCCAGCTAGCCTATAATGTCTCTGGGGTGAAACACCACAGTTGCCACTATTTGGTCCAGCAGCAAGGGCCAGACAAGCTCAGGCACGTCCCACCTGACTATACTGGTAAATGAAATAAACAGCGCAGGAGACTTTTTTTCCTTTTAATGCCTTTATTAAAAGCCATCAGCTCAAGATTGGGAAGCTCGACGGGTCTGCAGTCGCTGTCGTCTCTCCCAGGGTGACTCAGAGGAGGAGGAGGATATGCGCAGCTTTGTCCACGAGGGGCAGAGCTGGGGTCCAGACCTTGTGGGAGCCTTTTGGGTGTGGTGACCCCAATGTTGAACTCTGCAGCCTCCCCTCTCCGGGTCCTGGTTTCGGGATGACTTTTGTGCTCAGGGTGAGGGGCCACGAAGGTCTCCGGCATCTCTGCAGGCTGAGCACTCTGTTCCTCACCTTCAGACATCACTCCAATTTCCCAACTCTATATTGGCTCGTTGTTTTGGGGTCTTTTCAGTACGTTTAGAGTAGTAGCCTCTCATGGCATGCTGGTCCTGAGGTTAGTTTGCATGCTCTTCCCCCCTGTCTGTCCCTTCTCTTCACTGTCTGGGGAGAAGAGCCATCAATGTAGCCCCAGCCGGGGCCTTTACTGATACAAAAAAAGAACCATTAACGACAACGACTTGTAATTATCATAACAAACAGGTAACACTTTATCAGCAACAGTGGTCTGACTAGTTTTTGTAACCTTTTTCTTCACAAAAAAAATTGGCAGATTTTTTTGTTTATAACAGTAAATATTCCAATAGGTCCTGCTGCCAGGCTCTGCTTCACTCATTAAATGGAGTAGGCTGATGGAACTGGCCTGTCTCACAAGCATGGGTGTACTCTGTGGTCTTGGCAAGGTGTTCCTGTGTCTGACAGAGCATTCTGGTTCTGAAATAGCTATTTAGAGAATATATAGACTGTGGTGTTCACTATAAGACTTTCAAGTTCCTTTTCTAAAATATCTTAGTTGATTGTAAAGTCATATCTAGTTGAAAATTCCATATTGGGTGTTTACTAAAAACATTCTCAGTAGAGAAGAGGAATGCCATCTCCTAAAATATGTTTTGATATGGCAGGACAGATCTGGGCAACATGTTCAGAAACCTGCTGAGTGTACTGTGTTCTTTGGGATGATGTGGCACTTTAGGATGGCCACTTTAGGATGTGTTATAAATGATCGATCAAAAAGCCAAATTATCAAAATGCGAGAAGATTTTATTTTTCTTTTTCCATGACCAAAATACTGTCCTCAAAAACCCCACAGCCAAAGAAACAGTGTCGAGGCCAGGATCGGCGCTGGGTGAACCTGGATCCATCCTGTGTCGCATCAGACCTTCCCCTGTTCACGAGCGCCGTTTCTTGTGGGGCTGTTTTATACAGTTTTTTATGCCTGAGGCAGAGTCCCAGTTTCTTTTGTAACTCTGCATATTCAAAACAGTTTCTTTCACTGTGCAGAGCTGGACAATTGCTGTTTCCTGGTCAATAGCCAGTGTTAATTGCGGGAAGTCGGCTTCTGTTGTCTTGATTGATGGTATCAGTAGGGCAATGATTGTCCTTGGGCATCTTCTGATTACTCGGAATAGTTGCAATCATTGCGCTGGCCACATCTATTCTGGGTATTGTTCTCCTGCCGCCTTCAGGAATCTTGGAATTCCAAGTAAATGTCTGTCGTTGGGCTGCTTGCGGTCAGAGACTCGTTTGGATTTCACAATCTTATAAAATACATTCTCTCCATAAGCATGAATTATTTCATAACATATATTACATGATGGATGAAGGTGGAGGAGATTCCTGATTTTGCAAGGCAAGGTGAACACTGGGCATAGGGAAGAAAAGAGGAGATCAAGATTGTCAATGCTGCAGGATTTTTTTCTACTTAAGTCATTGTATTATAGAATGTTAAGGGATTGAAGGGGATCTTAAGGATCATCCAGTCCATAGCCCCCTCCCAGGGCAGGCTGTTCAAGGCCTTATCTAACCAGACCTTGAACACAATGTCTCACCACCCTCACAGTAAAGAATTTCTTCCTAATATCCCACCTTAATTTCCCCTCTTTCAATTTATACCCATTTCTCCTTGTCTCATCACTGCAGTTTCTGATGCAGAATTCCTCTCTGGCTTTCCTGGAGCCCCCTTCAGATACTGGAAGGTGCTAAGAGGTCTCCACACAACCTTCTCTTCTTCAGGCTGAACAGCCCTGACTTTCTCAGCCTGGACTACTGGGTCCAGTTCTGGTGTAATGGAGTTGCTCCAGTCCTCTTACTAACTTTGTGGCCTCCCATGCACTTGCACCTACAGTTCCATGTCCTTCTTATGCTGGGCTCAGTATTCCAGGTGGTTTCTCATAAGAGCAGAGTAGAGGCATGCTGGCCATGCTCCTTTGAATGCAGCCCAGGATTTTGTTGGCTTTCTGGGCTGCAAGCACTCACTGCCAGCTCATGGTGAGCTGTTCATCAGCCGTCACCCACAAGTCTTTCTCTGCATGGTTGCTCTCAATCGCTTCTCTGCCCAGACTGTAGGTGTGCTGGGACTGCCCTGACCCAGGTATGGGACCTTGCATTTGGCCCATTTGCATGGGCTCACCTCTCCAGCCTGTCCAGGTCCCTCTGGATGGCATCCCTTTCCTTCCTTCCAGCAGGTGACTACACCATACAGCTTGGTGTCATCGGTGAACTTGCTGAGAGTGCATTCAGCCCCACTGTCCATGTTCCCTACAAAGATGTCACTCTGAAGCTTTTCACAATAGCTTCAGTGACATATCTTATTGAAGCAACCCTTCTCTGAGTCAGGAATCA